>NC_133770.1:11058200-11118283 GCF_003597395.2 Chelonoidis abingdonii | reverse complement strand
ACATACTCCTGGAGGGGTGCTGGAAAGGTTACATTCATGAAGTGCCGCCTGATACAGCTGATGGAAGAAAAGATCTGAGGATTGAAAGATGCAGGTGGAAACTTTGGTTGAGTTTGAGGGGTTTGAGCAGACGATGGAAACGGACCAGCCAGGGGCTGAAGAGAAAGCTCAGACATGCAGATGGAAGCAGAACCAAAGATTCTGAGGAGAGACTGCTGGTGGGAAGTGGACGGTGGAAGCATGTGACTAAGAGACCAGGCAGGAAAAGACGGCCATGACGGAGAAATAGAACTCAGGAACAGGTTGCACAGTTGATAATGAGAAAGGGCGCAGCAGGAGTCGCTGAAGGAGACAGGCAAGAAAAAGAGAAGAGCAGTAGTCCTGCAGAAGGAGGGAGAGCAATGGAGCAACACCAATATGAGCCCGGAGATTGTGCGGCAAATAGGAATCGAGAGGACTTGCAGCCAGTGGTGCAGGGATAGACCGAGAATCGCACCATCACACAGGGACCGAGGAACACGACTCTATGACTGGGATTCGAGAGGTCAATTTGAATACAGACTGAAGCTGGGAATTTGACTTCCACTGACATGCGAGACCTGACTAGGTTGCACATAGGAGGTCACTACGCCGAGCTGCGTCACCGAGATGGACTCGAGAAGACTACAGCATGCGGGACTCACGAGACTGAAAATAGTTAGGATCCTAGCTGAGCGGGTATATGAATCCATGCTGTGTACCTTAGTTCCTTCATTTTGGTGGGAACACGCGATGAGTACGGCTAGGATACTCGCTGGCAGCTGTGATATCAAAAGGGAGATCTATGTCAGGGTGGGGTAAGATCGCTTAATGAGAATCAAGCGCTCGAGGTCAGCGGCTATATCGATAGGGGCCAGCTGAACCGAGTTCACTCGTAGAGCACGAAGCTACACAGGGAGCAGGATTACACGTTCGGAGCAAAGAATGAGCTCGAGGCAGTCGGTGCAGCACCGATAGGACGAGGGGCTTTGGATGTGCAAAGGGACGATTCATGTGGGGTCCAAAAGCAGATTCCTCAAACGGCAACAAGACTGACGATGTCGACTACTCACGAGGACTATGCACTACTTGATGAGGAGACGCGAAAGAAAATACTATATTTGAGCGTACAGGATTCCGTCTGGTCCCACTCCAAATGAGGTAATAAGCAGATCTTACATACACTAAGAAGCTAACTTTGGAGTAGCAGATGAGGATAGGCGTTGGAAAGATCGTCCGGCCAGGAGAGTTACATACACCAATATTACAAACACTGTGAAAACATAGATAGATAACCATAAAGCATAGAGGGGGACATAAGCTGAGTCGTGGGTACCTCAAGAAGTATATTAAGCAACGAACACTGCGAGGAGGACCAAGAGCTCTACAAACTAGAGCTATGCAAAATATCCACTGGATCGTAGAAGTGTTAGTGCGCACAGGTGCATTAGGTGCCCAGATAGGTCAGTAGTAAAGGGCCACAGACAACGTGCCCAAGACTGGAGACTAGTTTTTTCATGGATTGAAAACAATTAAAAATGCTCTGCTAACCTATGCAGATGCATAAGTGAAACTATAGACACTCGGTATGATATCTGCGAGGCTGCTCAATGAGAGAGAAGCCAGATTTAGAGGTTAAACACGCGAGATAAATCAGAAAGACGCGGGAGAATAGTACGACACAAGGTGCACATAGGCACGCTCATGCTACATAATTTAGCAGGCTCTCGACTGAGTCAGCTTTAGGAACGACCAGATGCAATAAACGCAGAGAGTAGCGGAGGACAGCATTGCATCACAGACTATACGAGTCCATCTCAACATGCATGAAGCAACGACAAGACGATAGCTAGGTTCGTATATAAGAGTATGAATAACACAAGGCGGAGGCAGTGAATGCTGGCAGCGAAATAATCACAGGCTTCGAGAAACAGAACAGCTACGACATGCGACAGCTGAGATCAGCTAGCAGTATGGAGTGGCTACAGACGCGAGCGGAGTGACATGGAGTTGTAGCAGAAGTAGGATGGGAGAGCCTTTGCAATGTAATCTAATAGAGATATAATCCAGACAATAGAGAGCAAAACAATAACAGTTGAGTAGAGTCAGGGAAGACCCACATTCACATGGATCCACAAAGGAGAGCACTCGAAAGATAAGATGGCCTCAGGCAAGAATAAATAGGGCGCTCAGAATATTTCGAGGATGTGAAGCGGGAACTGAGCCAGTTCATAGTCAGCGAACGTATTAGGTAATCGACAAGAGAACACCGTCAATAGTAAGACACTCAATCAAAACGAGTGTAAGATTTGTTTTGGGAGTGTAGCATGCGGGAACGAGATCGTGCGCGCAAGCAGAGAGAAGTGTAGGAACCGCAAGCAATACCTTTGAGCTCGCAAGCTTGATATGAAAAATCACATACGAAGTCGAGTATTATTACACGATTTCGAGGACGAGATAGAAACATAACACAAAAAGCTTTAAGACCATGAAAGTATAACCAGGAGGTGTTGTGATTGACCATTCATGGACGTTAGCAAAGCTAAAAGTGGACGAGAAACTAAGATTGAGTGTCCGATAGTGTGATTGAAAGAGAATTGCTCGAATGGATCAAAAAGATGAACAAAGAAGAGATGGAAGATATATATTAGCCTGACGTCTGAAAGCAACACTAGGGTCAGCCTGCCTTCCATCAGACAAGAGGGAAAAGAACATAGACAGGGTACTGTTAGAGGTCGAAAGACGATTGACGCCAATCTTGCCAGATCAGAGAGTGCTGAAGAGATAAGAATATAGCCACGATAAACGCCACGACAGGCACGCTCAGAGGAGTGGAAAAAGGTTGGCAGGGTAGAGGAATGTACCTTAGTAAAGGTGTGTAGGAACTTGATGTAGTGTTTGCTAATGATCTCTCTCTGAAGAGTAAAATACGCTGCTGAGAAAGAGCTGCAATTCAACTTGTAACTGTTTGCACACAACGGTCATGCTCAGCTTCTCACTGAGGGCTTCCAGGAAGACTGCTGCTGGGAATATCACAATGGATGGAAGGGGCTGTGTAGCCTAAAACTCTCACTTAGAAAAGAGTGAGACACGGATCCTGCTCAAGACAGTGATGCGAGCCCAGACCTGACTGGCACCTGAATGAACTCTGAGAACGGGAATACAGATGTAGTCCCTCGAAAATGCTACAGCATGAAACTGTGCATGCCTCTCAAGGGAATGAAATTTCAGCTTATAAAATAGTTACAACGCCAAGACGGGGAACCAAGAAATGATCAAGAAAGCCAAGCTCCACTTAAATTGTAAGCTTGAAGAATACCAACCAAAGAACTGTGGAAAGTCCTAAAAATAAAACCACTAAAATTGAAATAGAAAAAAATATTGTTGTGCAACAGAGTTGCACAATTGACAATATACACTCAAAGTCCAGACATTCCAAAGTTTATTTTACCAAAACACTTCTCCAGAGACGTGTCTGCTAGCGTCACTGGACCCAGAAGACCTCAATTCGAGCTGGCCTGCCACTGCCACTAGGTGAACTTAGCAAGTAACTTTAACCTCTATGTCCCTCAGCTCCCCACATTTAAAATGGAATAAGAATGACCTACTGAAATCCTGAATTACTGATGAAAAGGAGCTAGATATATCTATCCCACAGGCTAAATCCATATATCTCACAGGAATTTTCATTCCAAATTTCCTTCCTGTACTGTTTATATCTAATTCCTACAAAGATTTAGGATGAACTCTTATACCAACTGTTCCCTTGCAGGATTCAGGCCATAAAGGAACTTGTGGCACATGGCCAATGAACATTACAATTAACCTAACTCTGTGGTGCATAGAACTTGCATCTATTATCTGAAAAGTGCCACAACACAACTAAAGCACGAGTAAAATAACAACTGATTCATGAAGACAGCCTAATTATAGAGTAATTCCATCACATCTTATATACACAAATACCATTCTTTAATGCCAGTTTTTAGAGAAAAGTTAATTGTACCCTTACGACAAGCCATTGCCTAGTCTCATGTAAAAGCCTTAGAGAAGACAAAATAAGAAAGAAAAGGTGCCCTATCCTGCCTGTGAAGCAGCAGGAGACCTCTGTCTGTGCACGCCTCCTTGAGTTTTGCAAGCCAGGACTGTCTATAAGGGCAAAGTGTAGGTTTGAGGTCAAATGGTAATGTCAAAATGATAAATGCAGGTTTATTAACCAGGGACATTAGCTTAAGGTATGATATCTTGTGAACCTGCAGAGTACAAAATACATGATCTGTTGGAAGGTGAATGGAGTCCCATCCCACTATACACAGAGCCTCTGAGAGGTCCAAGATCTTAATTTAATCTATTTAACATTTATAAGCCCCACACCACATTCCAAGCTGAGCCAAATATCAGGTCTAAAACAAGTCCAAGATTCTAAAGATGAGAACAAATTTTTAAAATCCCGTATTATATTTGATGGAAATAATTAACTCTTTGTGACAGGATTGTTGTAATTGTGGCTCTCCAATTTTGTTTTAGTTTGGAATGTCAAAGTAGTCAGCCGGGGATAATAGTGATTAGAAGGTCATAATACATAATCGCACCAATTATTATTTGCATTAAAACACTTACTTACTGATCACATCACCATCAATGTGGTGGATCTGAACAAATAATTATTATGACAAATCCATCTTTGTTTCTGCTTTGGACATGTTCACAACAATAAAAATTAGAGAAGTCAAAATAAAAATTATTCACAATAAGTGTAGAAAATCTGACGCAAATCCTTTTGAGCATTTAATGCAAATTATTTTCAAATTGGTTCACTAAGTTACAAAAGCCACTGGTTCAAAACATCACCCTAAGATTATATATAAACCATATAATGAACAAACAAGTACAATAAACATACCAATTTAAAGTCATCACTTTCTTGATCTGTGCTAGCAAAGTTGAAAGTTCAAAGAAAGTGAACACAAAGAGCATGAACAAAGCTGAATGAAATTTGTTTTTAATTTGGAATATTAAGAAAATTGTTGCCATTGTGTGCTCAGTTTGTTTAGTATACTCCACAGGTAAATATAGACCATTATGCAGAAAACTGTTTAGGACAATTTTAAGCATTCGTAAAATGTATTATTATGAATTTCTTCCCCTGAAGTACCATTGCACTAATGTAACTAAACATTCAGGTGAAAGGGCTTGAAAATCTGCACCAAGAACAACTTATACTCTCTAAAAGATTCCAAAACAGCTTTGGGAACACCTGTCACACGATAGGGAAAATGTGGTAGAAGTGTATTGCATCTTTGGATGAACTGCATAACGCACTCATATGCATCTCATCCCAAATTCATAAACAAATCTCTAATTGCACCGTAACAATACACCACACACTCATACATGAGATACAGAAATGAGCCACACATGAAAGTGTGGTGATGCCAGTTAAATCAGCAGAATGAGATGTTTGCATGACAAAATAGTAGAATCATAAGGAAATTACACTGGTCACCAGTTTATGGTGTACATCAACGAATACATGATAAATGAAATATGAGGGAAAAAAAGGCCGACAGAACATATATTTTATACCAGATTATTTACCGAACCAGAAAGTAAAATAAGAACACAAAGCCGTAACCTAAAAGTGCCAAAGCAGCTTCAACTTTCTATCAAAAACAATAGTGTTGGGTGTAGTCCCACTGAAGCCCAGCATCAAAATCAGAGACTCAAAAATCTTACCTCAAACTGAGGATACCGCAGTTCTCAGCAAAGTCACAAGTCGTACATGCCGCAGCTTCCACATCCAGTCATCCTCATTGTGTCTTTCACTGCTGCCTCTGTATCAGTCATGGCCTTCTCACTTCGTGCCTGGCAGTCGAAGGCACACAACACAGCACGGACCTCCAACAGGCACCAGGCCGCTGGCAGACCACCGCCCGCTACCTTGTCAAGCTTGTTGGTTCCTCTGTCTTAGCCTCCCCTGCATCCTCCCCCTGGAAACTCCCTCTGAAACTCCCCTGTTAGCAGCTCTGTTTGCTGGCTGCTGTGCCGCTGCCTGACTGGCTGGCTAACTTTATAGGACCCCTAATCAGGTAAGCCCCGCCCCCCAATCAGGGCTCAGCCGCTCTCCCAGCACACGGCCCCTAGCAGCCTCCACACACACACAAACTACGCAATACACTCCACAAACTACAAACTACAAAAACCTGCTCCTCCAACAGAACTCCCTCTGAAACTCCCCTGTTAGCAGCTCTGTTTGCTGGCTGCTGTGCCGCTGCAGCTGTTATGAACAAATCATTGCAAGCCTCTGAAATTCAAATGCTTCTGATTGAACACAGGTCACACGGCATGCTTCTGATTGGATGAGCATGGCTCCTTTTAATAGATTTCTGGTGTGGATACTTGCCATTATGAATTCAAAATTTGTGAATATTGTGAAATAATCACTTGAAACATTTGTCAAAACAGTGAATTCCTTACCTCCTCCCCTGCCCCAGAAATGTATTTGTGGAAAGTAAATGCAAAAGGGGGTAGTGAGCACAGTTAAATCAAATTAATTACAAGAACTTCCAAAAAGCATTTGTGGGGAATGTTCTGCAGTATTGTCCAGCTCTTTCAGGCTAACTGAAATAGTTTCATTGAGTTTAAGGCCAGAAGGGTCCTGTAATGAGATTTACAAACCCCATACTGAGCATAGGCAGAAAGGAGAGGAGAATCTCTCCTGCTTACAGGCAAGCAGCTTTATCACAACCTCCATGCACCTATCAGAATTGCCAGTTCTTGAGACAGGCTTGGGGTGGCAGAACTAGTACTGGGTTTGTAGACACCGACCGTTAACCCTAGCTGAGGCCAAACACCTCATGAAGGACAATATGGCCATTCAAACCATTCGGTGACCCTCTGCTGAGGACGTAACGGCTCCATATACACAGCAGAAGGAAATGGACCAGGGAGACAGGGGTGGTGGCCCCTTGTGGGTAAATCCCAAGCAAATCCAAGCAGCTGACTGGTTGATGGACAGGATGGGGGTAGGCGAGCACCTCGCAGTCCATGGGTAAGATTTCCCCAAGACAATAGGCCCACAACTTTAAGTGCCCCACAAGATTCATACCCCGTGTCTACTCAAGAACAAGGACCCAGTGAATCTCAGAAAGCGGGTGACTCAGCCACTGGAAAACAAGGGAAAGATGTGATAGACTGTTATTCTTGTGGACAACAGGAGCATAGATTTCATGACTGCCCCTGCATGGAATATAACTTCAGACAAGTCTGGACAGGAGAGAATAGGGCCCAGAAAAAAGCCCAGGGAAACTCACAATTCAGGTCGATAGTCAGACGACACTGGACCTTGTGGAATCGGGATGTGAACAGACATGTGTCCGCAAATGGAGACTCAAAGAGTAGGAGAATGTGAGAAAGGGGAAATCCCTATTAAATGCATCCATGGAGATATTTTATGGTATCTCAGCATGGCAATAAGACTGACTGTTGATGGGAACTAAGACCACATGAAAGTATGCAGTATAAGCCTTGCTGGAGCACTAGGCATAACTAACTGTGTCAGTCAAAGGCTGTGAACCAGAGTAGGCCTGGCCTTGGCAAAACAGTAACATAGCACGTATTGGCTAACCAAGTAAGCACATTCCTGACCAAAAAAAAAAAAAAAAAAAAGCCAAATCTATAAAGTAACTACAGAAAAACATTCTTTAAAAATAGTATAGAAACATACTGGTGGTTCTTAAAATAAAAAAATAACAAAATAAAAAATAAAAATAGTTTACTCAATCTAGTATATACAGAAATAAAAATAGTAACTAACAACATCTGAAGTGTAGTATGTAACTTGTTTATATCAATGTATTTAGAAAAAAATAAAAAAAGCATCTTTGTACTTGTTAAGGGGAAAGCAACCTGGTGTCCTGGTTGTATGCTTTTACCTTGTCATGTTTGCCTTTACCTTGTCACGGGCATACTTGTGTTAGTGTCCCTGTGATGCACTAAAGAGGGCATTAGTACTGTGCTTTGCTAACAATAAACCCTGGCTAAGCGCCATCACCACGGGACTGAGCCTGGGGTCTTTCTTTATAAGTAACATCAAGGTCTGCTAAATTAACATGCTGTACAGTCTGCCAATACAGCTAACCTCAAAGCTCCAAAATCACCAACATTGGCAGCAGTAACAACTTAGCAGCCTTAACGACTCTCCACAGAACTAACAATATGCAGGTCTCCAGACCCTAACACAAGAGCCTTAAGAAGACACCCTCAACTGGGTTTTTACCCTTTAAACTGCTATGTGGACAACAGCCAAGTGGTGTACTCGACCTGGTATGGGAAACCTGAGAAAGCCAGGCACACTGAGCTGAAAATATACTGCAGTATGTTTTAAAGTTATGTAAGAGACTGGAGGCTCTGCGGACGTACGCTAGAGACAATCTCAAAGAAGCACAGGAACAATACCAACAACAACAACAGTATAATAAAGGGGCATGGATGTATGTCTTCCAGATGGGCAAAAGAGGCCTGTTACTTCTTCCAAGTTTGGAATCAAGGGTAATGGCTGAGTGGTAAGGCCCTTACAAGGTGATAAAGAAAGTAGGGTCTGTGGACAACTTAATGAGACAATCAGGGAAGAAAAAGGAACAACAAATTTACCAGAAGCCCTAGAAAGCCAAGGAAAATCTCTTCATAACACCATAACCTGAGGAATTGGAACCAGGACCCCAAATTAATGACTGCCTAAAAGAAATCTCAGTGCCCCGTGGAAAGAACTTAAACCAAAAGCAAAAGGAACGGGCACTCCAACTGGTGGTCTCTTTTCCACAGGTAGTCTCAGCTCTTCCCGGGTAGACGTCCCTGGCACAACATCAAATTAGTACAGAACCTGGTAAAGTAAAATGAGAAGGGCTTTAGCCAATCCCCAACAAACTGAAGGGGCCATCGAGAAAGAGAACAGGACCATGTTAGAACTAGGAGTGATAGGAGAATCCTGAAGTGACAGGAGGAGTCTTATCTTGCTTGTCCCAAAGCCAAATGGCTCACTGTGTTTCTGCATAGATTTCTGAAACGTGAATGCAATCTCAGACTTTGATTCCTACACCAAGACTCACTCTTTGGGTACGTCTACACTATCGGATAGTGATGGATCTATCGGGGATCGATTTATTGCATCTAGTGCAAATGCGGATAAATTGATCCCCGATTGCTCTACCGTCAACTCCAGAACTCCACCACAGCAAGAGGTGGAAGCTGAGTTGACAGGGGAGCGGCAGCTGTTGATCCCGTGCCACGAGGATGTGAAGTAAGTGATTCTAAGTCAATCTAAGATACATCGACTTCAGCTACGTTATTCTTATAGCTGAAGTTGCGTATCTTAGATCAATCCTCCACCCCACCCCCAGTGTAGACCAGGCCTTAGAATGAACTGAATGAACTCTTAGACTGACTGGAAGAAGCCCAATACATAACCACTCTGCATTTGATGAAGGGGTACTGGCAGATCCCCTTGATCCCAGATAAACAGGAGAAGATAACCTTTTCTATGCCACTCAGCCTATTTCATTTTAAGACAAAGCCCTTTTTGTTACACAGGATAGTGTAACATTTTCAGCATTTCATGGACCAGTTACTCCAACAGCATAATCAATATGTGGTGACATACTTGGCAGACATAACAAGGATTAGGACTTTCATTAGTACAAAGTAGCTGCAGTTCTCTGATCATTGAGAGAAGCCAAATTAATGGGAAATCCTGTGAAATGTGCAATGGGTAAGGAAGAAGACTGTTAGCTGGACCACACAGTCGGTGGAGGACATGTCCACCCCTTGGTGGATGAAGTCCATGCCTTATACGCATACAAGAACCCCATGACCAAAAGACAAGTGAGTGCCTTCCTAGACTTAGCTGGCTACTATTGACAGTTCATGCCTCATTCTGCCACCATAGCAGCCCTGCTATCTGACCTAACTAGGGTCTCCACCCCAATATGGGTGTTGTGGATGCCCGTCTTAGAAATTGCCTTTCAAAATCTCAAGGCCATACTCTGCAGATACCCAGTGCTGTAGAGCCTGAACTTTGAAATGGAATTCCTACTGGAAACAGATGCATCAGAGGTAGGACTAGGGGCAGTCCTTTCTCAAGAAGTAAGTTGGAGAAGAACACCTGATTGTACATATCATCTGGAAACCCTTCCCCCACGAGAAAGTATACTCAGGGAAAGAAAAGGAAGGCTCGGCTGCCAAAGGGGCAATAGAAAGCCGGTGACACTATCTCTTAAGAAATGAGTTCACATTAGTTACTGATCATGCCCCCTTGTGCTGGCTAAATGGGATAAAAGTGATGAATCCAAAGATGATGAAATGGTACCTGTTATTACCACCACATGCCTTTTGGATACAGCAGAGGGCAGGAAGTTTGCATCACAATGCTGATTTTCTGTCCAAGGAAGTAGCCTTCGCCACCAAGGCCAGGCCTAGACCTTGTGAGGGAGGATGTGTAATGAGGTTTACAAACCCTGTATTGAACATAGGCAGAAGGGAGAGGAGAGTCTCACCTGCTCACCGTTCCATGCACCTGCCATAACTGAGGGTCATGGAGACAGGCACCCACAGCTGCGACCACTAGAGAAAACAGGATGTGCTATAAAGGGGAGGGAACTGAGAGGGAGGCAGAAAGGCCTGAGATAGCAAAGGGGCGACAGCCCTGCACCAGGCCACCTCCAAGAAAGACCAGGAGACAGAAACTGAGACTCCTAGAAAGATCACAACAACAGGTGATGACAGGACCATTTTATCAACTAGGCTGACCTCCTGTTGCTTTCTATTCTGAACGTAGATGGAAACCAGGGCACCTCATATATCACTCAGTGTTAAATGTTGACAAATGCTGACTTTTCATGGCTGCCACTCAGATTTTAAGGTCAAAAAGTACCACTAAGATTATCTAATCTGACCTTCTGCATAGCACAAGTCATAGAATTTATCCACTGTGTCCATAACTTGTGGTTGACACTAAGCATGTCTCTTTTAGAAAAAAGAAACAAAACGTCCATTCCTGATTTAAAGACTAAAGGATGGAGAACTGACCACAATATTTAGACTACAAACTTTTGGGTAAGAATCATTGCTCATTAAACTGTGTTTGTATGGTGCCTTCCACAATGGGGCCCTCTCAGTTGGGTTCTCTAGGCACTATTATAATACAATGATAAAGCAATAAATATTCCCTTGGTTTATTAATCTCACTGTTAAAAATGTTCTCTGCTCTTGATACAGAAATTAATCTGTAAACTAAATGAAATGTAAGTGGACTATGGCAGTTAACATGCTGAAATCAAAGCAATCCTAGTCTTTCCACACTGCTGTATTTTTAGTTTATTCTTAGTGCAACATAGTAACACAAAAGATAAATGATTATGGCCTTTCAGACAGGTCTGACTTGGGCCCACATCCTCAAAGCTTTTCTTGGAAATGTCACTACCTTAATTCAGGTTGAGATGATCAGGTGATTAGTAGGTTACTTCTGCAGGTTGTGTTAAAGTGGATGTAACTATCAATTGTGACCATAATTCTAATTCCAGACCAGTGAAAGCAGCTATTCTGGTGTCCACTAATTAATAGATGGCAGTGAGAATTGTATCAGGGACTGAAGTATTTCTTCCTAGTTCATGGCTTGTTTTGTTCAATCTACCAGCAGTGGAGGGTTTATTATAGTGGAAGAGCAGCAGGGATAGAATAAGTATAATTAAAAAGACATTTAATAAGATTTGAAACTGCCACAGGAAGAATTTCTTTCTTTTGTGTTGCTTACATACTAAACTATTCAGTGGTCTAAAGAGACAGAGGGAACTATGGAAGTAGACCAATTATTGTTTGTGTGATGGACTCTAGCTGGGCTATGAATAAAACATGATGTATTTTGCACACCAGGGATTCAAGGATCTATTGAAGAAAAGCAGGACAAAAATAGCCAGCAACCTTTGAAATAATTGGCCATGCAGGCGATTCATGTAGATTTGATGCTAATGTGTACACTTTCTTTCTCACCCATTGTCTCACTTGGCATCTGTAAGATGTTGAACGTGCAGCAGGCCTAACTCCACCTCTCATTAACAGTCTTCCCTGCCTCTGAGTAATCTCTTCGGACACTTGGTTGGCATGCATTTCACACCTGCAGTGAGAAGGCAATATTGGTCAGGGAGGATGGGTGAAAGGATGGTCTTGTTAAAGTCACTGAACTGAGACTCAGTTTCCCTATTTCTGACCCAGAATCAAGTGAAAAAAGATGGTTTGTCAAGGTCCAAGATTAAATGCAAGTGTAAATGACAGTTGATACTATACGCAATGATTCAAGGATGAATTGCAACAACTGAGATTGGAAAGTAGTTGCCCTCTCTCCCCCCTTATATTAATAGGATCATAAAATCATAGAAGATTAGAGTTGGAAGAGACCTCAGGAGGTTGTCTAGTCCAACCCCCTGCTCAAAACTGGACCAGCACCAACTGAATCATCTGAGCCAGGGCTTTGTCAATCAGGGTCTTAAAAACCTCTAAGGATGGAGTTCCACCACCTCCCTAGGGAACCCATTCTAGTGCTTCACCACCCTCCCAGTGAAATAGTGTTTCCTAGTATCCAACCTAGACCTCCCCCACTGCAACTTGAGACCATTGCTTCTCATTCTGTCATCTGCCGCCACTGAGAACAGCCTAGCTTCAGGTATTTGAAAGCTGCTATCAAATCCCCCCTCATTCTTCTCTTCTGCAGACTAAATCACCCCAGTTATTGATTGAGTTGTTTGATCTGCTCATACTTCAGACCAACCAGAAAGAAACTGTGGGCCAGATTGTGATAGGTATGAAAATATGGGAGTTGTTACCTGTCAGCTCTGTGTTCTTAGGGAACCAGAGCGCAGTACCCATCCTGTCTGACTCACGAAAGACTTCCCCCCTGCAGTCTCTGCTTGAACCAAAGCCGATCAGAAGAGAGACTTACAAAAACCAATGAAAAGGCAGTGGGAGACACACCTAAACCCCTCCAGATAGGGGCAACATGATTAAGGAAACTCCCCTAGCCTCATTTGAATCAAAGATGGGACAGGGAGGCATCCTCATTAGCATACAGAATGGAGAAGAGAGATTCCAAGGCAAGAACCGCATGGAACTCTGGGACCAGAAAAGCAGGGAAGCAGTGCATGATGGGGGATCTCTGCTCTAGATGTTAATTAATCCACACCTGCACACACCCAGCTCAGTAGTTATCAGACCAATTCAAGTAATAAGTTCTTTACTGGTATCCAAAATACTGAAGCTGCCTAATTGCATTGTGAGCTCCGTCAAAGGAGCACCACCCATAGCCAGGAATCATCAGCTCCCATGTCTAGCCTGAACAAAACAACTTTGGTATCCTCCCTTGCACCATCAGTTTACACATAAACAACTCTAGTGGTCTCCCTTGAACCATTGTTCTTTCCCTACAAAACCCCCTACCCATGTTCAAGTAAGTGCTCTGGTGCCTGGATCCCACATCTGCATCATTTCCATAGGGACTTCATCTTCTCCTGACTGATCGTGCTGGGGACTCTGCCTGTCTCCAGCACTCCAGACCCCCAGCTACCACCATCACATGGGAATCCCAATTGATTCAAGCTTCGTGGAGTGGTGAGAACCTACCTCTCTCTCTCTCTCTCCAGGTGTAGCCTTCTGAGCCTGACTTGTGTGATCAGTTATAGTTTTCTAAACCTGACTTTTATAATCAAATTTAAGTTAGATTTAATATTATCACCCTTTTATTTGTTTGGCTCCCTTTGCATGATTATTACCTGGCAATAAATAACTTTCATGGATAAGCTGATTGCTTCTCTGTCTCTCTTTCTTCCCCCCTGCCCCCGCCTTTTGGGTGTTTTTTGGCTTCCCCATTTGCTCTGCAGCAACACTCCTCGTACCTAAGCTAAAGATCCCTGCAGCGTCCAAAAATCCTATGGGGTTTGTTCATCAAGTGGGTTATTACCAGAACAATTGTAACATGAAAGAAGGGACAGGGACATGCTGAACCCGGGACATATAAGGGTGGGAGATTGAAAGTGCGGCTCAACCCAACCTGCTCAGGCGTACTCTATGCTGGTGCGGCACCCATGGCATATGAAGATGACAGCTTGGAGGTGCTGCTCAACCCAGCCTGCTAAGTCCAGGGACATATAAGGGGTCAGCTTGGGAGTGCTTATCAACTTGGTCCTCTCAGATGCGCTCTGTTAATGTGTGTGTGTATTAGTCTGATTCTGGGGCTGGAAGAATCCAGCCCCGGGGAACCAAGGTCCTCCAGGATAGCTCCATTGGGAGGGAACTTGCAGCAAGGAGAATTAGAACTCCCTATGAGAACAAAAGCGACACAAGCAGTACATTGATAGAAGCACAGAACCCCCTCCAGAAGAGTAACCCTAATAAATAAGTGTACCCCAAGGTAATGGGCAAATCCGGTAACAGGGTGTGCAACCTTACGACTCTGAATTGCATCCACTTTTCACTGGAGGTGTAGATGACTGCCCAAGATGTGAGGCAGAGGAAACGTCGGATTTATGGAATGGGGTTGAGTTGGGGAAGGAGACAAACAAGTAGTGACATTTGACTGTGAGAAATAATTGCACCAGTTTATTAACACTCATATACACGGAAACAGAAGCTGATCAGAAACCACTTGTGGCAATTGTAAAACCAATAGGAAACATAACAACATGATTACAGAGCCTGCTATGAAAACTTCAGGCACAGCAACAGAGGCATGGGAACCAGAAAGAAAAACAAAGACTGTGGCAGGTACTTGTGAGCATTGCTAAAAGAAAGTACCACAGATACTGATGTCCGAATGGTGAGTAGTGAACTAATACAGCGGGTTATTAACAATCTTCCAGTGGGAGGAAAAGGGAAAAATCAGCTAAAATCAAAGAAGAGCTATGGGAAGCTGAAATACTGAGAGCTTTGGAGCAGCGATAGGTAATGGTTAGTCTGGTGACAAAAATGGCACACCAGTTTTTATTATGGGCTGCTTGGACCTTGGGTGCATAGGATTAAGCAGGGACCTGGCCAGAGCAGGTGTGAGGGAGGGGCACAGAATGGGCGGAGCCTTGGTTCCACCTCCCCTGCTCTCCATCTGCTGGTGGCTACTTGTTCATCACCTCTCGCAACATGGAGGAAGCAGGAGGGATTTGGTCTGAGCTGCTACTTGTGTTACCCCTAGGAGCTAGCCCATGTCTTTCTACCTGAGCTGGGAAACACACTCCCAGCTGACGTGTAAATAAACCAGTAGGGATCTTAACCTGCACTCATTGAAATCAATGGGGAAACTCCCGCTGCATAACTGGGAACAGGAGCAACCCCATAAGGCTAATGTGATGAGGAAGGGGAAGGATGATCTGCAAGAGTGTCATTTCTGTCAGCACTCTGCAATGTTCACTCAAAGCTGTGAAGATATTGCTAGATGGCCTTCTATACTATGGAGTCGGTTGGTTTCCATCATCACCTCATGGCTCAGTTACTTCATTAAGAGCTTTTCTGAATCACAGAAGTCTAGAAAGGGGAGTGAGGAGCTGTAATCTTCCAAGCTCTGCTGTTCAGTTTGCCTGCACCTTGACACCCTGCACTGACATAGGTCATTTGTGCTCCTGTATCATGAGAGAAATGGGCAATGTCGCTGTGAATTACCAAGGGTAGACTAACTTGGCATATAACTCCTGCCACCCATGAAAGTCACAGACTCAAATGCGAAGATTGTGCAGTTGCACAAAGTAGTAGGTTTGATTTCCACTTTATTGTTCTGTTGGGTGTGGGATTTGCCCTTGTCCCTGCAGAACTGGCATGGGGATTGCCCCCAAAATACACAATTCCCTGAGATTGCAGGGACTAGGTCTATCTCTAAAAAGATCCAGTGGATACGTCTACATTGCAAAAATGCCCCCACGGCAGCGATTCTCAGAGCTCAGGCCAACTCATTTGGGGTTGTGCTATAGGGCTAAAAAAAACAGTGTAAATATTCTGGTATGGGCTGGAGCCTGGGCTCTGGGATCATCCCTCCCCCCCCTTGTTGGGTTTCCAAGCCAGGCTCCAGCCCAAGTGGGAACATTCAGTAGAACTTGCTGCTGGGGAAGGGGGTGTTATTTGCAGTGTAGACGTACCCAATGATTCCACACAACTTCCAGCCACCTCATTGACCTCCGCTGACATTTCCACTCTGTGGGGCATGAGGATTGCTGTACAGTGGGGAAGTGTTCATGAGTCAGTGCTGATAGGGTGACTGTAACTTACATAGGCACTGCTCACCTGTTTTAATGGATGGAGAATGATTTGCAGAAGCACATAGGGTTTGTCTAAACTGCATCTGGGAGCGAGGCTCTCAGTCCGGGGCTGCAGACTCTCGCTAGCGAGTCTCAAACTCAGACCCTGAACTCCAGCCCGAGCTGCAGCATCAAAGCACCAGAGACAGAGCCATTTTTAGAGCGCTAGTGAAGCCCTGATAGTACAAGTCTGTGGACGTGGACAGGGAGTTTTGCTCCCAGATGCAGTGTAGACGTACCCTTGGTGATTTTCCGTGCTTTGTAATTATGCCAGTTTTTATAGCATATTATGTTTCAGTTTCCCTTTAAGACAGCGATACTCAGACTGCAGCTCGCGAGCCGCAAGAGGCTCTGTAATGTGTGTCCTATGCCTCTTTGCAGCACATGATATTAAAATACGGTGTGGTTTAATTATTAGCCAGTCTAAGTTATTAACCAATCAAGATGTTCTTACTATGTTAGTAACCAATTGTAGTTGATAAAATAATAATACTTGGTCAGTCATTTTGCTGTGAGACTAATGTGCATATATATCATAAATGAAACGATGACTTCACACTATTGTGGCTCTTTTGGGCAATGTTAATCGCTGATTTGGCCCCTGAACCACTGAGGTCTGAATATCACTGCTTTAAGAAGACAATTTGAGCCATGTTCCAGTTCAAAGAATTATGGGGTCTAATTGCATAAAATAGTTACAGTAATTGACATCTTTGTCAAAATAAAGAGCTTGTATAAAAAAATCCCATTTCTTTTTCTCTTAGCATGAAATAAAAAAATCACACTGATGTAAAATCCAAACGCAATTTAAAATGAATAGTTAGTTATTCATTATTAAAGAATAACAGGAAATGACTTTCATTGTATGTATGTCCTGTAACCGTTTTCTTACAGCTTTCTAAATGGTCTAATGCACAGTTCAAACAGTAGGGAAATGTGCTTGTCATCTGCTTAAGTAAAGGACTCTGCGTTCTTCCATTTATCTCTCCTTGGTGGTCCAACAAAACAATATTTGGAGTTACAACAGCAATTCAAAATGAAGGTAGAAATGGAGCATTGCCAGTGCTATACCAAACAGGATTAGGTAAATCTAGGGGGGGTTGTCAAGACAATACCAAACACTGGCTGTTTCCTCTTTGAGAGATTTATTTATTGACTTTATCACTCAAAAACACAGACAGTACCAGGAAACCATTTTATTAGCAATTTTTGAAAAAAATGTATAACCAATTGTTCATCTTCTTTCTCCCCTCCCCCCACCCCCTACCTTTTATGGTATGGATGCTGAAACAACTGATTATGTGGTACAACTAAATGTTTTATCTATTTGTCAATATAATAGTCCAGGGTGAGCCTACGTGAAAGTAGATCTCATATGAACGGCCATACTGGGTCAGACCAAGGGTCAGTCTAGTCTAGCCCAGTATCCTGTCTCCCAGCAGTGGCCAATGCCAGGTGCTCCAGAGGGAATGAACAGAACAGGGAATCATCAAGTGATCCATTCCCTGTCGCCCATTCCCAGCTTCTGGCAAACAGAGGCTAGGGACATCAACCCTGCCCGTCCTGGCTAATAGCAGTTGATGGACCTATGGACAATCTCTAATTGTTAGAAGTCCCAGTCCCTGTATGTATCTTGTGAAGTTTATGAAGATATATTTTAGGGTTTAGGCCTTGTATTCTATTCTTAATTTTAAAGGGAAATAGTGGATCTCTAGTTAGTGATGTTACTCTAGCTAGGTAGGGTACATAGTAACTGCTGTGATGTAGTGAGTTATCTTTGGAGTGTTATTCAGTAAAAAGAAATTTGAAACTGCTAAGAGTGTGTGTGTGTGTGTGTGTGTGTGTGTGTGTGTGTGTGTAACTTATGGTTAAACTTATGGTTTAACCGGTACTGGATGCCTAAGAAAGAAAAGTGAAACCTATTACAATTTCCACTTTCAGCATTCAGAGGGTTTAACCAGTCTGAGAAACGCTGGATTAGACTAAAGTATTAGACTAAAGTATTTCAGTCCTCAGGAGACTAAACTGCTGTGTGCCACAGGCAGAGACCAAGAGAGACAGAGGTGCACGAATGTCTGAAATCCCTGTAATGGAAGGGAATTGATTGGGAGAAATATGCCTAGATGATCCTTGCAGGTACTCCATGATCCATGCTGCAGAGAAAGGTAAAAAGACCACAAGATCACTGCCAATCTGATTGGAGGGTGGGGGGGAATTCCTTCCCAACCCCCGATCTGATGATCAGTTTGACCATGAACATGTGAGTAAGACACATCAAACAAGTATCTGAGAAAGAAGCTTCTCTCTACCACCTCAGAACACCAGTTCACTCCGGCCATGATTGAATATCCTCCATCAAAAGGGCATATTTAATCATCATCAAATCTTCAGGCAGCCTTTTTCAACCCACTGTAATCACCTAATGCTTAACAATGAGCCCATCATAAATTATTTAATAATAATTGTGACTGTCCAGCACTTATCCACAGGCTTCAACAATTGTTTGCATCCACTTAAGATTCTGAGATCATGCCAAGTGATATCAAAGATGTAATCCTCTTCCCTTTATATGGTAGAAAAGGTGATGGATGAGAGTGTGCAAATTACAGGGGGCTACCTATTTCAGGTAAAGCAGTGACAGAAGTCCTCAATCAGCCACTACAACACTGTGCCAGATTTCTTTCTGAGAGGTTCTTAGATAACTCAGTGATGATAAATGCATGGACAAAAAGTCACTGAGTGGTTTCAGAATAGGATCTGGTACCACTAGTGTGATCTTTATTCTCTTCCAATTGCTGAAAGAGTAAGTGAAGAATACCAATCATCGCAAGTGGCTTTTATTGATCTACAGAGCATCTTTGAAAGTCCTAGAAACATGTATAGCCAACCTCGCAAGAAAATAAAGGTACCCATGCAAGTGTGTTGTAATCAGTGTTTTACTTCATGAGGAAACCTAGAAGAAACAGTTGTTGCAATAACATTCTTCCTGATCCCAATCTGATCAGGCCAGGTGTGAAACAGGGATACACATAAAAAACAACGAAGAGTCCTGGTGGGACCTTAGAGACTAACATTTATTTGGGCATAAGCTTTTGTGGGCTATAACCCACTTCATCAGGTGCATGGAGTAAAAAATTCAGTAGGCAGGTATAAATATACAGCACATGAAAAGATGAGAGTTGCCTTACCAAGTGGGGGGTCAGTGCTAAGGAGGCCAATTCAGTTAGGGTGGATGTGGCGAATTCCCAACAGTTGACAAGAAGGTGTGAGTATCAACAGAGGGAAAATTATTTTTTGTAGTGACCCAGCCACTCCCGTCTTTGTTCAGGCCTTTTTTGATGGTGTCAAGTTTGCAAATGAATTCCAGTTCTGAGGTTTCTCACTGAAGTCTAGTTCTGAAGTTTTTTTGTTGAAGAATGGCCACTTTTTTGTCTGTTATTGAGTGTCCAGGGAGATTGAAATGCTCTCCTACTGGTTTTTGAATGTTACAATTCTTGATGTCTGATTTGTATCCATTTATTCTTTTCCATAGAGACAGTCTAGAATGTGCACGTGTACTGTGTTTGATTCAGTATCTTCTCTGTGGCTGTCACTGATCAAGGTTGTAACATCTGCAGCCAGGAATCTGCATTCATCTTGGAGTAGATAAACTTTTCAGTCTGTCATATCCAAAAGCAAAAACGGACCAAAAAATTGGACTATATCCAATAACTAACTGCTGTGGTTCTTTTCCTCTATTCTGTTTTTATGAAGTTGATTATTGGATTTGATTACTAACCTCAGGCTGCAGTAAAAGGTAAAACAATAGATATGATTTATCACCTCTTCCACTATTCATTTTCGAGCACCTCTTCAGCTGAGCACTATTCTTTGACACTCGGTTCTTTGATATTCATCAGAATACAATACATAAATTAATATTTAGCTGATAAGAGCAGGGAAGAAGAGCATTGTGAAGGTCTTTGTGGAGTAACTAACTGCCCCTTCACATCCCACTTGGGTTTTCCAGAGGCCACAGAGTAAGCCTGCTTATCCACCCAACCAAGTCCACATGTCCTGATCCTTTCAGGGCAGGCAGCTGACCCACTGCTACTTTCTGGAGCTAGAGATGATAGAAATGTTTTAGTGTTCCTGGCATCTTATACTTGTACAGTGTCCCATGTAGTGCAACGAGGAATTCTTGGCCATCGCATTAGGATACTGCTTGCATTTTACATAGCTATAGCTGTTATGTATCATTCATTCCTTGTTCACCTTTCACTCTTGTTTAAAGTAGTAAATATACTGTGCTTCAAAAAGGGGGGAAGCTGTGGATCAAATCTGGAGATGAAACTGGAGACTCTAAGCCCTCTAGCCTGTCCCACTAAGCCCTGATTCTGGATACTAAACCAACTTAGACCAGAGTGTAAACTAACTCCCCTCACATTATTACCTCTGAACCCAGACCACTGAGTCTAAGTTGGAGCTACTCTCAGGCCTGGGGTCTGCAGGCAAGCACAGTAGCATGAAGAGCAACTAACAGGAGATTGTTGGTAGAAGTAGCTCCATCCTACTTTAACTTATACACTTTTCATAGATTCATAGACTCTAGGGCTGGAAGGAATCTCGAGAGGTCATCGAGTCCAGTCCCCTGCCCTCATGGCAGGACCAAATACTGTCTAGACCATCCCTGATAGACATTTATCTAACTTACTCTTAAATATCTCCACAGATGGAGATTCCACAACCTCCCTAGGCAATTTATTCCAGTGTCCAAACACCCTGACAGTTAGGAATTTTTTCCTAAGCTCCCTAAGTTACCTTCCTGCGCTTCAGTTAAGCACCATTGCTTCGTGTCTATTCGTTCATTAAGGAATAAGGTGAACAAGGTTCTCCCCCTTTCCCGATGACTAGCCTGCTTAATTCAGGATAGTCCCGAATATAACTCTATCTGATGCCTCCCTTCATCCTCCTTCCATGAACGATAACACCCAATCTTCAGCTCTTCCTCATAGGTTCAGGTCCGGAGACCTTTAACTCAGTCTGTCGCTTGCCTGACGCCTCCGCAATTTCTCTCCACATCGATTCTGAAATGCTGGTGCCCAAATCACGGAACACAAACGGATGCCCATCGTAGGTCCTAACCAACTGCATGAGTAGAAGCGCTAAGAGAGTGACTCTCGGCTCGCTGCTCATCGAACACACCGTTAAGTGATCCCGAAATCATGTTGCCGTGTTTTGTGTAACAGTATTCTACACTGTCGGAACCTCATGATCTAGCCGGGGTCCATAGATACCCCTAGAGCATTCCGTTCTGCCTGTGGCTCCTTTCTAAAGATGCATCGCGCCCGATTGTTGGTACGGTGAAAACTGCATTGGTTCGCGTGCCTTGAAGGTTGGGATGCACTTTTCGAATCTTATCCGTGTGTTAGAGACTCACCCATGTTTTACTTTTCAGATCCCTTCTCCAATGTGCACAATCTATTTTGCAATATGACCTCAGGCCTGATCCAAAGAATTGCTAAATCCCTTGCCCAGTTTGGTATTATCGGCGAAACTACATAACGTATCTCTGCGGAGTGCCAACATCTACAGGCCGGCGAGGGATTGGATACGATGAAATCAGATGACCGTCCCTATACAGCGATAGACCATAGCAGAACCCACCTTGATATATGGGGAGCGTTTGTGCCTTTCTATGCATAGAGTTGGAACCATTTAATGAACTACTCTGCTGTTCAGTACGTATCTGCATCCATGGTAGCACCCCACTTCTTTAATAGGCGCCCAACAAGTTTATTCCTAGTTTACTGAGTAAAAGTTCGGTAAGAAGCTCGGCCGAACTCGTATCAAAGGTGCCATTAACGGAAAGTCAGATTATGCTCACATGGTTTTTGTGTTGCCGACGTGCGACGTCGGTGCCTCATCGCACAATGACGTAATCGGCCATCAACGAAAGCTGTCACATTGGTGACATATTTGTCTCTTACACGAAATCCACAGGCTGCGATTTCCCTATCACTTACCTGATTGACCCGTCCAAGGTTGCTAGATGAGGCCTAATACCTTGCTCCTTAGCTTCCCGGCATCTAGTATAGTAAATAACTGTCTGTATTTTCCGGTGTTTAATCGGCCCGTTATAGAGTGAAGGCAACTAGATCGGTGCCTTTGCTAGTCTTCATGAATCCTTCGTTCCCATGAATTCCTAAAGCATAAACAGAGCTCAGTTAGATCCGCTTGGTCTTCTACTAGCTTGTCCTATGTATCTCTAGCATGGCCGCCATGAACAGGTCCTCTGGTAAGACTTAGCGGTGGGCATAACTTATCTTAAGTTGCACTTAACTTGTTTTTAGAATCTTATGCTATTCCAAAGCCGTATCGGCGCCTCTTCCCATAGGCATTCTGTGTCAAGTACGACCATTGGGTGTCCGCCTGGTCACTGTTTCGCATTATTCTATTGCTCTGCGTGCATCAGTTCCCTCTGTGGTCTGCCGCGTGTGCCTGGCCTCACAGATGAGCTGACACCAACCCCATAGTGGGAAACCCTCTCCAAGCCACAGTACGTCGAATAAACGAGAAGAATGAAGCCTAGCTTATGTCAAACGGAAGCACAGTAAGAGCCTAGCGAGACTCACATGGCAAACTACTGAATTGTGCCCCTGGCAAGGACCCCGCTCAATCACTGGCGGGCTTTCTCGATCTGGCTCCCAGGCTCCAACAATAGACTCCAGTCCACGTACCTACTTTATACCGAGTATCGATGAACATATTACTCAGCATTGGTGCCATACTGAACATACGTAAATACACCCTCGGCTCATTTAGGCGCTCTCCCTCTTTGATCATGGTGTTTTCAAAGCAAACAATCTAGCACTGCATGCGTCTTCGATCTGCTGCTGTAATTAGGCACTGCCGTAGCTCCTGTAACAGCGTTGGGAGTGTCCGTATCTATCAAGGATCTAGTGGCTCTAACTGGCAGCAAAAGCCTCTTGAATCATTACGTCCTGTGAAAGGCACCTCTCTAACAACCCAGTCTTGCCAACTCTGTTGATCGGCTGTGCGCGCGTTTCTGCTCAGCGTTGCCCGAGCTTGCGTTACATATCTGGAAGTACTGGTTCAGGCTTCAGCCTCAGGCGGCCTTGATACACAAGTTTACTGAGTGTCATGGGCCTTCGAGCGTGAGCTCATCTATTGGGCATTCAAATGATTTAGTCATCCTTCATTACTCTCGTGATAATCGCGCCGCTCTGCTCGTAAGGACGATCCAATGCTAGTTTTCCCGAACTTGTATCATAGTGGCTGCAATAATGAGGTATTGATTATAAGAAACTAATACATTACTGTGGCTCGAAAGTAGGCTGATGGGGGACGTCACGCTATCTAGACTGTATGGGCTCGTACAGTACAGCTAGTATTGTCAAAGCCGCATCTGCATGAGTGTTCTTGATAAGCCTGTCACATGCGCAGCCGTGATGGTTTAGGGCGGCAACCGTGCAACGCCTGTGTCTGACCCCTTCGACGGATGCTGGCTTGAGGCGGCCGTTAATTTAAACGAACTCGTTAAAGCGATATGATGAGACAATCGAATTACGTTACAGGATAGGACGAACATTGTTTAATTATATGATGATGATCACAGCAAGATAGCACCTTGCTGAAGATATTTTGTATAGCTATCGAAGTAAGCCTGTGTGGATTCCTTCCCGGAGATTGCTTTGTTCGTGTGGAAATCTAGAGGCTGGAACGAATGTTACGGAAAGTACGTTTCTGCACACTCTTGGCCGCGCCTTTCTGAAAGGTTGCTACCTGCGACTACAGCATATACAGAGCAACGTCGCACTACAATACGCTCTTAAGCGATGTCCATGTCACCCACGGCCATCGCCACGCCCTGCTACCTGGAGCCGCCTCTCGGTCTTCCTGTCACTCTTATCAGTCCCAGATCTCCCCGCCGCAGCGTTTAAAGACGGTCATTCAAGCTCCTTCCATTTCTGGCATGAACCGGAATCTGCCGTAACAGAGCCAGACGACCGTCTCCCATACCTAGCAGCCTCCGCAGCGGGCAGTTGGTTAGAGCTATCTGGACCACCTACGGCTGTCTGGGTTTTGTTTGTTTGTGTTGTCCTTGTGGCTTTTCTCCATAGGACGGTTGACTCTGTCACAATCTCTCTTGCTTTCAATGACATTGGTTACTTTTACCTGCCATTTGCAAGATTGCCACTAGATGGAACTGTATTGCCGCTAAATATGTGAGCTGTTATATATGGTTTGACCAGCAGGGGGCAGTCTGTGTCTTTGTAGATATTTAAACAATATTGGTGAGAAAAAATGCGCAGGTGGTATTCATCTTTTGAAGCAGTTATGAAGTGAATTGCTGTGCTCCAGTGAAGTCCAGAAAGGAACCCTAGATTCTATCTGAAGACCTGGTGGAGCATACCACAAAGGTATTAAGCTGATTTCAATGGGAGCTAGATGCCTTAAATCTCTTTGAGGATCTGGGCCCAAGTGATATGCCAAGGTCACTTGGCAGGCCAGTGTTAGAGCCAGGAATAGAATCTGGGTCTCCTGAGTTCCACTGTCATGCTCTACCCACTAGATGACACTGCCACATCAAGTGACAGTCCTTGCCCATTCCATCTTGGGCTTGCCAACTGAGTCTGTCAACAGAGGACCCAAATGAAGCTAATGGTGCTACTTGTGATATGGACAAACTCCAGAGGCCACCCAATAGTGACATCTTTGGGATGCTTGGCTTGCGTCAGACTTGAAGAAGCAACCTGGGCTTCCCTGTTACCAGTTGCTTACACCACGCAGGTAACTTTCCTTTCTACAAACAGCAAGGAGTATATATTTGAAGGGGAATAAAACCTCACTAAGATATCAACTCCAGGGCACTTAAAGCCTCTGTGATGCAGGCAACCCAGCTCAGATTAAAAGCAATAGGCAGTTCTCTTGTCTATGACCCTGTTGATTACCAATGTTATTGTGTCCACACGTTAGAACAGAACCACGGAAGATGTTGTCACACTGCGTTCACAGGGCACATGTTCTGGTAATTACATTTGCACTAAGTTTACCTGTGATTGCTGTCTATATTCTTAATGAACCCTGAAATACTCATGTATGTTAGTGTTTAGTTGTGAATTAATTTGATATTTTAAACTGCATGCAAGCTAATGTTCTTGGCTATCACATTGTTCCCGTGTATCTATGCCCATATGCCTAAAGTTGCTCAGCAAGGAGGAGCACTGATTTCAGACTGAGGGTGGGGGAGTTGTGTGATCAACAGAGGGAAATCTACAGACACACACTAAGCTAAAAACAACACCTGGCAGGCTGTTTTCAGCTATAAATACTGGGTCTTGGGAATGGTCCTGACAGCCCTTGATCTTTTCAGATGCTGTCAGGGGGCTTTCCAGGTACAAGACAGAACTCCCCAGATCCACTTTGGGAAAACCCTGCGAAACTTATGAAAAGACTTTAAGCAGATTGACACATCTCTGCTAGCACCGGACTACACACTCTGATCCGACTGCAATGTATTTTATCTGCTTTAACCTTGCAATAACTCTTATTTATTTTCCTTAGTTGATAAATCTTTAGTTAGTTACTGAGGAATTGGCTACAGCGTTGTCTTTGGTGAGATCTGAAGTATACTGTGACCTGGGGTAAGGGACAGGTCTTTTGGGACTGGAAGAACCTAGTGTGTGATGAATGTTGGCTTTAATAACTTGGCTTTCACCATAAATCCAGTTTGTCTGGGCAGTAAAGTAGGGACTGGAGAGCCTAAAGGGGGCTGTCTGTGGCTCCATAATTAAATGACAGTAGTGATCCAGGGCACACTTTTCTTAGTGGCTTGGTGAAATCTAATGTTAGAATATATCAGTACCCCTGGTTTATGACACTCTGACCTGAGTTAGGCACTCTTAGCTGTGAGCCACTCCTGGCAGCAGGATAACCCCATTGAGGGATTAAGGCCCCATTGTGCAGGGAGCTGTACAAACACAATATAAAGACAGCCTTGTTCTGAAGAACTGCAGTCTAAATTAAGTGTAAGATTCAAAAGCTGGATGAAACAAACAGTCAGGGAGGATGAGGTCGCAGTAACACAAGCATGTTTTCATATGGATTGGCTGGGCTCACAGTGTAGCTTCCTGCTTACCTAGATGTTGTCAGCTGGCAGTGTTGCGTAGGTATGACAGCAGAAGTGTGTTGTGAGAAGGGTGGCTGTGTGGAATTTATACACACATGATCTCACAATGATAATGGGTGGTGAGGGAGGCCTAAGGGCACAGGGGACTATAAAAGACAAGACTAGATTCTGTGCTGCATGTTCGGAGAGGCACACAGAATGCAGAGGTGTTGGAACAAAAAGTGGCTTGATGTTACCTTAGTGCTCTCTGGATTCCAGGTTACTTGAGGGGCCAGAATTACCACTGGGGTAAATTGGAGAATCCCCTAAACTGTCATAGTGGTGGGCACTTTGGCCACTCCTTCTCCCACCTATGATCCACCCTGTCCTGCCCCCCCAAGCATCGCCCTATGGCAGGGGCTGAGAGAGGAACTATGCAGCTCCTGCACAGGGGAGATTTCTCTGGATGTCACTGCAGCTCTTTATGATCCCTACATATGACGCAGTGGGCCTCTTTGGAGTACTACTCTTTGGCCCTAAGTGTTCAGCTCAGCTTTGAAAAATCAATGGGTTACGATCCGACTGTATGTTGCCTTCCACAATGTCACCACAAGCTGGGTGCGGCTTTTCAGTGCTACTTTCATACAGCTGGTTAATAGTGATGATGATGCTGTAGAAATTGCACACGATGTGCCAGAATGAATGTAACGTGGCTTGGGGCGATTTCGCAGCCTTTGTCAAGAGCGAGGCCGATGAAGATGCTTCCTATCTGTGAGGTGAAAGAACATCTGAGAGGGGAGTTAAAAGGGAATGGCCATGGTGACTCATGCACTTAACATTGCTTCAGTTTCTGTTGATTATTTCCAAGTGTAGAGCTTATTCAGTCCAGAGAGAGCTCTGACTAGTCAGAGGGCGACATTGGTGGAAGGGGGTTAATGTATCTTAACTGCCTTCCATATCACCGTAATAGCGCAAGATGAATATAACTGCATCTTATGCTTCTGATTTGTTATGGCTTGAAACCCTACATCTGCTGAATTCAGGGTCAGTTTTGCCATTTCCTTTGGTCCAGCTCCTCAAACATACTTAGGCATCTAACACCCATTGATTTTAATGAGAGTTTAGCACTAAATACCTTTTGAGGCACTGGGCCTTCATTCACAGTGGCGGCTCCAGGCACCAGCATTCCAAGTGCGGGTGGCAGTCAGGCAGCCTTCGGTGGCTTGCCTGTGGGACGTCCGCTGGTCCCACGGATTTGGCGGCAATTTGGCAGCGGGTACGCTGAATCTGCTGGACCAGGAACCTTCTGCAGGCAAGCCGCTGAAGGCAGCCTGCCTGCTGTGCTTGGGGTGGCAAAAAAGGTAGAGCCACCCCTGTTCATTCACATCAGGTCTTAGTGCTAAGAAGACACCAAGGGCTGCCCTTTGAAAAGTGTGTGTGTCTCAGACTTGCATGTCCACTGGGCATTTGGTGCATGATGTAACGATAAAGGAATATCTGGTCTCATCTTCAAATACTTTACAGTCTACAAGCCTAATTCTGTTCCCAGCTAGTCAATAGCAAAACTCCCATCAACTTTAATGGGAACAGGAGAGGACTCAAAATTAAGTAGACAAGTAAGCACAAGTCTGGATATAAATAGATAATTATTTACTCATATGTCCTGAAGAATTGAATCCCAGGGTATGTCTAGATTACCCACCGTATCGGCGGGTAGCAATCAATTTCTCGGGGATTGATATATTGTGTCTCATCTAGACGTGATATATTGATCCCCAAACGAGCTCCCATTGACTCTGGAACTCCACCAGTGCGAACGGCGGTAGTGGAGTCGACAGGGGGAGCCACGGACGTCGATCCTGTGCCGTGAGAACGAGAGGTAAATCGATCTAAGATACTTAGACTTCAGCTACGCTATTCATATAGCTGAAGTTGCATATCTTAGATTGATCCCGCCTCCCAGTGTAGACCAGCCTCCAGACAAAGATTTTTCCTAAAGTGATTTCTTTATGGTACTTTTAAAAACATAACCTTTTGCCTCTGTTCAGTTGAACCCTGATTATGTGGTCTCAGGAACTGCTATGCCAGAAGCACTCATTAGTACTAACTGAATTTATGTTTGGCTTTATGTTATGAAAAGTTCCCCAGATAAGAAAATTATGTGTCCAGTTTTGACCAAAACCTTCTTGAAAGAAATTTAAACCACTAATTCTCTCGGTGTTCCTGTCCTCATTAGCAGATCTAGCAAGAGAGATGCCCCTGGGCCTCATAGGTTAAAAATAACTAAACACATCCTGGCCTTGTTTTGATTTATTTTTTTAAATTGGAAACCTTTATATCCCTTATGCTTCAGTGCCTTTTATGGATTAATGTGTGCAATCAGTTTGTTCTTTTAAAAATTGTTTTTACGCTGGTGTCAACATTAGACGGTTGTAGTTGATTCAGTGTAAAACAATGAAGTCAGTGTTCTGCAAATGCAGGAACAAATGTGAATGCTGTAAATGTCATTTAAATTAAGGAACTGATTAAACAAGCCCATGCAGGTTATACACCCAACACAATAACATTCTCAAGAGTTTGAAAAAACAATTCCATCAGAGAAGTTCTGCATTTTGGAAGATTACTTGACTTCTTAGGACTTTAATGAACACACTGTTACTTTAAATGTTCCTGTGAAATGATTTTCGTTTTACAATCTTGCATTTTATTGCTTTAAATATCGGAAGGTCTTCTCTTTCATGCACCTGCTGTAACTTATCTTGTTGCTGCTCATCAAGGAAAGATTAAGTTAAAAAAAATAAATAGCCCTGTTTTAAAAGTGCTGTCAGGAATTAAAAAGCCATTTGGGTACTGATCTAAGGCCTCGTCTATACTTAAAAGTTAGGTCAACAAAGCTGTGTTGGTCAGGGTGTGAAAAATCCACGTGCCTGACTGATGTAGCTAAGCTGACCTAACACCCAGGATAGATGCAGCTATGTTGACATAAGAATGCTTCCATTGACATAGCTACCATCATTTGAGGAGGCTGTATTTCTTCATAGATGGAAAAACCCCTTCCATCATATTCTGCATCAATTCTATGGGGTTATAACAGCATAGCTACAGTCTCCATAGTGTAGACATACCTCAAGACTCTCATCAACCTCAATAGCATTGGGATCAGGCCCTTAATGAGAAGAACCCCATGTTGTAACAATAGCCACCATCGTCCCGCAGGGTTCCAAGTTAATTCGTGATGACAGTTTTCACCCCAGAGATGTGAAGATTTGTGAAAGGACTGGTTGGCAGAGGGAGCAGAGAAAGATCAGCTTGGTAAGGTTGTCTGGAATAATTAAGGAGGGCTATTAAAAGTCAGGTCTTTGTGAACTTGATCTCATGTAGAAGTTGTCAGGAAATGTGTGTTGTGGGAGGGGGAGTGTCCATGGAAAATTTAAGTGGAAACCAAAAAAAGTTTTCATTTTTGCATAACTTTTCCTCGCAACTATTCCAGCTTGTTGAAAATCTGAAAATTTTTCAGTTTTAGTGTTTCATGTTTTTTCAGTGAAAACCCTGAAAAACTTCATTTAAAGTGGACATTTCTCACAGAAATCTCCATGTTAACAAAAAAAAATCCATTTTGGTCCAAAAAATAAGGTTTCAAACAAAAAATTTCAGGCTATTCTAGTCCTACCCAATATAGAGCAATGAGGAATAGATAGAGATGCATTTCAGTGTCTTGTTGTATATACAGATGATCAAAGTCTGCATGGAAACAGCTTCCATTGACTTTTAAGGTGGCTGAGGCGTTTGGGAGCAGTAGGCATGTTTCTAAGAACCAAATTTTGACCTGTTCGTTTCCTTGTCTTCTTCTTTATCTAACAACAATGGTCTCCAAGTCCCATCTGGTGATGCAGATTAGCTGGCTTTCACCATCTTCCTGGTTCACCTCACTTCTGTCTCACCAGCTCGGCCTTCTCCTGCCACCCCAATTCTGGAGCTATTCCTATTACCAGCACACACGTGCCCTTCAACCAATGTACCGCCAATGCCACACTCCTTGCAGGGAGCTCCACCCACCGTACTACACAGCCCCACCCACTCTGCATAGAGTTCCATTCCTTGCACATCGCAGCCCTGCCCACATACAGCCACACCCTTAGGACCATAGAGCTTTGGCCACTGTATCATGCAGCTCCACCTACTTTACCACAAAGCTCGGCCCACCATCTCTAGGTCTTTACCCATGGGTGGCACACTGAAGTTTTGCCTAGGATGGCAGATTGTGTTGAGTAGCCTCTGTCCTGGAGTGCAGAGAGCAGTCTGGGATGGGCCAGGGCAGAAAGGAGGGGGCCCCTATGCAGGATGGAGGTGGTGTGGCCAGCACATACTTGCATCTGCACCCCTGCAAAGTCCCATAGGGGTCACTGAAACAGGGGGTACATCTTCAGGCAGCCCTCCTGATTGGCCTAGCTCCTGGAGGCCTGGTATAGGTGATGTCCAAACTGCCATGCCTGTGCGCCTACACCAGTGCAGAGATAAATCTATGCCTTATAACACTCCCCCATTCCCCACATTCTCTCACACTCTGGTGATGTGAATGTAACCCCACTGACTTGAACGGCGATAGTCCTGATCTCCACTGAGCTAAGCCAGAGCCAACATTCTGTAGCATTAATAATTATTTTTTGTCTCTCTCTGCCTTTGAGATGTTATACTTATCTTTTAACCTACACCCCTATGATTTCTGCATAGATGAAGCTGTTTATTTGCCATTGCCTAATGTTTCCTCATCTTTCCCTCTCAACTACCCTACCTATTATCTTATCCCTTAGCTCAGTTACAGGTTTTTTTCCACTGCTCTCCCTTATGCTGACACGCTCAAATCAATCTTAGCCATCTGTTACATTCCCCAGGCGAACTAAAATGTGATGTTACTCAATAACATGCCAAAGTACCCATATGCACCTCAGGTCCTTTCCCTGGCAGAGACCTTTATCCACTGGCAGGAACCATGGTTCCCCTTTTCCATGTTTATTTCCTTCTGTCAAAAAAAGTCAGAAGGGTATTTATTATCGGACTTAGCAGAACATATTAGGAGCATTTTGAAATTCGGCATTAGATTTTAATGTAATTTCCCAGCTGGACTGAAGGCAGGAAAGATAGGTCATGTGGCCTTGCTGAGGGGTCACTGAGGGCAAATCTGATCTGCAGAATCTGCATAACTGGTGATCATGCACAAGAAGGAAATAATTCGTTTGATTCCCAGATTCCAAGATTAGTTTGCAGCAATTAGAGCTGAGTGAATAACGGACTCTTCTTTTCAGTTTTTCATTTCAGTTTCTGAAATGACTTTGTTTAGGGTTGAATTTTTTTTTCCATTTCATTTAGTTGAGGAGGGAGAGGTTGCCCATTTGAAAACAGATCTAGCTAAATTTTGAAATGAAATGTCATTTAGAAATGAAAAGTCAAAACATTTTGTTTTGAACATGTCCAAGCAAATGGACTTTTGAGGGAAAGAAAAATAGTTCTTTTGTTTCAGCCTAATAATTCAAGTTAAATTCAGTGAATAATTTCAGTTGAACTGAAACTGCATTTTTCAGAAAATAAACTCTTTGTCCCAAAAATTTTACCTCACTAGAAAATAAAAGTTTTTTCTTATAAACTGAGCAAATCTCAGCTGGAATCCCTGAGACACAACAGATGCAGAAACTCAAGATGCCATTGTTTTCAAGGTAGAACTATGCTTTACACAAAACTGTAGGTGCAAAAAAACCCAAGCAATCACCATTTGTGGGCAGGGTGGGGATGCTAACTTGTTAGAGTTATTAGGCCTTGTGGTGCCTATACCAACATATTTTCCTAGTGTGGAACGAATTTACACCAACAGAAGGCGTTTTTCTTCCACTGTAACATCACCTCCCCAAATGTCACAGGCACTGACTTTTGTTTTTTCTGGTGCTCCTCTCCACCCCCTCCTTCCCGCCCTGTGGGTGGTGAGAGGCCTTATGAGGAAGAGGCTGAATGGGGGTGGAGCCCAGGAGTGGAGCAGTGAGCGGAGCCTCAGGCGGAAGAGGCAAAGCGGGGCAATGCCTCAGAGTGGAGCTCGGGAAGAGCATGGGGTGGGGCCATGGTCAGTGTGCTGGGGACCTCAAAAGATTAATCCGGCCTGGGGGTGCTCAGCACCCCCTATTTTTTTCCGGTGGATGCTTGAGCCCCGGAGCACCCAGAGAATCAGCGCCTATACCGAATGCATTAGCTATGCCAACAATTACATGCTTCTGTTCGCACACCTGCACCTACACTGGGTTTTTATGAGTAATAATATCAGTTAGGGTATTTTTTTCACAGCGCCAACTGACTTCGCTTTGCCAGGACAAAGCTACATCTAGACTTGAAGCTGGGAGTCTGAGTCCGAGCTCTAGGAGACATATTCACACTCACTGTCATCAAACTAGCAGGCTGAAAATAGTAGTGTAGCCACAGTAGCACAGGCAGAGGTGAGCGGCAGAATGAGTTAGCCGCTCTGAGTAGAAACCTACCCATTCCCCATGGGTACCTACTTTTGGTGGCTAGTCCACATCGCTTCTAGCCACTGCTGTGGCTACCACAGCTGCACCAGTATTTTTAGCAAGCTAGTGCGGGTATGTCTACTCGAGCTGGGAGTCACATGCTCCTGCTCCAAGTGTAGACGTAGTCTGAGATTTTTGTGGAGTGCAAGCCTGTGTCTCAGATACGGCAGAATACCGGAAGAAGGGAAGGTTGGGTATACCCAAATATACCCCTGGGGCTATATTTTGGATGTCCCTACTTTTATCGCACAGATTTTTTTCGCAGTGTTTGGACATAAAATAGAACTCTCCAGACCCCAAAGCCTCATCCCTGATATGAAATCCCGATGTATATCTCAACTCAAACATAAATCCTATTCGTTGTCAGTCAGATCTGAGAGTGCACCTGCTGCACACTCCCATTAACGTTTTATTAACATGCTTCTTCCCCCCTCATGCCTCCTTTGAGACATCTGCTCACAGCAGCTATTGGGAATTCTCTGCAGCTGGTTTGATTTAACAGGTCATTATGTTACAGCTAGCAAAGGTGCATTGGCTAAGGGAACTGCTCTTTTTCTCAAGTTAACTGCAAGCTCAAAAGTGGTCATAGCAGATTAAGGCATTTAACATTTTGGGGAGAGGAGCTAACGCGCTGAGCAAGGAAGCAGATGTTCTGACCATTATCAGAATACAAGATTAACGGAAAGGCTTGAGGATTTCCCTGGTTTCAGTGGGAAGGTTGGAATTACTTATTATCATAATCTTGATTTCCATAACTAGCTCGCTTATCCCATCAGGAAGGCTCTGCTGTCCAGGGTATCCTTCCAATTCACTCGTAATGTCAAATATTTTACCCCTTATTCGACTTGCTCAGCTCACAGGAATTCTGAACATTTCCCCCCTCTGAGTTACAAACTACATTTGCTTCCTTGATCTATGAATCTTCAACCTGCACTTTTCCTTTCTCCTCTCAAAACTTCCAATATAGCCTTAGAGAAAGGCTGAATTACCGTCTCCTCTTCAAATCATATTTCATTCTGACTTATTATGTTCCTGAGTTAATGTAATCATTTTTCTCTTTAATTCTTCAAGCACAACATTGAGAGACACAGAATGTGTTTACATGGAGAAATTGACCTCAATAGCTATTGCAGAATAGCTCCCTGTATGCCTACTCCGTAGCACAATAAAAGTCACTATATTTCAGAATAATTACACCACTTCAGAAGCACACTAATTATTCTGGAAGCAAAGTTTCCACGTCAGTGAGATGGAGATGAAATGGGGATTCTACGTAAAGTGTTTTGAGATCTATAAATGAAAATCGCTATACAAAAGTTCAGTGGTATTATTCTAATTATTATTAGCTTGCCCCAGAATAGAATGTCTACAGAGGAGGCTATATTGGGATAGTTATTCTGGTCAGTTTCCCCATGTAGACAAGCTCTCACACACCAAAGTGCCATTTTTTTAGTGAGATTTATGGTCTCGTTTGCCGCTTCTGCAGTGAGAAACCAGCTTCAGTTTCTCTCACACTTTCCCTAAGGTAAGGGCAACTCATTAGGTATGTACCGCTGACATTTTACTATATGCTTTTTGATTTGCCTATTGAAATAGTAAGTTCACTACAGCAGGGACCATGCCTCCCTGTGTGTCTGTACAGCAACTTGTACAGTGGGGCCCAGCTCCCCGTTGGGGCCTTTGAGTGATACCACAATAAATACATTAAATAATAACTCGAGTACGTCATTAATATTATTCGAGAATTGGTATGCTAGAGCTTTTGGCTCCACTAGGCTTGTGTTCCATATGCTGTTTCCATCATCATATAAGTGCAATCAAGAGGCAATGCAGTGCAGGTCAAGTTCTCTCAGCTTAGCAGCCTTAACCTGAACCTACAGTCTTTCCATAGTAGCACAGCGGACGGTGAGGTGAAGGAAGAAGTTCAATGGTGAGGTCAAAATACCCAGTGCTGGATAATCTATAATGCGCTTGAAGCATATTGCTTTGAGGATCTCAAAGCAACTATCTCCCACATTTCACTGCTGGGGAAATTAAGGTGCCTTAACGTTTTGTGAACCAAGTTTTCAAGTTTAGGTGGACACCTAAATGCCTGGTTTAGACATGTAAAGCCTGGCCCAGGCACCAGAGTCTAAGTACACCATTAAATGCCCAACTTTAGCTACCTGCATTTGGAAACTTGGCCCTAAGGGAATTGTTAATGAACAGCAGAGATGGAAACAGAATTTAGAAGTCGTGGTTCCCAGCCTGTTGCTCTAACCACTTGAATAAACTCCTTTCTAAAGCCTAGCAGTGTTTATTATTTAATAAGAAGCTATGCAGTGCCCTCACGGAAGGAATAGCAGAGGACTTCTAGAGATTGTGCAAAAACCCTACCAGAGGCATTCTGAATCAATTGCAATCAGTGAAAAGTCACTGGTGGACAGAGTCCAAGGAAAGCTGGTGGTGACCCAGATAGCAATCAGCAATTGAGCGTTCTCCTGTATGGAGGAAAGATCACAATCATTTCTATATGGTAGAACACAACCCTAAGACCTGCCATTCCCTCCACAACAGATCCGAGGGGACGCATGTTAGGTCAATCAAGGACAGGGTTGCTACAGAAGGAGGCTGTGGAAGCTCTATGCATTGCTTTCCCTTCCTCTCAGTCTGTCTGAAGCCCTTCTACAGTGCAGGCTGCATTCACTGAGGAATCATTACACCATTGGATGTTCTCTCTTCCTGCACAGGCAGTAGGGATAAATTCTGCATAGAGGTCTCAATCCTCACCGATGTTGAGAGCAGCTTAGGTTGCTCAGCAGTTCCCTGGATCTCACCTAAAATTAACCTTAGGGCAGTAAAAACTTAAGGGGATTATTAGTGAGATACAAAAAGCTCCCTCAACACTGTTACTGGATCAAAAAGTGAACAGCATCTGAAGGCTGTTCCTTGGCAATCAAATTGACTACAAGATGGCAGAGGATAAGGCATGCTCTCAGCTGTGCGGTAAATAAACCACTCTGCTTCCAAGATAAGCATGTCAATCAATTGCAGCATGACTGTCGCCACGAGAGGAGACGCTGCAAAGAAATGTTAGTGGGTAGGAGGCACTAAATTGCAACAGTGAGAGGCTTATTAGAACACCTGCAAATAGAAGACACATGATGGCCTTGTCAGCTACTGCTTTCCTGGGCTTGGAGCAAGGACAGGGGTGAGGAGGGAGGACTGGAAATGGCTTCAAGCCACTTGTGTTCTCTGTTTTCTGGGGCAGCCAGGAGCTTGATTGGCACCCAACGTAAGCTGGAGCAGCTTCAGGAATAGCCGTAGCGGAGTGCAATCCATCTGCATCCCTTCCCTTGAGAAGCCGCCTATGCTTGGGACTAGAAGCAGACCTCTGCTAACTCTACCCTGGCCAAGGGGACCTGGCACAAAGGATATTTGCCCCCTATACACTACCTGCGTGGCTTGTCGGGGTCTTAGTGCAACTGCGAATTGGGCCCCCATTAATCAAAGGTAGTAATGGTTACAAAACCAATGAGGTAGAGAGGGACTGAAAGCAGAATTTACCTCAGATCCCAGCACTCCCATGCTTTGTGAGGTTTGAAACGGGCAGTCGAAGTATGGCAGCTCGCAGGCAACTCTGCAATATAAGTTTAGTGCTTGTTTTCTTACGATAGAGACAGTCCCAGATATCCACAGAGAGGTCCATTTTTAGGGTCTCAATCTGGGCACCAAAAAAGGAGAGAGACCCCCAAATCACTAGACATAGCCTAGATTGGGAGAAAGCTTCCGTTCGGCATTAAATAATTCCTAAGAAACTTGTTCCATCCATTTGCAACCTGCAAAATAAAATTAAAAGTGTCCTTTGTTTAATTCAACCTCTAACTTCACTGGCAGCTTTATCCCAGCCTCATGGGACCCCAGCAGTTGCTTGGGTCTCTCCGGTATACCACATTCATGTCTCTTCTTCCCAGCTTTGCTGAGAAGGAAATGCTAGGGATGCTCTTTTGGGCAACAGTCAATCTTGCTGCCAAGAGAGAGAGCAGTAGGCATGCTGCTGCTCCTATTTCATGTTGCTGAGAGAACACAAAGGCTTCATTTCTGCCAGAGCTAATTGATTTTACAGCCAGCGTGTTACATGCTAAGAAAATAAGCACCGGTATTGTATCACACTAATGTTCAGAATGATCCAGCTAAGGAGGAAAAGGGAGACCGAAATAGTTTGTTGCAGAGAAGGCTCCAACTCATTTCCTGCCCCTCTCGCCCACACAGAGCCTTGCTCAAAGATGAGCAATTAGACCTGGCTTCAAATACTGAACTCAAACTGCAGCTTGTTTAGAGTGAAAGAGCTGCAGAGTTTTCCTGAAGCCTCCGGGTTACTTGGGAACTTAGCAAGGAAGTTGCTAAGAAATGTTCCCTTACGGCCAACATTTTCCAAAGGCCAAGGTGAGGGGTGGGGACAAAGATGGTTTTTAGTCATCTAAATGCTCCCTCGATCCTAGGGCTGACTGATATGCTGCTCCTAGACACTGCTTGTGTCCCTACTGCAGAGGCATTGTATGCTCACGATAAGTGTTTGTCAAAACAGTAGAACTACTCAGTGTTGTTTCTATTTCATCGGAAGCCTTGTGCCTTATGCTGATCACCCTTATTCAAGTCTTACACTGCTATAATTGCAGTGACTTCAGTGGAGTTCAGATTCTAGCCCAAGGCTTATCTTGTTTCACAGTGCAAAACCATTTTACATTTTTCTGTAGCAATGAAGTTGTTGGGTTTATTACTGCAGACAAACTAGGAATGAAGCTTCTATAGTAGTTTAACAAAGTTAAAAATAAAAACCAGCCCTGAATTATTATGGGATACATCCTTATTCCCCACTGACTTTTGTTGTTCCTTTTAAAGGATGCATCCACTCCGCAATGATGTTGTGTGTCTGGATTAAAAAGTATGAAAGAAAGATCCAATTTGTCTTTTTAGCACTAAACCTATCATTTTTTTTCACCTTTTTAGAACCTAAAGCCGGGGTGGGCAAACTATGGCCCCCGGGCCAGATCTGGCCCATCAGGACTTTGGATCTGGCCCACAGGATTGCCACCCCCGTGGTGCTGAGGGCCCTGTGCCACTCCTGGAAGCAGCCGGCACCACGTCTCTGCGGCCTCTGGGGGAGCAGTGGGGGGCAGAGGGCTCTCACCTGCAAGCACTGCCCGCCCCCCCAGCTCTCATTGGCCGGGAATGGGGAACTGCGGCCAATGAAAGGTTCGAGGCAGGTATCTTCAGGTGAGGGCAGCGCGCAAAGCTCTCTGCTCACCCTCCTCCAGGGGCCGCAGGGACATGGTACCAGCTGCTTCCAGGAGCGGTGTGGGACCAGGACAGGCAGGGAGCCTGCCTTAGCCTATGCTGCTGCCACCCTGGAGCCACTCAAGGTAAGCGGTGCCGGGCCAGAGGCCGCACCCCAAACCCATCCTGAACCCCAAACTCCAAGCCCCTGACCTGAGCCACGTGGTGCACCCACCCTCTCCTGCACCCCAACCCCCTTCCTTGAGCCCCCTGCCACACCCCACACCTCTCCCTGCACCCCAACCTCCTGCCCTGAGCCATCTGGTGCACTCCACACCCACTCCTGCACCCCAATCCCCTGCCTTGAGCCCCATGCTGCACCCCACACCCTTCCCTGCATCCCACACCCCTGCCCTGAGCTCCTTCCTGCACACTGCACCCCCTCCCATACCCCACATTCTCTCCCATACCTCAACCCCCTGCCTAGCCCTACATTCATGGCCATGCATGCAATTCTGCCCACCCAGATGTGACCCTTAGGCCAAAAAGTTTGCCACTCCTGACTTAAGGCTTCCCCAAGTATTCTTCTGTATACCTAAAAAAATCATCATCATCGAAATGTCAGCCAAGAAAATTTAAATCTTGGAGGACTTCTTTTATAATTCACTAGAATATGGGAAAGTCATTACCACTACATGGGGTGACCTTTCATATCAAAACAGCGCAGTGTGTGTTCACCCTAGAAAGTTATTTTAGAATCTGATGCCAATCCCACCTAAGCTTGGAATGTGTAAAAATTTGTAACATTTACTCGCTTGCCAATTTAGCAAATGTGAGTCTGAAATCAGGTAATGATCTACTTACAATAAGGGGTTTCTGGTTACTTAATAATATTCCCAAATCCTCACACTTCTGTCAGTTTTAGGAACAACTCAGGAAATTCCAGATTAGTTTATTCCCTACTTCTATTATACTTCTCATTTCTACAACTTCTCACAAAGCTTCTTAAATTCAGGTATGATGCTTTTTTTTGTTGTTGTTGTGATGTCTTTCACTAATAAAACCAGAAGTTATATTTCTCTATGTTTTCTCTCTTTCATTTTGCCCCCAAATCTAACACTCGTTCCAAGACACCCCAGTCCAGCTTTACCTTGATAAACATGATTTCTGTAACAATTAAAGACAACACTGGGAAAATACCTTTGTATTTTATACAGATGTGAATGGGCACCTTGAACCTGCTATCCTTTCTTTGTATAGTTTTTCAATATTATGCCAATTTTCTCATTTCTAAATGTAGTATTTATCTGGTCCCTGTAACATCTGAGCACCTCAGTGTTGAATGGTTTTATCTTCTTAGCACCCCTATATGGCAGAGAAGCGCTAATACCCCATTTTACTGATGGAGAACTAAGGCCCAGACCGTAGTGCCGTTTCAAACAATACTACGCCAACATTCATTAGATAACGTCTAGTGCACCCCAGCAGGAACCACATGGGCCAGTTAGTGCAAACTGAATCATCATGAAGCCAAGCCCTAAGTGACAAAGAGTTGGTAGCAGAGCAAGGTATAGAACCTAAGTCAAGTGTAACGCCCAGGCTAGCACCTTAATCACTGGACCATCCTATCTCTCTTCACTGAGCATCGACAAAGACTCTCTTGCACAGTCCTTCATACATTATAGCCCATGTTTCCATCCTCATATTTAGAGAGAGAACAGGGTCCTCTCATGATGCCATTCTCAGCTGCTGACACTAGTGATGGTCAGATCCTTTTGTGCCAGCTGGTGGATCTTTCCTATCTCAAGTGTTCTCCAGGTTCCACTACTTCCTTACTCCCATAAAAGGGGCACAGACTGGGAAAAGCCCCCTCCTCTGAAACTCCTAGGCTTGGCTCCCATAGAAGGAGGTGGTAGGAAGTAGAGGGATTCTCCCAGGTCCCACTGCCTTCCTGGCTCCAGTCCTTCAAACCCTATGCACTTGGAACCCCAGTGACACCCATGGGAGTTCGGTGCAATGTATAGCCTACATAATTCACAGCAGTTTACGATATGCTTGTAAGGGACTTTAAGGTGAAAAGGGCCCTGTATTTAAAGATATTATTTGCTTGCAATCGCTGCTGCAATTTTAATTTTGCTTCCATAAAACTCGATGCCAAATGAGACAGTCAGAATGAGGCACTGAAAAAAAAGTCTTGGACACCCTTTCTTGAACAAACAACCTTTCCAAAACTATACAGCATCATCCCAGTATTTGCTGCCAAGCTGTGGAGGGCACAGATGGAAAGGAATAATATCAAAATGTCTCATTAAAGAGCAAACATTTTCACTGATCAACTGCAAACATTGATTCCCAATTGAATGGGGCATATGTAAACACACACACACACACAAAACCCTAACAGAATTGGATTTGCACTTGGGGCTAGATTTTCAAAGGGATTTAGGCAGATAGGCATGGAGTGGGAATTTCAAAGTATAACCTTTGGGTGGGCTTGAATTTACTTCCTTGCCCTCCTTTGGTGCCTAAACCCTCCCAACTCCCATAGAAAAGCACCTGGAGACCCAGAATTCAGTCACTGAGGATTTTCAGCAAGGATTGCACATGGTCACCCTCCCCACAGTAAAGTCCAAAAAAACAAAAGGAACAAATGTAATGTTTAAGAACCAACTTTATAAAATCTTATGATAAACATTAAAAACTTAAATTTTACAACATAACATAGCTACTTTCTAAGCAACATACATTATCTTCAGTTATACATAAATATAAAGAAGGAAAACAAATTACATCTGAACAAATCAGTCCTCACAGAAAGACAGTGAAAAGAAGCTCAGAGTTCCCAAAAGCTTAAACTGAGTTCACCTGAGTCTCAACTGGAGTCTTTGATCACCAAATTTATACAATCTTCTGAATGAAAAGGAACATCTTTCCTTCATTTGCTTGTGGAAATTCTCAGCTGGAATCCGTGCAGACTCTTCCTCCTCTACCGCTGAAATCACTGTTAGCTACTAACGAATTAACCAACCACTCAGTTAAGTATATAGCTTTAAAAACAACCCTGTTACAAAAAACTACAAAATCAGAATAGCAAAATAAATGACTCTTTTCCCATCTTCCCATTTAAATAAAAGAAACACTGGTGAATCATCCTAGTTGAGACAATTTAACTAAAATAGTTTGGATAATATCAAGCAACATTCAAAGTATACAATTAAAATAAAAGAAATTTGTTTCCCTCAAAATTTCCCCTTTCTATAATTAGCACTGCAGGGCTTTTCTGTTGGGGGGTTAACAATATAACTAACCACCTGCAAAATGCTTCAAAGTTAGGGGAAACAGCACCCTGCTTTCTGCTCCTGCGGCTTATCTTCCCCCAACCCACACAAGGCACATGGCATTTTGCAAAGGAGCTGCCCTGCCTGCCTGCCTGCCCGCCCTCATGGAGTCTGAGTCCAGCCTGTTGCCAACTCCCACAGCAGGAAGTTGTCAGAGAAACCTTGAAAAGTCACTAGATGTGGCTACATAACCTACACGAGGGAACATTTCAGAGAGATGCAATAAGAAGTGTCCAGTTCACATGAGGGGAATATCTCTCCCCTCAATGAGCGAGGGGTGGTGTTGCTACCTTCCTAATGGCTGGTAGCTGGATCCCCAAGGCCCCACCCCCTACTCCACCTTTCCCCCCCTAAGGCCCCACCTCGGCTCCACCTCTTCCCTTGAGGCCCCGCCTCCTGCCACTCCCCTTCCCCAAGACTCCTCTGCTCTACCTCTTCACTCAAGGCCCCACCTCACATGCCATCGCAAGCCACATGAACAGCCTGGCCCCAGAGGTGACAGTGGCTGCTGCTGCTGCATGACCTTCTTCCTTCCACTTAGGGTTGCCCCAGCTCAAAAAGACCAGACATCAGAGCTTGTCAAATGGCACCTGGACACAAAAGCCAAAACCTGAACTGTCCAGGTGAAAATCGGATAGATGTCCACCCTACTGAGCGGCACCCAGGGCAATGTCCAAATGAGGAAGTCTTTCCCCAGTGAAGGGTGGGGAGCCAGGGTAGAGTCTGGGGTGGGTGGCAGGGCGGGGTCCATGTAAGAGTCTCCCCCCAGCAAGGTGGGGGGTGGGGCAGGTCTCAAAGGGAGTATCCCTGGGAATCGGGGGAGGCTACACTCTTTGGAAGGCCTTGGCCATGGTGCCCTCAAGGCAACAATTCTCCCAGGACTTGGGAGGCAGCAGCTGAGATGCCATCTCTTCTCTGGCTCTACTGCATGTGTCCGGCCAAGCTACCCCAGCTCAGGCTCCTCCCTCTCCAACTGATCGTGGCCTTACCAGGCCCAACAGGGGGACCACCGAGCTGTTCAAACAATGGAGGATGTGGCGACTCTGGGCCAGGCCGTGCCTGTGGATTGATGTCTCTGGGTGCCACTGTTCAGGCCTCCCCCACTCGGTGTATTTGCTGTCTCGAGTCCTGACACTATCCCACCCCTCCCAGCTCACAGCTGATTGGCAGGATTGTGTAGTCAGAAGAGCGTGGAATGGATTTTATTATGATCTTGTGACCATACAAATCAGCATCTTCTTTCTCTGAATATCACTAATTGACAGTGACAGTTGCTAGATTTGTCAGTGGTCACTTTGACACTTATTTCCTCGCTAGGGAAATCAAAAAATCGTTAAATCTAGTGGAAAAAATTGCTAAGTTGGCAACACTGGCAACAGAGAATAGTGAGCATACCCAAAACTACCACACCCAATTCCAGAAATGTCAGAGTTTGGAGAGCTAATTGTGTATCTGTGTAGCAACAAGGACCCAGATACAACCCATTCCTACCTAACCCCTCAATAGATATCTTAAAGAGATATCTCCCTATTAGGGACACGGGATACATAAGGTGAGGTATTAGAGCTCATAGATACTTTTGGCTCACACTTTTTTGGCAAAAAATGCAGATTTGGCAACACCAAAGTGTCTTGAGAATCCACGTCAGTTTTGCTGAATTGTTTTCCTTGAAAACAATTCGGAAAACAAAACACCCCAAAACAATCTACATGTTTTGTTTTGACATTTTTGAAATGAAGTGTTTCGATTCTTCAGTTTGAAACAACCTTTTCAGTTCAAAGATCCCTTTAATTTTATTTAAGAAATAATCAAAAAATGGTTTACAAGGGATCAAAATTAAAACGGAAACATTTTGGTCAGTCTAAGACTGAACCTATTTCATTGGTTCGCCAAGAATTTTTTTTTTTAAATCACTTTCTTTGATTGGAAATTATTTTTTCCCATTTTTCAGAATTGTCAACAAACCAAAAAAACCATCCATTTTTTGTCCATCTCTATTAGGCATCTAACCCTCCATTTAAATCACCAGGAGTCAGGATTTTCAAAAGTATCTACTAGGCACCATTCTGCATCTTGAAGTGCCTAAATACCTTTGAAAATCTTGCCCTTAGTGTTTGTGAAAGGTGCGAAAGTGACAGTTCTAAAGCCTGAAATCTTCTATTTACTATGGGTCGATGATTCCCCGCAAATCAGGTGAGGTTAATGTTTAGGGAGATGCTTGTACTACTGCTGTCCAGGCTGTATGTGGTCTACGTGTAACCTCAGTCCCTAGGCAATGCTAGCCAATGTGTATGATTTCCTAAGTGACGGTAATGTTGACTTGGTCTGTGGCATTGACTATGCAATGGCAACTGGATGTGGTACGATCCATTGCTGATGACAAAGCACAGTGCATGCAGCTTTCCTGAGACCGAGTACACTTTGCAAGTACAGCAGAGCTAGGCTTGACAGAATTTTGCATATCATTGACAGATAATATCCAGGTTTATTTTCAAACATTTTCCCCAGTTTTTCAGGATTTAAATTTCACAGTTGCAAGGAATGAAGGGGGAGGAATCAGACAATAACTATTTAATGACAGTAGATGTTGAGATGGAAAACGCTGAAGCTTTAGCACCATTAAAACAAAGTGTCAACATCACGTGTCAAATTATACAAAGTAAATATCCTTAAATCAAAAGCAACTAAGTTCTCAAGCAGCATTTCTCTTACTTTGCCTACCTGTACATTTCGATGATCGATTTCACCATACCCACAATGTTTACTGATATATACCAATAAAAATCAAAGCCTTCCAAGCCTAAATATGGCTTACCCAGGGCTCTAAGGAGCAGATCCAGTGCTAAGGATGTGCAGCTGCTTGTGGTGCCAACTTAGGCCTATCACATGACAAGCCTGGCATTGGCAACAACTGGGGTTGTCAAAGGCTGTTGTCTCAGACTTACAGCAGCCACGTGGAGCATTTGTTAACCCTGCAAGCCATAAGAGCGGCAAAAGGTCCACCAGTCACTCAATAATCCCACCCACGCCATCTAAGAAGGCAAGCAGGGGAGGATGAGGAGGAACACTGTGGAGCTGCCAGGGCAGAAAGGAGGAAGAGTTCTCTTGGCTGCTAGCCATTCTCCATGGCCAACCAGAATGAGAGGAGGGAAGCACCAGGAGCTCCAGCAGGATCAGTAGTCCAAGCCCTCCAGGGTCCCAATTACTGAGCGTTTCAGGGAAAAGAAAGCCAGCAGCCAGGTAGTTGTAGCTGTGGTCCAGGTTCTATGTGATCCATTAACAGCCTGGGCACAAGCTTTCCTCAAATTCAGCATACTGAAGCTGAGACCCTACCAATTGCTTACACCTCCATGATTAACCATATGAGGCTTTAGTCAGCCATATTCACTGTCAGAGAAAGCCCCAGAGCCTTTGCCCCTACAGGGGCTGGTAAAATACAGCCGAAATTATTTTCAGACCTTCGGATACAATCTTCTATCCCTCCCTCACAGACACACACGTCCCTGTTTGTGACTGTGCCCTGTAAAAGCCCAGTGACTGATGCTCCCAATTTCAATTTGCTCTTCCTGAACCATCTTTTCCTTATTTGTTTCTGGCAAATTGGAAATTGCTTTTCTATTTTAAAGCAGTGCTTTCTGTACTCACAAAAGCACAGTTCCCTGATTTCAGCAGCACATCTGAACAGGTTTTTTACTAAAAGCACAATGAGTTGGATTCAGACCTGGGGAAAGTGACAACAATCCCAATGGATAACAGTGATTTCCTATTTGTCAAGCGGCTTTGCCATGCTCCTGCTGTGTGACCTTGGTCATTGCTTCTCTCTGGGCTTGTTTCTGCCCCTACTTAGACTAAAGTCTTCAGGGCAAGACTCACTATGTGTTTGTACAGCACGTACTAGAGTCCCAAGTAGGGTGCCAGCCAGCAGAGATTCAAACCGTCTCGTTAATTTCAAGTTCAGAACTTTAATTTCTTTCAGAGTTACACTTTTCATTCTGTGCCAGGGGAAAATTGAAGTCAACCCTCTCATTTTGAGAAAAATTGAGTCCTTGCAGCTGCCTCGGCTGACACGTTGCCTGATCAATGCACTTGCATTGGGGTTATGTCAGTCGTGTTGTTACAAACCATGCTGCCTTTTTCATTTTTGACATGTGCCGTTCGTAATGACTGATAAAGTGGTTACGTTCAAAACAGCTCTTTAGAGGGACCCATCTTTCCCTGAAAATAACAGCGTTTGAGAAAAAGTTGGCATCATTGCCGATTCTTTAGTGAGCAATTCAGATGATTGTTCGAATACATCGAAATAATCTCTAACCTCTAGTCAGGCTCTGTTTGAGCTAAATAAAGGTTTCAAAGCCTCCCAATAGTTGTTTCTTGTTTCCAGCTGAGACTGGTTAGAACACTGTGCCCCTTCCTATCAGGCCAGGATCACCTCATGACAATTAGCTGTGTTTTTGTCATGAAACTCTGTAGATCTGGCTGACGCAGGCCTTATGCGCTTACAGTGCCCAGTGAAGTCAAGGCAAAGATTTCCTTTGAATTTACTGGGCTTTGGATAAGGCTGATATCAGGGCCTTAAGAAAGCTTCACCTAGGTCTTGTCAGGCGTAGGGGCTCTGAACAGCAGCATGGGTCTGAACATCAAAATGTTGTCCTGTAACTCCTCAGGGTGGATGCTGCAAGCACCAACTAATAGATTCTAGTGCAGGGCTACTCTAATGTGCAATAGAAACCTTTTAGTTTGTGTCCGCAGTGTCTACATGGGGGAGTCAGCACCCATTTTGGTGCTTACTCCTATTCACACCCCTATAGTCTGAACTGTGGGGCAGTATACACATAACCTTAATCTAGAATACAGTAGCCTAGCTTCTCAGCAGCTTTGCTCACTACATTGGTTCCCCATAGAATATCAGGTCAAGTTCAAAGTTTGCAGATGACACAAACATTTTGGGGGATTGGTGAATAACGAAGACGAGAACAGATTGACTGATTCAGAGCAATCTGGATTCCTTTGTAAACAGGGCACACACAAACAATATGTGGTTTAATTCAGGTAAATGCAAATGTACACATCTGGGAATAAAGAAGGTGGGCCATACTTACAGGATGGAGGACCCAATGCTGGGAAGCAGTGAGTCTGAGAAAGATTTGGGGGTCATGCTGGATAGTCAGCTGAACACGAGCTCCTAATGAGATGCTGTGGCCAAGAGAACTCACCCAATCCCGGCATGCATAAACCGGGGAATCTCAAGTGAGGAGTAGAGAAGTTATTTTAACTCTGTGTTTGGCATTGATGCGACTGCTGCCAGAATACTGTATCCAATTCTTGTGCCCAAAATTCAAGAAGAATGTTGATAAATTAGAGAGGGTTCGGAGAAGAGCCATAGGAATGATTAAAGGATAAGAGACTATCCCTACTAGCAATAGATTGAACTGTTTGAGTCTATTTAGTTTCCAAAGAGAATGTTAAAGGGTGACTTATATTCTATGACAGGGATCGGCAAGGGTAAGCCCCTTGGCAGGCCGGGCTGGTTTATTTACCTGCCATGTCTGTGCGTTTGGCCTATTGCAGCTCCCACTGGCCACAGTTTGTGGTTCCAAGCCAATTGGAGCTGTGAGAAGCCACAGCCAGCACATCCCTCGACCTGCGCTGCTTCCTGCAGCCCCCATTGGGCTGGAACGATGAACCATGGCCAGTGGGAGCCACGATAGGCTGAATCTGCGCATGTGGCAGATAAACAAACTGGCCCAGCCCACCAGGGGGCTTACCCTGGTGGGCCACGGGCCAAAGGTTGCCGATCCCTGGTCTATAAGTATCTCTATGGGAAAAATATTTAATAATGGGCTCCTAAATCTGGCAGAGAAAGGTCTAACATGATCCATAAGGAAATAAGGTGTCAATTTTTAAACAGTGAGAATCATTAACCAATGGGACAATTTGCCAGGGGTCATGGTGGTTTCTCCATCAATGACCTTTTTTAAACCAAGAGTGGATGTTTTTCTAAAAGATCTGGTCTAGGAAGTATTCTGGGGGCAGTGTTATGGCCTGTGTTACATGGTGGGTCAGATTAGATCAGTGGTTCTCAACCTATTCACCATTGTCGGCTGCATATGCAGCTCTTTCTGTGTTGTCTGGGCCATGTCCATGCAATATACATACTAAATAAGAAGAAAACAAAGAAAGAGGAAGTGGGACCACTAAACATTGAGGATGGAATGGAGGTTAAGGATAACCTAGGCATGGCCCAATAGCTAAATAAATACTTTGCCTCAGTCTTTAATAAGGCTAATGAGGAGCTTAGGGATAATGGAAGGATGACAAATGGGAATGAGGATATGGAGGTAGATATTACCACATCTGAGGTAAAGCCAAACTTCGAACATGCCTTAATCGGACAATCGGAAGGGCCCATATAATCTATCCAAGATATTAAAGGAACTGGCACATGAAATTGCAAGCCCATTAGCAAGAATTTTTAATGAATCGGTAAACTCAGGGGTTGTACTGTACAACTGGAGAATTGCTAACATAGTTCCTATCTTTAAGAAAGGGAAAAAAAGTGATCCGAGTAACTATAGGCCTGTTAGTTTGACATCTGTAGTACGTAAGGTCGTGGAAAATTTTGAAGGAGAAAGTAGTTAAGGACATTGAGTTAATGGTAATTGGGACAAATTACAACATGGTTTTACAAAAGTAGATCGTGTCAAACCAACCCGATCTCCTTCTTGAGAGGTGACAGATTATTTAGACAAAGGAAATGGAGTAAATCTAATTTACCTCGTTCAGTAAGGCATTTGACACGGTTCCACATGGGGAATATAAGTTAAATTGGAAAAGATGGGGATCAATATGAAAATTGTAAGGTGTAAAGAACTGGTTAAAGGGGAACTCCAACGGGTCGTACTGAAGGGTACTGTCAGGCTGGAAGGAGGTTACTAGTGGAGTTCCTCAAGGATGAGTTTTGGGACAATTTTATTTAATGTTTATTTACTGCCTTGGCACAAAAGCGGGATGTGCTAATAGTTTGCGGATGACACAAAGCTGGAGGTATTGCGAACACAGAGAAGGACCGGGATATCATACAGGAAGATCTGGATGACCTTGTAAACTGGAGTAATAGTAATAGGATGAAATTTAATAGTGAAAAGTGCAAGGTCATGGATTTAGGGATAATAATAAGAATTTTATTATAAACTGGGACACATCAGTTGGAGGCAACAGAGGAGGAAGGACCTTGGAGTATTGGTTGATTACAGGATGACTATGAGCCGCCAATTGATATGGACGTTAAAAAAGCATCAGAGGTATTTCAGCAAAGATAAGGAGGTGTTAGTACGTTATATAAGGCACTGGTGGACTCATTTGAATACTGTGTGCAGTTCTGGTTCTCCATGTTTAGAAGGATGAATTCAAACTGGAACAGTAGAGAGGGCTACTAGGATGATCGAGGAATGGAAAAATTGTCTTATGAAAGGAGACTTAAAGGCTGGCCTGTTTAGCCTAATAACAAAAGAGTTGAGGGGGATATGCTTGCCTTTATAAATATCAGAGGGATTAATTTAGGAGGAGGGAGGAATTATTAGCTTATGTACAATGTGGCACAAGAACAAATGGGCTATAACTGACACTAGGAGTTTAGACTTGAATTAGATGAGGTTTTACCATTAGAGAGTGAAGTTTGGAAGCTTCCAGAGAGTAGTGGGCAAAAGACATAATCTGGCTTAAGACTAACGCTTGATAAGTTTATGGAAGGGATGGTATGATGGGATAGCTTAATTTTGCAATTGATTTTGATTATCCGAGGTAAGTATGCCAGTGGTCTGTGATGGGATTGTTAGCATGGGATGGGATTAGTTACTGCAGAGAATACTTTCTGAGTGCTGGCTGTGAGTCTTGCCCACATGCTCAGGGTTTAGTCTGCTCACCATATTTGGGTCGGGAAGAATTTTTCTCAGGCAGATTGGCAGAGCTTGAGGTTTTTCGCCTTCCTCTGCAGCTGGGGCATGGGTCACTTGTGGTGGTCTCTGCAGCTTGAGGTCTTCAACCACAATTAAGACTTCAATAACTCCGAACTAGGTTAGGAGTTTGTTATGAAGATGGATGGTGGGTTCTGTGGCCTGCTCTGTGCAGGAGGTCAGACTAGATGATCATATTGGTCCCTTCTGACCTTAAAGTCTATGAGTCTATGAGTCATTACAAAAAAAAAAAAAGTTAGGATTTGTTATATGACAGCATACAATTCAATGATACAGGCACTTACTTCACACTGCAAATGTTACGAGAGCATTTCAATTTGACAAATAAATTGACATTAACAGGTAAAAATTAATATACTGTAGGGTATAAGGCACGGTGATTGCCACCTTGCTTCTCGCTGGCTACTTTAGGATGGGCGCTGAGCCTCTGGCAGGAGTGTTATGTCCTAGCTGCACAACCTCTCAGGCAAGGAGTTCCACAGGATGACTGTGCACTGTGTGAAGAAAGAAACTTCCTTTTATTTGGTTTAACTGCCCCCCATTAATTTCATTTGGTGGCCCTATTTTATATTATTGGACAAGTAACTACTTTTCCATACTACTCTTCTCACACCACTCATGATTTTATATATCTCTATCATATCCCCCCTTAGTCTCTCTTTCCAAGCTGAAATGCCTAGTCTCTTTAATCTTTCCTCAATGGGACCCTCTCAAACCCACATCATTTTATTCCCTTCTCTGACCTTTTTCTAATGCAGTATATTTTTTTGAGCTGAGGAGACCACATTTGTACGCAGTATTCGAGATGTGGGCGAACCATTGATTATATAAAAGGAATAATAATTTCAGTCTTATTCTCTATCCCTTTTTTAATGTCTAACATCCTTTTGCTTTTTTCACCACCTCTGCCACTGCGAAGACATTCAGAGGACTCTCCACGATGACGCCAAGATCTTTTCCTGACTCATTGTAGCTAAATAGCCTCATCAATATGTATTATAGTTGGGGTATTTTTTCCAATGTGCATTACTTTATTTTATCCACATTAACATTTCATTTGCCATTTTGTTGCCCAATCACTTAGTTTTGTGAGATCTTTTTGAAGTTCTTCACAGTCTGCTTTGGTCTTAACTATCTTGAGCAGTTGAGTATCATCTGCAAACTTTGCCATCTCACTGTTTATCCCTTTCTCCAGATCGTTTATGAATAAGTTGAATAGGATTGGTCCAAGGACTGACCTTTGTGGAACACCACTCGTTACCCCTCTCCATTCTGAGAATTTACCATTAATTCCTACCCTTTGTTCTCTGTCTTTTAATCAGTTCTCAGTCCATGAAAGAACCTTCCGTTTTATCCCATGACACCTTAATTTATGTAAGAGCCTTTGGTGAGGGATGTTGTCAAAGGCTTTCTGGAAATCTAAGTACACTATGTCCACTGGACCCCCTTGTCCACATGTTTGTTCACCCCTTCAAAGAACTCTAATAGATTAGTAAGACACAATTTCCCTTTACAGAAACCATGTTGACTATTGCTCAACAGTTTATGTTTTTCTATGTGTCTGACAATTTTATTCTTGACTATTGTTCCATCTAATTTGTACTGACATTACATAGAAAAGCACTAGTAAAGTCAGTGCAAACTAAAATCTCATACAGACAATGACTTGTTTGTGCTGCTCTGTATACTATACACTGCAATGTGAGTACACTATTTACATTCCAACTGATTTATTTTTTAATTATATGGTAGACATGAGAAAGTCAGCAATTTTTCAGTACTAGTGAGCTCTGACACTTTTTTTATTTCTATGTCTGATATTGTAAGCAAGTAGTTTTTAAGTGAGGTGAAACTTGGGGTACGCAAGGCAAATCAGACCGCTGAAAGGGATGTAGTAGTCTGGAAAGGTTGAGAGCCACTATCTTAGAGGGTACCAAAGATGGTAATAAATGTTCTTTTGGGGAAAAGAGAAGTTAGATGAAATGGGCTGGAGCTGTCATTATTGCTCTTCCTGTTGTTAAAGTCCAGTACCATTTCACCCCAGGTGATTTTTGAGATTTAACTGGAGCTGGTGATGTCATCTGAGTCCCACTCTCTGGCCTGGGCAGGATGAGGACAAAAGTCCAGGGTCCCAGGAGATGGTGGAGAAGGCATCCGTGATGGTGCAGTTCACTCCAGTGAGCAATTTTTCTCCCGATGTTAGTTTCTTTCTGTAAGCTGCAAGGACCCGCTATCACAATTGAGACATGGGCAATCTGACCTAGTGGTCAGGCCAGGTCAGAAACCAGGAGGTCAGGGTCTAACATAGGCTAACAGGCAAACCAAGACTCGGGAGTCAGGCAGGGTCAGGTTACCAGGAGAATAGCTGCAGGGATGGGTATTACAGGGGAAGCAGTACTAAGCAGAAGGGATCCAGTTATATGGACAACTTCCTGTTCCTGTGCTTGTTTTAAATACAATCTGATAACCAATCAAATCGCAGGTCTGGAGTCCTCTGTCAGAGTTCATCTTCTGTGCAGACAACTGTAGGCAGATCACTGAGTGGCAAGTTAGAATTTACTAGCAGCTACAGGCTCAAGGCCTGAAGTCCTACATACCCCCAAAAGGAAGCAAGGGTGCAAATCCCCCACCCCTTATGATTTTGCCGATCAGTTAGGCTTAGTATCCGACAAACCAATTTTTGCCCATTAATTTCCAGACTCACATTTTCTTGTTTACCATGCATCATCTTAACACTGTCCTGATTATATTAGGAGGCCTTTTTGCTTGGACTAATTCAATCTCTGTCTCCCTCTCACAGCTCTTCCCATCAACATTTGTTATTAGGTTTTTGTGACATCTGATGAACTTTCACATACTCTGTCAGTTGAGCTCACAGTTAGGGTAAACCTGTAGGCCCAATTATCACAACAGAGGCTGAGACACATAATGGCTGAGTGGTTTGTCCAAAATCAGACAACTACTCAGGGTACATCTACACTGCAGCTGGAGGTGTAGTTTCCAGCTTGTAAAGATGTGCAAGCATTAACTCTGATCAAGCTCGAATACTGAATGCAGCGGTTGTAGCTGCAGCACTTCAGGCGGCAGCCTGGGTTAGCCATCTGAATATGTACCAAGCGTTTTGGAAGGGACTGTACTCAGATGAGTAGCCCATCCTATGGCTCTCGCTACTGTGGCAACACTGCCATTCTAAGTGTGCTAGTTCAGTCAAAGCTAATACATATACACAAGTGGGAGAGAGAATTCAGCTGTTTGTGCATTGGCCTGTTAAACCCAGGATTGTGAGCTCAGTCCTTGAGGGGGCCATTTAAGGATCTGGAGGGGAAAAAAAAAAAGTTGGAGATTGGTTTAGCTTTGAGCAGCACTAGATGACCTCCTGAGGTCCTTCTAGCTCTGCTGTTCTATGATACATCTACCCAAGCTGGACACTACTGCTGCAGTGTAGACATTCCCTAAGCAGCAGAACCAAAACAAGAGACCAAATTTAGCTGCTAGGTTTCCCCCTTATCTTCCCTTGGTGAATACCATGGGGCTTAGGAAATTTAGGTATGAGAGATTTGCTGTTTTGTGGATGTGAGCAATGGACCAGTAGAAAGCTGCAGCTTTGAACAAGGCAAGCCGGCCATCCTGCTGCAAATACTAACTGTGGCCCTGATTCCCCAAGGTACCTAAGCACATGTCTATCTTTAAGCACTTTGGATTTACTGGGACTATTCATACTCTTCAAGTTAGGCCCAGGCTTAAATACCTGGCTGACTGGGGGCCTCTCTAACCATGACGTTTAAGAAACACACATACGGTCACACACACTCTGCAGAGCATGGAGCCTGCAGTGCGAAGAGACCAGAAGCTGCCCATACATTCAGGAAGAGCAGGGAAGCAACAATTGCGGAAGGTGTAGCCATGGTCTGCAGATGGGTACTGCAGTAATTAGACCATTCCCCTTGCAGTGAGATATAGCTAGTTATTTTACTGCTGCACTCTATTTACATGTCCTCCAGCGGGTACATTTTGCTTAGTTTGCTGCATTCTAGCTTCATGCTGGGGACCTAGATATTGTACCCAGAAAACAATGATACATCTCTTCCCTGGTGACCCTTTACTCAGGCTGTGTGAGTGTCCTGAAATTTTTAATTATATTTTTCAATCCTCCTTTTACACGTTCTGCTTATTTCATCTCTTTACTTGCTCCTGTGCAGTAGCAATGCACGGTACTTGGGACATAAACAGTAGGTGACTCTGTGGTTTTCCTTGGCAATAATCTGGTTCCTGCATCTGAGCAAATATTACGCTGCTTTCGCCCTTATCATTTATCCACCCTTGAACTGGGTAATGGTTTTGTAAAGTGAAGTGCCCCTGTTGCCACTTAATTAACATTATGGATGGCCTGGTACAGCAAATATTGGCATCACAGATATTGCAGTCATGAAAATGCCTACTGCAGTTATACTGTGAAATTCCCAAGTACACATCTCATTTAGATTTAGGAAGAGAGCTCCTGAAGATTAAACAAATAGCACTTTCTAAAAAGCCTGTTTGGTCACTTTTCTGTGGACGGAGAGCTTTTCTAGAACTATCAGTCCAGCACTTTCCAAAAGCCTGACATTAAATTCAGAACTTTTAAATTGCAGAGTGTGTATAGGATGACTATATGCTACACAGGGATTTGATTCTAATCCCATTTACAGCAGCTTGATTGCTGGGGGAGGGATAATTTAGTGGTTTGAGCATTGCTAAACCCAGGGTTGTGAGCTCAATCCTTAAGAGGGCCACTTAGAAAGCTGGGGACAAAATCAGTACTTGGCCCTGCTAGGAAAGGTGGAGGGCTGGACTCAGTGACCTTTCAGGGTCCCTTCCAGCTCTGTGAGGTAGGTATATCTTCCTGTTGTTACATCTGGTATGAGTGAGATCAGAGGGGGGCCTTTAGGCACACAGGGGCCTGGTTCATTGTTTCTCTACAGCCGCCAAAAGGGATTCTCCTAGCACCTCCTGCTTTAGGCAGGGTGCCAGCTGAGTGCCCAATAACAGCCATGGTTCTGCAATGGCTCAGCTTGTTCCAGGGGCTGTATTGGCTCCCACAACATGCACTGGCCTTTGCTGCATCCTTCTATTACCGGGAAGCAACAGAGCTTCTCCTTCTGCGCAAGTGCTGGAGCTCTTTTGTGGATCCGAGGGCATGTCCACACTGCAATAAAAACCTGTGGCCTGGCTCAGCTGATGGGATTGCAGGGATAGGGCTGTAGCTGGTCCGGTTCAGAGGTCTTAGAACCTAGGCTCCAGCCTGAGTATCTTCATTGCAATTTTATAGTCCTGCAGCCTGAGCCAGCTGACCCAGGCTCTGAGAATCAGGGCTGCAGATTTTTTAATTGCAGTGTACATGTACCCAGAAAATCCTCAGTTCACTATGATGGCCAAGCTTTTGTAAAGGGCTGCTCAATGGATAAGAAACACACTTTTCTTATAGTACTGCAGGCTGAGACCATGTTCTGTAGGGGAATAAATCAGTATGTGTGGGGGAGAAAATCACATGCTAACTAACCAGGAAGTAAGGGTGGGTGGAGCAGTGGTCCAGCTCCTAATACTCCAAGTATGCCAGTTAACCCTTTGATGACCAGTTCACTATACTCTTCCCCCTCGTAGTTTACAGCATGGTTGTTGTCTTTTAAATAATCAGGGGCTCTTAGCACTCTCATGGGGTAGCACCTTTCCACAGCAGCCAGAATCATAGGATATCAGGGTTAGAAGGGACCTCAGGAGGTCATCTAGTCCAACCCCCTGCTCAAAGCCAGGACCACCTCTGGGGGCAGAAACCCACTTTCTCCAGCCTTCTGCTCCTAAAATTTGGTAGATACCCCCAGCTTGGACCTTCCTTGCAAAACAGCATCCTCTTCTGGTCTTCTGGCCTTGGGTCCTCCCCAATGGTCATCGGCAAAGGGCAAAGTAGTGCTTGCACCTCACTCTGAAAGCTGACATGATGCTGATGTCATCTTATGTGCCACTCTGACTTAAACGGACTTTAAAAGACAAGGGATCCAGTTTGTTCCAGGACAGTACCTAGTGTGAAGCTGGCAAGTGACGTTCCAGCTCTGGACAAGGCTGCAGGTATCAGCTAAGAAGTGACAAATTCACTTGCTGACTTGTGTGTTAGTATAGTCCAAAGTAGATGTTAAGAAATGTATAAGAATGTGTTTAAACTTCATGAAAAGCTGATGGGATGAACACTAATATCTGATTAGCCAAACCCTGTTACTTGCCATTGACTTTGGTTTTGCTATAGGGTGCAGCCACCGCTCACATGCTACAGCATATAAACACCGATGGAAAGGACGCTCTCAGGCACAGGAAATATTAAACAGCATGCTTTAGGGTTTAAGGCCATTTCTGACTCTAGGGATTAGTAGGAGAACTACAGTAGGAGCAGACTATCCCACAGCCGCCGCATGTAAGTGTAAGCAGAGTCAGGATGAGCTCTACTCTGACATCTGGTAGTGAGCTGTGGAAAAGGACTTCAGGGACTGATCTTGTTGGCATAGGCACACCCAGTCTACCTAACATGATGGACTGCTTGACCAAATGGTCACTTTGGCTGCTGTGGGATCTCCAGTATCTTTGTTATTGGGGCAGGAGTAGTAAAGTGTTATTATCCTGGTTATGTGAATCAAGGACAGTAGAACTGTACTTGGCATGTTATGATGGAGGGACTTACCCTCAACGAAGCAGCACTTGCAAGGGACTTGGGTTCCAAAACCCAGTGAATTGAGAGAAGCTGGCGACAGGAATGTGTACCTGGTAGTGTGGGCCCCTTTGAAGGGTCCTAAACACCACTTTGATCCTCTCTCTCCCTCCCTCCCTCCACTGTGTAATAACAGAGCTAATTTTGACTCCATGGGGAGTCTTGTTACATGTTACAAATCTGAAATCACTAATACCTGGGTCTAAGCATTAGATCTACTTTGGGCTAGTGGTGTATCAGCACTGACACTCCCTACAACCAGCTAAACTCATTGAGAGCTGAAGTCACTAAGAGCTGAGATCACTGAGAGCTATGTTAAGTGGTGTGGGGCTGAAGACAAGTTGGTGAGTGGCTAGCAGGATGACTACCAGAGCAGACAGCAGGGTGGCTGGTGGAGAGAAGAGCAGAATGGATAGCAGGATGGCTGGCCCTGAAGATTGCAGCAGAACCCCATGGAGAGATGTGGCACTCGGCTGTTGACCCAAGCAGCGGAGCACGTAAGATGCCCCCCATACCTCCCTCCACTTCCACCCAGGCTGGGCGATAAACTTTGCAGATGAACTTCTGAACTCTGGGGGAATGTACTGACCAAAGTCAGAAACTGTGGGAGGGGTGACTGTTGGGTTGCTGGACTTGGGGAAATGGACACTGCCAAACTTACTTGGGGGTGGGTCTTTTGCTAATGTTTTGTGATATGAATCCTGTTTGTGGTGTTTCCCCAACATAATGCTGCAATGTTTCCTTCCTTTATTAAAAGGCTTTTGCTACATTCAGACTGTGTTCTTGTGAGAGGGGAAGTATTGCCCCTTAGAGGTGACCAGGGGGGTGGTATATAATTGTCCCAGGTCACTGGGTAGGGGCTCGAGCCAGTTTTGCACTGTGTTATTGAAATGGAACCCCTAGATACTGAATCCAGCCTTTGTTGCTGCCAATTCCGATGGGCAGAAGGGCTACATAAGGTTTTTGGCCAAAAGACAAGATATGGAACTCAGTGGACCATGGGTCTGTTCAAGTCTGGCAAGTCAAATTAGAAACAAGGCACATTTCTAGTCGTGAGTGTGATTTATCATTAGAACAAGCTACCAAGAGAAGCAGTGGATTCCCCATGACTTGAAAACTTCAAGTTATGATTTACTGCTGTCAGAGACTGGGACACAGGCAGTCATGTCTAGTGGTTAGAGCAGAGGCAGCTGCCAGGAATAGGAGTCCACCCAGAGTAGGAGGCCAATTGCCAGAGCTGGAAGTCAGGTATTGGAGTGAAGGGTCAGAACTCAGTTTCCTGGAATTAGGAAAGACAGAGGCAGGGCTGGAAGAAGGCTAGGGAACAGCAGGCACAGCAGCTAACACAGCCATGGGCAAATGGGCTGAGCTGCTGCCAGACTTCTGCCGCTGGGTGTAAGAGTCGGTCTGCTGGCTCTTCCAACCAATCAGATGACACAGCCAATTAGGCACTCTGCTGCTTAGGTTGCCTGAAGACCAGGGTCTGCTGCAGACCCCTGATTCCTGACAGACGCCTTGCTGGAAGATATGATTTAGTCATGGAGGTCATGGATTCCGTGACTTAAACAGACCTTCATGACTTCAGCCCTGCAATGGGGGCAGGAATCGGCAGGGCTCTGGGCTGGGACCGTCAGCCCCATGCTGGAGGGGCGGGGCTTAGGCTTCCATGATTTATTGTTTAGTGCCTATATCCTGTCTGTTACTTACTAAAAATACCACTGACAAAAATCTTAACCTTAAATGTAAGTTATTGGGCTCAATGCAGGAGTAACTTGGTGAAATTCTCTGGTTTGCGTTATACAGATAGTCTGACTAGATGATCTAATCCAGGGGTCGGCAACCTTTCAGAAGTGTGTGGTGAGTCTTCATTAATTCACTCTAATTTAAAGTTTTGCATGCCATTTTAACGTTTTTAGAAGGTCTCTTTCTACAAGTCTATAATATATAATTAAACTATTGTTGTCTGTAAAGTAAATAAGGTTTTTAAAATGTTTAAGAAGCTTCATTTAAAATTAAATTAAAATGCAGAGGGGGGGACCAGTGGCCAGGACCTGGGCACTGTGAGTGCCACTGAAAATCAGCTCATATGCCACCTTTGGCACGTGTGCCATAGGTTGCCTACCCCTGATCTAATCATTCCATCTGGCCTTAAAATCTGTGAATCTATTACTTCCTTTGCTCCTAAGAGAACATAGGAATAGCTATTGAAGTTAGTATTCAAGATGCTCCCGTGCTGATAAACACTCAACCAGGGGCGGCTCCAGGCACCAGCACAGCAAGTACGTGCCTATGGCGGCAACCTGCAAGGTGCGGCCTGCCGGTTGCTGTGAGGGTGGCAGTCAGGCTGCCTTCAGAAGCGCACCTGTGGGAGATCCACTGGTCCTGCAGCTTTGGCGGCAATTTGGCAGTGGGTATGCCGAAGGCGTGGGACTGGCTGACCTCCTGCAGGCATGCCGCCGAAAGCTGCCTGGCCTGCTGTGCTTGGGGTGGCAAAAACGATAGAGCGTCCCCTGCTATCAACTACATAAACCACTTTCTCAGTGTAGAATATTAAAATAGTTTAATAATGTGACTATGTGTTGTCTGCAGATAATATCCCTTTTACAAAGGAAGTGCAAATGCAGTCCGCAAAAGGAATGTAATCAAGGTATCTAATTTAATGTAAGGTGACAGAAGGCCAGATTCATCGCAGGGATTAGCATGTTTTACTTTTAAAGCTGCAGCAAATTAAGATCTTTTCTGCCAGTCGTTAATGTTCAAAAGCTGATCAATAAATATAGTGCAGCTGATAATTGCTACATATTTATCTATATTCATAGAAAACTGGCACCTGCGGAGAGAACAGAGTTTCATGAAGTGCTACTTACCTGGTGATCTTCCTTGCAAAGTGAAAATTTGCTATTTGCAAAATGCTGAGCAGCAGCTACTGCTGCTGTGAGATAACAAACCTCAAGCAATTGGAATGGTCACCAAAAGTAAATCAATACAGAGCATTCGGATGTGCAGTACTTGGGTATACTGAATACAGCTGGGCAACATTTTTGAGCCAACACTATTTTTCAGTGAAAAAATGCAGATTTGATGATACTGAAACGTTTGGTGCATTCATGTCAGTTTCAGCAAATTGCTAGGTTTTTGTTCCTCCTAGTCAGAAAAAAAAGAAAAGAAAATGAGAAAATGTTTTATTTTGACATTTTATTAAAGAAAAATTGTTTCAAATCTAAACTTTAAGGCACATGCAGGAAATAAAAGAATTTTTTAAATGAAAAGTTAATTTAATCATTTAAAAAAATAAGTGACCGCAACATTGTTTGACCCACAGATTAGGTTGTAATGTTTCAATTTGCTGAACATTTCTCATTTTGGGGTAGATATTTTTTTGGTAAACTTTTTGAAAATGCCAAATGTCTAATATGGAAATATTGGGAATTTGGGATTGGCTCTCATTCAGCACTCAATAGCCAGAAACTGGTGTGGCTACACCAGTGCAAACCCCACTCATAGAGGGTCACAATTTGAATTCGTTGAGCTTACCTCAGTTTCAGGCAGGATCAAATTAACTTAGTGACTGAGTTCCTTGGGCAATTCCTATACTGAATGCAGGCAGCTCCTTGTTTTTCTGCTCAACCTTCTCCTTGAGGGACACTGGATGGGATTAGGTGATGGGGTTGTTTCTGTTGCTGGTGAACCGCTCTCCGCTGGTGCACCTGGTGGTATTTCAGGCTCTGGCTGAGCCTCTTTGGTATGGTTGTCTGTTGCTTCTGCCAGTTCAGGCTCACTGGCCCCC
>NC_133770.1:10995046-11056589 GCF_003597395.2 Chelonoidis abingdonii | reverse complement strand
TTCATTTCGTTGTCTATGGCTTGTTGCAGTGTCGTTCCTTTTTCAGGCTTTCCTTGAACTATGGGTTTCCTGTTTCTGATGTTGGGTGCCTCTTGGTGTTTATGTCTGAACTGCTAGCCTCTGTTGTCTCCTGGGTTTTTTTTCCATAGCAACAGTTGCCCATTTGTTTAAGTTTTCCTACTTAATGTTTGATATGTAAACTTAACCCAAAAACAAAGCCACTTTATTTACCTGTGTTTGTTTTCTGGGTACTTGATTCCCAATTGAATTCTATTGATTTAACAAAAGAGACCTTTGTCAACGTAAATGTCTCCTTGTTAAAATGCAAGCCACCTAAGCAGACAGAAAAAAATTTTCTCTCTGGCAACTTTAAACCAAACCTTTCTCTCTGCTAAAAGCCCCTAGCAGAAAAAAGAAAAAGAAATATCCTACTGGTTCTTATCTTCCCAACACTGCTGACCATATCATAACTTCTTATCTAACTTTGAACCTTAGCGTTCATAAACTGAGAAGCACATGAACCTTCTAAGCTTATACTATCAGCTTAGATTTGATCTCACTGCACCCAGCCAAGGTGATTTTCCAGGCTTGGCTCCTCTCTGGTCTCCCATAAACCTCTCTGGGAGACCCCAAGACTCAGAAGCCTGAGTCTTACCACAAAGGAAAATAAACCCCTCCCTTGTCTCCTCTTATCTCATCCCAGCTCCCCCTCCTGGGTATCCTGGCGATATTGTACTTAACGTCCTTTAAATGCAAAACAGGAGACAAGCAATTTACCTTCCCCCTGAGGCTATGGCATTCAAACCTGAGTCAATCTACACAAAGGAGATTTCCCTCCTCTCTTCCTTGCCTTAACCAGAGAAAAACTCAAACAGGTTTAAAAAGAAAGCCATTATATAAAAAAGAAAAAAAAAGACATCAAAATATATCTCTGTATCAAGACTGACAATATACAGGATCAATTGCTTTAACAGAAAAAATGAAATAACCGACCTTATTCAAAAAGAGATTACAATTGATAACATCCAGCAAATCACACATGTAAATACAAAACAAAACATAATAAGAACCTGTTGTTTTGCTACCTTTGTACTCAAACTTGAAACTGGAAGGTTAGAAGCTTGATGAAGAAAGAAGCCTCTCATAGCCGAGAGACAGACAAAAGACACTGACCCAAAAAATTCCCTCCCCCTGAGCTTTGAAAAAATCCAGTTTCCTGATTGGTCCTCTGGTCAGGTGTTTGGTTCTCTTTGTTAACCCTTTACAGGTGAAAGAAACATTAACCCTTAGCTATCTATTTATGACAGATCTGTCTAGATCATCATGTTCCTTTATAAGTAGTTGCTTCAACGATATATTTATGGGGTGGGGGAAGAGGCTTGGTCAAATTGTCTAGTGTACTATGGTCATCAATACGTGTTATCAAAGCATGGAAACACATTACATTCTGAAGTAATTATGTATGGGGAGACTTTGGCAAACCAGTAAAGTGCCTGAAACCACTATGGCTTATTGTTAAAAACAGCCTAGTCAGCAAGCTGTTAAAAGCAAGTCTCAGCATGACCAAGGCAGGAGGCGAGTGGGGTTTAGGGTGCCATTGAAAGGGCGGCTTGATCCCGCGTACTTCCTGATAAGAATTGTGTTAAATTTGCTGATACATGCGTTTTCAAAGAGTAGGATATATTCCAGGAATGTCTATTGAGGTCTCAAGGCTGCAAGTTCTGGAAAGATCCACACCTGGTTAATGAATAATCAGAAGGAACCTCTTGCTTGAAACAGCTTACTTAACAAGGTTTCTTTAACTACTAATGTATAAATAAGGGGAAAAAGCTTGAGACGAGGGGACTCGTTTTGGGACTGGCTTCTCCCTCTGGATGCATCTTGTGTTCCCCAGTGGCAGACGGGCTGCCGCTGTATCACTCGAAAGCCACACTCAGCTTTGGTAATTATCAAGGGTTGGGGGTATGTTACTAACCTGTTGAGGATGTGTGTAAGTGCTTGAGACTAAGTAAAGTGTAACTTTAAGTGAAAGCACTCTTGTGTTGTCCTGTTTGTGCCAGCCATCTATCGGTCGGACGGCCGTGTCTCCCCTGATTTATTTCCTGACACCTCCTCACACAGAGTAAAGTTACCAACAGCTTTGGGTTGAAAGAACCCTAGGTAACAATTATACTGCCAAAATGTGTCACAATCCCCTAAACTGGCTTAGAGGATAAGTGCCCACTACTGCTATCAACACATGGAGCCACTACTTTAGCACCAGGGGTAGAGAGCTATGCATTGGTGCTAATGGGGCCTAGATTCAAATCTTGCTGACAACCCATGTAGGGGGTTTTACACAGAGCACTACTTCAAAGTTCCAGAAATGAACAGTCTTTAAAATATAGAACATTGAAATGGTTGCAGGCTGACTTCACTTTCTCTGGAACCGGACCAGAACACCCATCACACCTATGCATCTGTGAACATCCACCTTCTATTGTGGTTCTCACCACCTCCCTATACCTTATGTAGCAGGTTTGAAAAAAAACAAAAAAAACCACGTGGACATGGAATGTGTAAAATCCAATGGGCCAGATGCTCAGCTCGTGTAAGTCAGCTATGCCACTTTACATGATCAGATGACCTGACCCCGTGCGTTTAACTGGTAGGCTCCTCCGGATGCAAGTCCCACTTATTGTTAAGCAAAGGTCTCCCCAGCACAGTGCTAGCAAATTGGGCCTCATGACCAGCTGGGATGTTTGTTTAGCCATTACTCCAACCTGCTTTTATAACAGTGATATTTCGCATATTTAAAGAAAACCAGACAGGCCCATGAATTATTGGATAGATTCTCTTCTCCATTGTTTGTTCCTTCCTCCTATCGGGGTCCAGTCCTCTATGGATAGAGAGACCTGTATGCATTTTGTTTAAAAGGATATTATTTTCCTCATACACCAGATAGATGGGAGACAGGCGTAATCTAATCCTGGTACCTGTGTGTCTTTGGAATGCTAAGGGTTGGGATACTACACTGACTGAGCACTGGGACTGCTCCCTTCATGAATCCTGGGTGCACAGCCTGCCACAAAGCAGCTGGGAAAGAGGGGGAGATATGCCCTCACTTCTTGCCTAGAAGAGTTGGACTGGAAGGGACCTCAAGAGGTCAACTAGTCCATTCCCACTGCCCCACCCTCCTGCCACCAAGAATAAGGCCAGAGTTGAGGCGGATGGTCAGGGGAGTAAACTGTATACTAGAGGTTGGCAACCTTTCCGAAGTGCTGTGCCAAGTCTTCATTTATTCACTCTAATTTAAGGTTTCATGTGCCAGTAATGCATTTTAACGTTTTTAGAAGGTCTCTTTCCATAAGTCTATAATATATAACTAAACTATTGTTGTATGTAAAGTAAATAAGGTTTTTGAAATGTTTAAGAAGCTTCATTTAAAATTAAATTAAAATGCAAAACCCCCAAACGGGTGGCCAGTACCCGGGCAGTGTGAGTGCCATTGAAAATCAGCTTGTGTGTCGCCTTTGGCACCTGTGCCATAGGTTGCCTACCCCTGCTGTGTACTCCCCCTGTGCTGCTAGGAGCAATGGGAGGGATGATGCCTCCTAAGTCACCACTTGGAGTCTGCAATTCTGCACGGTTTCTTCCAAGGGGAAAGTGTCCACCTGCCACAGGCTGTCCCTGAGAGCCCCTACGTCCGACACAAGAGCACATCTCGCAGCAAGGAATCCCAACCTGCTGACAATCAGATTCACACAAGTCCTGCTGGACAATTATGAATTTCACTCTTCTTCTAAAAAAAGTGGCTAAAAATGTATTAGCCCTGAGTCCCTTGGTTCTGCTGGCCCTTGCCTGTACATTTTCCAGTGAGCTGTTCCACCCTCCACTGCAATTAGGCTGGAGAGAGAAAATCCATTAAAGATAAGCTACACAGGGATTCCTCACAGCCAATCCCATGACAGAAACCAGCTCAATTATGGAAGGAAATTGCCTGGCTTTCAAGATGGACTGCCAGAGCCAGTGCTGACAGGAGAGAGACAGCATCATTCAGGAACGATGAAGTCCCCAAGCTTGCAGGACACCACATGCAGCTCTGTAACTATTTGAAGGCTGCAGGACTCACACTTTATTAACCTCGACACTTTCATTTCCCTCCCTGCTGCTGGAGTCTGCCTGCATTATAACCACTTGACTGTTGCCAGACTGTTGCCACTTGACTGTTGCCCTTCACAGCTTCCTGAGTTCCCACTGGAGAATTCCCACCTACTTCAGCAAGAACAGGGGGAAGCCTGAAGTATTTTCAGTTGCCCATTAAATGTTCAAGTAACGGCAGCCTCTGCTAGTTAATGTGCCTCTGCTGTACGTGCGTAGAGCTTTGGTTTTTTTCCCAGGGATGCCAAAGCTCACCAGTAAATCTCACCCACCGGAGCACAGCTCCAATTACAGGTCACACTGGTGCTTAATTCCAGTACAAGTGGGACCCAGTAGAGACCGCATTCTCCCCTATGTCTTGTTTAGAAAACTGCCTTTTGGCCCTGCCCCCTGGCTTTCCAGCTCCAGTGAGGAGGGTTTAGAGAGTTTCAACAGGGGAAGGAGGCCTGCAGGCATCAAATGACCCTGTGAGAGGATTTATCAATGTGGATATGTAGATGTGGCAGAGGTGGGTGGGCTTAGTCATAAGTGTCAAGGAACTGGTGCCTACTGTAGCTGAACCCAAATACGACCTCAAATGAGTTAACCAGGGTCAGCTGTAGATCTAAGATAGAACAGAGCTGAGTGAATAGATGATATTTCAGTTTAGTAGCAGTTCTGATTCCTCTCCTTACCCCCCCCCCCACCAGTTTTTTACCTGCTTTGGGTCAAACCAAATATGGAATTTCTGATGAATCAAAAAAGCCCCTTTTGGGTCTGTTCCAGGGTGAGGATTCAAATCTGGGAATTCTACATCCCAAGTGAATGACCTACGTACTGGGCTAGGGGTTATGGGGATGGGGGCAGAAAAACAGCACCACTGCCACCTCTGGCTATTTTGTGAATGGTCTAAAACTCTGCATTAAATTCACAGATAGTTTCAGGTCGACCCAACTGAAGTTTTTAATTGAATAAACTATTAGTCTGAAACATTTTATCCTGCTCTAATCTAGAGCGTGTATAATACAGCCACATTAGCATTGCTGTTAGAACTCTAATGGTTGCATTTTAAGACCTTTCAGAATCTGATTCTCTGCCACGTTTTGGGTGCAACCCAGACCAGGGAGTTGTGTCACCGCTTGTCCTGTAACTCTGAGTGCTTTAAAATGCTCTGCTACTGTGGTAGCTCCCTCTTTAGACACTCCCAGCCAACATACAAGCATTTACTGAACGTCTGCATGGTGAGCCATCCTGGTTATACCACAGCAACGCTTTGGTCTCCACCAGCCAAGTGACCAACACATGCCCAGACCCAAATGTCCCCCACACTATCTACCTTGAAGTGTTCAGTCCTCTCCTGGAACACTAAGAATTAATATGGTTTGTTGTTCTTTTAAAGAGACAAGAGCAGAGTTTTTCTTTGAACTGGAGTTAACAATCCCTTCAGTTCAAACAGCACTGAGTTTGACGATAGTACACATAAAACATTAACAAAAAGGACATAAGTTAGAAAGGGTTACGAACAAAAGTAAGAGTAGTTTCTAATGGCCAAGACATAACTTCAGCAACTTACAGCCTTTGTTCAGGGAGTTTTCTCACCAGTCTTCCATTCCCAGAGACTCCAACCCCCCTTGGTTGAAAAACCCATCTTTTGCAGCTTGCAAGAACTCTGAGCCCTTGTGTCTGTCCAGTGATAGATGCCAAGATGGCTTCTTCCTTTTCCTTACATCTCCCCAAACTCACTATTTTGTCCCCAGACTCAGGAGGTAAATAGGACTTCCGTTGTTTTTGGTCACACCTTGCTTAATTTCTTTAGAGACAGGTAGACAGCCGCCTTCCCTCCTATGAGGGAGGGAACTGTTTACCACCTCCCACTGATCTGCCTGGTTTAAAAACCTTTTATTTACAGACTTTAAAGAATATTAGTGAGCGTTCATAGTTTCTCTTATAGGGTAATCAATACATTCCATGATAGCAGAGTCATTAGTTGTCATAAGAGACCTTACTTGATACACTTTTATAATACAGTAATATTGCATATAATCAGGAGCGGCACCACGGTTTTTGCCGTCCCTCTGAGCATTTGGCGGAGGGGGTCCTTCCACTCCGCATCTTTGGGGCACTTCAGTGGCAGGTCCTGGAGCGAGTGAAGGACTCGCCACTGAATTTCCGCCGAAGACTCGGAGCAGAAGGACTCGCTGACGCCGAATTTCCGCCGAGAGTGGTAAAATCCTGGCCCCCAAATCCTGCCACCCTAGGTGACCGCCTAGGACTGCCCAGTGGAAGTGCTGGCCCTGCATACAATCAGTTGATTCAATAAGTTGTCTTTATAGCCCAGATAAAAGTTTGTCTCCTGTGTTTAGGTGTAGATGCTGTCTTCTCCCCCATATTTTAGCTTGAGAACTTAGTCAATGTAAATTGACTTTTGTTGTCTCTGCCAAACACCAGGCTTGGACGAAAACAAATACACATGCCTTTGTGTAAGGCAAACTGTGCTTAGGCATGGCTTGTAAAAGACATTAAGAACATAATTCTAGCGTGTATCCATATTTTGTACACATCCTGTACATATGATGCAAGTTATGTGAGTTATTAATGGTCCATGATGCAAATCTGTGAGTTATTAGAGGTCCAATGATATATTACATGCCATGTCTTTGGTATATATCATGTATGACAACAATGTTAGATGTAGTGAGTACATCAGGCGTGATGAGAGTTGCTGAGACAGTAATGAACCACCAATAGGCCACTGTGTCATATTCTTATTCACATGAAGGCCACTTTGCTCCTCTCTGGTCCTTAAAGTGGATGTAAATTACAATTACACCAGCCTAAGGCCCCTTTTCACTGCCAGGGCAGTGTACAGTGGCCAGAGCATAAATGAGAACCTGTCTCTGTGTGTTCAAACATACAATGTTAGTGGGAGTTTTGCAATACTACTCCGTCCTTTATATTTAAAGCTGAAACCCATTTCCTTAGGATTTAATTTCTTATCTATCACAGGTGCTGCTTGCCAGTTTCCATTGCTATACGGGTCTTTTTCACAGAGATACAATACAAAGTGACTTTCCACCCCAACACATGGAAAATCAATGCAATCCAGTTTCACAGCTACATCTCTTTCGAATCAATGGGAATCTACCTTGAAGTGAGGCTACTCAGAATTGCCTTCTCCCTCCAGCCTCACACATACTTGAATAAGCTTAGGACTGATGAAAAGTACTGGACTGAAATCTTGAACCAGAAGTTCTCTGCATATACAACTCAAGCAGCAGCAATACCAGTTTCTTTTTCAGTGCAGCTCCTTTCGAGGGGTGAGATTCATTTGGTCTCCATGACCTATTGACTGCTTATTCTATCCACTGAGACTGCCATACAGGGGCCAATTACGACAATAATTATTATGATGTGGGACATTTGCTCACTAAGAACTGGACTGAGACCACCAGAGTCTCTTCCCATAGCCCATCCAATAGCCATCAGGGCACTGATGACTATTGCAAGGATTTAAGATTGTAGAACAATTTACATTTGTATCAGTGTATGAAGTTACCAAATAGCCAGTGATGGAAAAGACCTATTGCAGTAAGTCATCTATTTACTTACAAGAGTATGATGTCACTCAGATCCAGTTACTATGGGGATCAGAGCTGTACAAGTATCCAGATAGACAGAAATCAACATCTACATGTATGAAGTTACCATATTGTTGTATCTAAGATATATCAACAAATGTCTCTGGATAAGAGCAGGACATTACGTTGGTATCTCAGATATCGCAATGTGATAAGGGTTGGTAACATTTTTCATTTTTATGGCACCCACTATAGATTGAAGTAAATTCTGCTCTTGTTTACACTCTTGCAACACCATTTCATTACAATGGGTTTGTACAGGTGCTGATGAATAGATTTTGGTCCTTCATCACCAGTACAGTCACTTGGAACTAGGAGCAACTTCACAGTGCAAAGGCCCAATCTTTGGCCTAGTCTACACTAGGGGGATGTGTTGATGCAAAATACGCAACTTCAGCTACGGGAATACCCTAGCTGAAGTCGAAATATTTTATTCTGACTTACCTCCCATCCTCACGGCGCGGGATCGATGGCTGTGACTCCCCCATCGACTCCGCTACCTCCACTCGCTCAGGTGGAGTTCCGGAGTCGACAGGGAACGTGTTCAGGGATCGATATATCGCGTCTAGATGAGACACGATGTATCGATCCCCAATAAATTGATCACTACCCGCCGATACGGCGGGTAGTCTGGACGTACCCTTTGGCTGGTCTTAAAAAGGAAAATCAGTGTAGTTTCATAGACTTATGCCAGCTGAGTATTGGGACTGTAGTGAGGCACCCTGGCTTCCAGCTGCACCTGAGAGGGCTGAGCCACTACTGCCGCCAAAGTGGGCGGAGCCACTGATGCCAGTTCCTGCTCCCCAGAAGTCTAAGGGCGGGACAGGAAGTATAAAAGCCCAGTCCCGGCACTCACTTGGAGGCTGGCAGCCGAAGAGGCCAGATGCTGGTGGCCGAGCTCCCACCCAGCCTGCGCTTCCCTGTGCCCGGTATCCCGAGGAGCTGCCCAAGCCTCCCCGTGCCCAGTATCCTGAGGAGCTGCCCGAGCTTCCCCATGCCCAGTATCCTGAGGAGCCCATGGTCTGGGACCCACCGGAAGATGCTGGCGAGACACAGGTACCCCGAGAGCGGGAGGTTGGAAGTGGCCCGGGGTTAGCTGACCCTGGTTTGGCTCCGGGAGAGCCTCAGCCGATGTCAGTGTGTTGCAGCCAGGATCCCCACTGACAGCAGCGAGTCTTTGCTGCTGCTAGGCCCCGGGCTGGAAAGCAGTGGAGTGGGAAGGCCTGCATTCCCCCTGCCACCCGTCCAAGGGTGGCAGACTCCCCCTCTCATTGGCCTGAGGAGGCCGTTCTCGTAGACTGATAGACTATCTGCTTGCTCAGCTCCTGCTGAAGGGCCTGAGCTCGGAACTGCTTCTTGCCCCACCCTGACCCAGGGCCTGGGTTTATCGACTATTTGTTGGCTCAGCCCCTGCTGAATGGCTTGAGCTCTGAACTGCTTATTGCCCCGCCCTGACCCAGGGCCTGGGCTTATCGACTATTTGTTTGTTTAACCCCTGCTGAAGGGCCAGAACCCGGAACTCTTTGCCACGTGTAGTGAGGCGCCCTGGCTCCCAGCTGCGCCTGAGAGGGCCGAGCCCCAACACCGGACAGTTACAGGGACCTAATTTCCACCCCCCGGAGGTTTTGAACTTGTGTCCTCTCTATTGTGCCAGTTTTAAACCAGTATAACTCCATCCATATTAGAGTTACTAGTGAATTACATTACTGGGACATCAAAATCAACGCCACAGGCCGTGCGTTTTAATCAATCATTTAACATGCAGTAATCAGTGTAACCTACTTTTATACCATTTTCCCCCCTGAAGAAATAGATAATGAATTTTAAAGGTGAATGTTTTCTCTTTTGGAAAGATAAAAATGACCTTGAGCTATCTACTGTTCACCTAGAGCACTGCAGGATTCTCAGCAAAAAGTTTTTAGGCTTATCTATTATAATTGCTTATACTCAGACAATGATTGTGCCTAAAACCTTGCTGTGATTTGAAACTGTTTATTCGAATTATAATTGCAGGGCCATGAACAGTTCAAGCTGCATGCATGAGCTTGCTCGGGGATAGCCTCTTGGCCCCAGTGCTAACTTTCACAGTTTTGGAAACCAATGTGTGAGACGGAAGTGATTCTTCATGTAGTGACAATGTGTCAGAGTGCATAATAAACTATAGATCAAACAGAACAACTTCAGAATGCTTGTTGCCACATTGTACTGCAGAACAATACGATCATTCTAGAGCTGTCATCTGCACAGGGATTATGGGCACTACATAGAGATAGAAATGTCAATGAGAATGGTTACCAAAGCAAGTTTTCTACAAGTTGGCCCAAAATGGAAAATGGTTATGTTTGCTTCTGAACTTCCGTGGCATTGCTGATGGAGCCAGAATCTGTTCTGAAGCCAAGGGCTGGATTGGGACATGAGGTACAGATCAGCATTGAGAAGCATTGTGGAACTACACGTTCTCATGGGATGGTGACACCATCTTCCTTGGAATTCCAACATACAGATGGAGTGTACATCCTGCTCACTAGGAAACCCCGCCCTAAGACACCTGCCAAAGGCCACACAGGGAGTCTGTGGCAGACAGAGTATAGAATGCCCTAACCACTGGGAAACCCTGCTTGTCCAAAGAGCTATTGTGGGATGGGGCTTAAGTCACCAGCCTTTCAGTTAAAAGCCAAACGCACCAATCAGTTGCTTTACAGATACTACTGGATCTGGATTGTCCTCCAGAATAGCTCCATCATTAGTACATTGTATTCAGGCAGGGCAGTTTCTCTTATGATCATTTGTTTTTACACCTAGTGGCTTCTTTCCCATGGATACCCCACCCAAATAACTAGTGGGTGTTGGGGCTTGACACAAACTAGGGACACAAAAGCAAGCATGTAGAGAGAGTGGGAGTCTCATGGTTAGAAATGGGGCTTTCACTTTAAGAATGAAGGGAGGTGCACTATCACAGTGGATGAGACAGTGCACCACATTCTTTCACTCTCGGGAGAAGGACCTGGAAGATGCACGACACAAAGGTGTCAACTCTGTTAGTCACAATTAACATCCTTAGTGCACTCTGGTTTTCATGATCAAAGGAGAAAAGCTTTCCTGGCTCTGAATTGCTGCTGTTAAAGTGGCAGCTGCACTTTTGTTCAATTACTTTAACTCTGCAATTCCCTACTGTAATTTTTTCATACTGATGCAATTTGTTCACCAGCAGACAACATACTTTGTTATTCTCCCATCACGGTAGAGGTACACATTGTGAAGAATACAAATAGGTTGGATTTGAAACACTGTGCATAAATTAAATCAAAGAGATTTTCTTCCTGCATATGCTCACAAGAGCATCAGGGAGCAACTACAGGAGGAGAAAATCATAGAGACTATATAGTAAGGTGATGGGTGCACTGATTCTCTAGTCCCATGGCTGCTTGCTGATGCTCCTATAAACATATGCAGGAAGACAGTCTGATTAATTTTTACACAGTGTAACAGCAGGGGAACAATTTCAACTCTAAACTATTTATAGTCTTCATTATATGTACATATCTGAGAATGGAAGAATAAGAAAATACATTGGTGGTGAGGAGATGCAACTGGGGGAATAGGGGTGGGGGTAGGGGAGAAGAGATTTCTGATAGTCAATAGCTCTTCTAATCTAGCAGACAAACGCATATTGCGAGCTAATGCCAGAAGCTGAAGCTTATAAAAGAAATCAGATGAGAAATGGTGTACAAATCTTTAACAGTGAAGGTAAATAACCATTGGAACAGCTTACCTTGAGGTGGAGTGGATTCTCCATCACTTCAAGTCTTGATATTGGGATGTCTTCCTAAAAAAATATATGCTGTAGCTCAAAGAGAAGTTATGGGCACGATGCTGTAGTTATTGAGTGAATGCTTTGGCCTGCACTTAGCAGGAGATTTGACTGGATGATCATCATGGTGCCTTCTGGCCTTAAAAACCTATGAACACAAGAACTGACCAGAATCAGCCCAGATCTCAGACCAAGACAATTTGTAGCCCTTTTTGAATTTATAAATAGCAATATAATTACAGCAGTATAAGACAATACAGACCAGATCCTCAGCTGGTGTAAATTGGCTTAGTCCAACTGAAGTCACTGGAGCAGTACTGATTTACCCCAGATGATGATCTGACCTATGATTTTTGCCCTGAAGATCTCACTATCTAAAGTAATGGTAACTCTGCAAATGAGGAGTAGATAATTCAGTAGATAACAGTGGTTATGGGAAAGGAAGTGTCAGAAATCACAGACACTAAGTAGAGGCTACACTGCCAGAGACACAGGGTCCCTCTGTGCAAAAGCCACCCAAACAAACAAACAAAACAAAAGTGGGTATAATTGGCCATGAGTCAAGCGGAGCATGGGAAGAGATCCTCAAATAGTGTAAATCAGCGTAGCTCCATTGATGACAGTGGATTACACCAGCTAAGGGTGTATGTGATTTTCCTGCGAGGCAGTAGTGGGTGAAATCTCTGATTCTTGAGTTTGTGATATTTCGAGCCAGCCAAGCAATTCCAGAACATCATCAGACAAGAAGACATGATCCCTTCTCCAAAGAGAATAGTCTAAAGTAGACTGTAGATAGAACATGTTTTTAAAATTAGTTCTGCCAAAAGCTAAATAAACTCATTATGTCACTTTTTGTATTGGGCAACCATATGAGCTTCTGAAGTTGGCTCATCAATTCTTCAGAATGCATCGCCGCATGCGGTAGCACAGGATTCTTTAATCTAGCCTACCCTCTACTCCTGGAAACATTTTTTCATGAAAGACATCATGGTTTAGATTCTCAGCTGGTCTCAACTTTAGTTCTATAGAACACACTGGAGCTGTGGATATAGCTTGTTGCCTACATTTCTGTTTGTAACCAGATATATTCTGACTGGAATACTGAACATGCATATGAGGTTGGTGCCTATATTATTTTGTGCTTGTTCGTCATGAATGCACAGTGATTACTGTGCAGTGGATTTAAATGTTTGTATTAGAAGCAGAAAATTGATGGGCTTGACCTTATGAAAAGATGTTGTCATCTTGGGTCTTCAGCTATTACAGACAGCTGTTGTATCACTGGAGAGCCAACCCAAATATGAATTCTTTATGCATTCAATAGACCTGGAGGGAAAGGAGCTCTTCCAACCAACCGCTTTCCCCTCAAAAATGCAGTAGAAATTGAATGGATGAGGAAATGATTCATATCAGCCACCTTTGTTGGAGAATCCTGTGTGTAAGGAGGTGGAGGGGAAGGGGAACTTGAAAGGACTTTGTGTCACAACCTGATGTGGAGGATCAACCCTATCAATAACCAACATCTACCAGAGTGATGCTCGATAGCCAGGTCTTCGCTGCCAAAGAGATGTTTTGTTTACAGCAAGATAACTAACATGCAATAGTTACTGAGCTGTTACAATCTTAGAGGAGACGGGACACCTGTAGTTTTCACCAAGAGGAAGCTAGATAATATCTGCCTCTGACTGACCTTGCCTTTTTAACCTCATGGTAAAACGACAGCACCTTTTCTCCACCAGAATTTTACAGTGGGATGGTTAACTCACGTTAGACATCCTGCAATAAAAACCACACATTCTTTCAGCAGTAAAGACAAAGGTTACCAAGAGCGAGGGACTCAGGACTGGACACTGAAGTTAGTTACTGTGTCTCTAGTGAGTCGATGGGATCATTCTGTACAGTTCAGGGAGCAACTCAGCATGAGAACTGAAGAGCAGTCAGAGAGCACAGAAGCGGGACACTGGGTACAGACAAACCCTGAATACATACGCTGGGTAAACACTCTATAATTAGGTATTGATGTACAATGCAATTCACATTTTAAAAGTGCTACACTATTCTACTGTTATGACCCCAAGCACTGCAGCTTATCATGAGCGTAGAAAAGCACAGTGCAAAATCACAAGTAATAGTGCAATAGTACTTGTGATGGAGTTCACTCACCACTAGCCGCACCACCTCTTGGCCACTCGGGGGATTAGGTCTGCCAGATGCTGCCCTCCTTTGACAGTGCCCCTACCCATCATCCTTTCTCACCCCACAGGCCTCTCTTGCTCCAGGAACCACAGCCTCCTTTTCATGATGTCAGTGCTCCAGCCAGGTCACTACATGGTTCCCCCTTTCTGGAATAAGTTGTCCCAGGCAGTCTGCTGTCATTTGCCTTGTCTGTACCATGTTTAGCTAGTAACAGAATCTGAGCTCACCCTCTACTCTGGGTTCCAGCACAGGGGCTCTCTAATCACTAGCCAAGGTCTGCTATCTTATTCCTTACTGCTTTTCCCCTAACCCTTTTCCCACCTCCCCCCACAATTTGAGTTTGCCAGCCCCCAACTTCCTCCTCCCAGGAACTACCCTCTATAGTTGCATACACACCTCCCCTTCTCCCAAGACATGGCTACGGCCTGCCTCTCTGCAGCCCCCTTCTGCTCTCAGTTCCTGGGCTTTATGCGGGCCCCTCCTGTTCCTGTCCAGCTAAGCCTGCTTCCAATTAGAGGCCCCTTCCCAACCTAAATCTCTCCCCTGCTTATTTGGTTAATTGGGCTCATCTAGCCTAATTCAACTCTCTCAGGGCCAGCATGGGGAATACATCCCATCACAAGTACATTAGAAAATGTAATTACATGTTTAGAGAACTTTTCAGATCTATGATTTCAGATTCATTTAAGTATTTGAGACTTTTATGTTCGTGAGCTGGGAGACTCAAGAGATCTCAGGAGGTTAGACATCAACGCACACTAGAATGTCAATGGCATTTAGACACTTATGCAATTCCCAGCTATGATGTTGGAGCATAAATATATCCCAGAACACTTTTACAACATCAGCTAGATATTAATAATGAGCTAAGATGTGAAAAACTTATCTACGTTATATCTCTTCTTTCCCCCACTACTAAAATGCAGCCACCTCTGGTGTGGAATGTAATATGAGTACTGTTTTCTTTCATAAAAATGGATATAGTTCTCGTCATGAAAATTGTCTCGCAGAACTAGATAAATTCATGGAGGATAGGGCCATCAATGGCTATTAGCCAGGATGGACAGGGATGGTGTCCCTAGCCTCTGTTTGCCAGAAGCTGGGAATGGGCAACAGGGGATGGATCACTTGATGATTACCTGTTCTGTTCATTCCCTCTGACACCATCCCTGCCCAGCCTGGCTAATAGCCGTTGATGGACCTATCCTCTATGAATTTATCTAGTTCTGTGAAACAGTTTTCAGGAGGCAGGATACTGACCCAGTGTGGCCATTCCTTATACAGGAGGCTTTAAAGCAGGAGGCAGGATACTGGGCTAGGTGGGCTGGGCTATACAGCAGGCGAGGTGGATCTTTGGTCTGACCCAGTATAGCCATTCTTATGTACACAGCTCTACAATCATTTTAAAAGAAAAAGACCAGATAAACCAATAATCACAAAACAGCTGGGAAGGAAAAATCTTTAGCATGGTCTTAAATGTAAGCTTCCTATCAAATTCCAGCAAAAGCCCTAGTTCCACAAGACTTCACTTTAGGTGATGGACAAGAAAGCATCCCCTGCTGGGGGAGCCTAAACGATGCATCTGTTTAATTTTCATTATTATCTGCCTTTACGTTTCAGAATTCTGTGTCTGTCAGTGTTTCTCTTACAGCTTGATGGATACAATATCTATAGGACCCGGTGAGGTTCATTTCTGATGATCTTTCATAACACTGCTGGCATAGTAAGCTAACAGTCTGTGTTATGTTTTAACTGTTTTGGTTTTTTTATTTTAAATTGGTTTTCTACAACTGTGTTGTAGTAACTCCACTCCCTTGCAAAGCCATAAATGTGGGGCTGTTTTCATTACAACTGACTGGCGGAGGACTTATTTCACCCTTGGCCTAATCAATGTATAGCAAGCCCTGGTGGGAGCGTAAGAGAGGAAAAGAGTGAAAGAATTGCAAGAAGATTTTTTTCTCCAAAGTAGCAGCAACGAAGGAATTACAACATTAATAATATGTGGAATCTGTATTGCGCTTTTCAACTTCAAAGCGCTTGACCAAGTTGAGAACTAATTAACTTCACAACACCCCTGTGATGCAGGGAAGTAATTGTTGTTATGCTCATTTCGTAGGCAGGGAAATGAAGGCTGAAAGATGAAGCGGTATGCGTATGGTCACAGAGGGAGTACCACTGTAAGTGCTGGGATCAGAATGCAGGCATTACCCACTCCCTGTTCTGTTCTCAGGGCATTTATGCATGCCTTGCTCACTCTCAGAAGACTGTTGAGAACAAGTCTCAGCAAGTGGTTTCAGTGTTCTCGGCAAAAGAACCTAATTAAACAAAGGCAATCAGTTCCACTCATTATAGCAGAGCCGTGGAAGGAGCTGAAATGATGCAAAGGAGGATAATGAAATGGATCCCTCCAGGACATGAAAGCTAAACTATTCAAACCTTCAGAACCCAGATACCACCCTGAGGAAGACAATTCAGCCTATAACATGAGTGGCTTGAGGATAAAAACCTTGGGGTGGAATTCATCCCCAAGCAGAAGGCCAGCACAAAGCCTCAGGCAGCATAAAGCCACATGAGGTTTTGCCTTAGCAAGGACTAATGATTTAGAACCCCAGTATTTGCCTAAGAAGTTTTGAGATGAAAAGCTTTTTCCTATCCTGAGGGTGGAGGAATGAAAATCAGACTTAGAACCCTGGAAGAAACCTTATCTATAGAGAGAAGACAATCTCTTTTGTAGTTTAATGCCCTAAACATTCATGCCACTGGGCAGTAGGTAAACAGTTAACAGATCCCTTTCAAAGATCATTTACATCAGCTGCCTTTTGAAATTGAACCACAGATTGTGAGAACTGAAAAAAGCACACATTTCTAAAGAGGGAGCTGAAGATCCAGACTTGCAAGTTGGGAGCTGTAACAGATCCACAGCCTGTATGGATCACGCACCAGATGCAAGACAAATAAGCAGAGGGCTGTACATGCATTTAAAGCCCCACTCTTGTGGAGTGAGTGACCTAGACTTAAATGAGAATCTACATAGCAGCTGTAGATTACCCATAGAGAACAGTTTTCAGGAACGGGTGCATGTAGCAGGGTGGACCCCAGCTCCTGCCTGAAGGGGTAAAAACAGCCGTGGGAGGGGGCTGTGGCTAGAGAAAGCAGCTTTTAGGCTGGGCTGATTGGGGGGAAGTGAGTGCAGCAGGGGCCATGCCCCAAACAGGTTCAGCTGGCCCTATAAAGGCAGAGAAGCCAGGGGCAGAAAGAAGTCTCTCTCTCTCCCTGTAGAGGGAGATGGGCTTGGCTGCAGGGACCTGAGCAGAGTACCTGAGTGAAGCAGGGCTGAGGACAGGCTGGAAAGCCCCAGGCTGTGGCCTAGCAGAAGGCCAAGGGGTACTAGGGGTTGCTGAGGGCAGCCCAGGGGTAGGCAAAGGCAGCAGGTCCAAACCCTCCTTGCCGGTGATGAGTAGGCTGATACTGCAGTCTGCCCCAGGGCATGGGGCTAGATGATGACTGGCAGCAGCCTTATACTGAGGTGAGGTGGGAATAGTGGGCACGGGTTCCCCAGGGAGGGGAGACCCTGAGAGAAAGGGGTTACTGTCAGGGGGCAGCACCCCATGTAAAAGGGCACTGGGGTCCAGGAAGGACATGGGGGTGAGAGGACAGGCAGATCACTGGCACTCCAGAGCTGGAATGAGCTAAGTCCCGGAAGTCACCAGCAGGAGGCGCTGCATGGGTAAGTCCGCTCGTCTACAGTGCAGAATAAAAATATGAAGTGGGGAAGGGTCACTACCCCAGTAGCTGGAATGTTATCCCAGAGCATCCACAAATTACAGTCAGTTGTCACTGGTGACCCCAATTATAGCTCTTTGCTTTAAGCTACCCAGAGGTACAACAGGAGTGGCAAACACTGATGATCTGTCAATCAGGTAAGCACAGTGCTGGAGCCAGCAGAAAAGAGAGATGTGGAATAGTGGGGCTTTCAGCATGGTATGTGACTGGAAAAAAAGGGAATTTTAAAGCAATCCCAAGGAGAATAATGCCCTCCTGGGTGAGTCACTGTGATGTCTTTGCCAAATTTAAATGGCTAAACACCTTTTTTTTGTTTGGTAACATATTCAACCTGAAAGGGATGATAAAAAAAAGCTTTTCTTTTTAAATGGTGGTTTCTCTAATATTTGAACATTTTCTGTCAGTGTCTCCAGAGCAGCCCCTGCAAGACTGTCAACGAGGAAACACTGCTACATAAAGCTGTTTTTCTTTTTAGCAATAGATCAATGATGTAGCTCTAATGACCTGGTTTGAACCTGACCTGCTTGACAAGAAAGGTAGAAATCTATCAACCGCTTGCATGGAGTTTTGAACTTAAAGCCTTCAGGAGCAAAACACAGACCTCAGCCGCAGCAGCTCCATTAGCTGGTAGCAGTAATATGCTCTTACTTCTATGTGGTCACTAGAAGAGGTGAAGATACTCGCTGTGATACTACTTTCTGACTTAGTACAATGTCTTATTTGTATTGCAGTAGTGCCCTAGAGCCCACCAGTCAATAATCAGAGCCTGCCTCTGTTGGGCACTGCACACACATATATAGTGACATGATAATCCCTGTTCTAGGGAGTCTACAGTCCATGTATAAGACAAAAGTCAACAAAGGGGTGAGGCCCACTGGTGGGGAGCCATGTGCTGCTCCTGCCCCATTGCAGCGCTTGGTAAAAGAGGTGACTTCAGTCTCCAAGGCTTTCACAGGTACTAAACTCACACACGCAATGACAAAAGGATATTCCCGGGTCACTGCTCTTTACTCTCACATCACTGGACCTATGCCAGTTTACACTAGCTGAAGATCTGGCCCTTACTGTTTCCTTGAACCCAGTGTGCCTGATTCTCCTCTTTGCTCCCGTGGTGGAAGTCAGAGTGGCTCCTTCGCAATCAGTGTGCTTGACTCTCCGTTGCCTTGCGTCTGCTCTACTGCTCTGATTGGCAACATTTTACACCCACTGCACACAAGTGCAAAGGATGACAATGATAGAGAATCAGGCCCCATGGAATTAAACCAGTCTAAGCCTAACATAGTGAAAAGAGTCACGCTTACTATTTGCACATAATTATAATGCATGATTTTTGACCTCCGTTTAGCCCTGAGTTTGAAAGCCCTCTCCTAGTGCACTAAGAAGCCAGTTAATAAACTCATCTCTGCTTAATCTCGCCTTCCCTTCTTTATTAGACACGGACAACCTTTCGTTTTCCATCAGCTGAAAGATGATGTAGATTTGCTTTGCTGAGATTGTTAGCATTGATCCTGTTGCAATGGCATTCGATTGACTACATCTTCAAAATTGCCGTCCACTGTGGCTGTATTGATTTAGGGGCAATGACTGTAATAGGCTCTTAGCTTCATTACCATCCAAAACTGAAGTTCACAAAAAGAATCAATATCCTTAAAAAAAAACCCCAAAGCGATGACAATTTATGTCAGCTGAGAATATGGCCAAAAAGGCATCCTAAGAAATATATGCTAGAGACATCCTTGTGCTGTTATGGGCACTTTAACGAGGGGCAGATTGTAAAGTGGTGTTTCATTCTCATTTTAATTAATAAATAATACAAATATAGTATCTCATGGCCACAGACACCCCCAAATGCTTCAAAGTTCTATACTAGCTTGTGTTATTTACTATATTTATTAGTGATCTGGAGTATGTGAGTGAGGGTGTTCAGAGTGAGGTAGCTAACTTTGCATGTGGCAAAAGTTATTTAGATGAGTAAAGGCCAGCCAGGACTGTGGGGAACTTCAAAGATATATAATCAAGCTAGGTGAATGGGCAGCAAGATGTCACTGAAATCCAGTGCCGATAGCTGGAAAATAATAAACAGTGGAGAAAGGAACAAACTGTTCATGCACCTGACAAGGTTCTAAATGAACAATATCAACATCATGCATGTCATTAGAAACAACTCAGTGAAGATGGCAGCTCAATATGCAGTGGCAGTCAAAAGCCCAAAGCAGGTAGCATGCATAAGGAATAGAATGGAGAATAATATGGAAACGATTATACTGTCACTATATAAATCAATGGGGCAGCATTGCCTAGACTAGAGCACTGTGTGCAGTAGTGTCACAGCATCTGAAAAAGGATGTTGTAGAAGTAGAGGGAAGTTCAGATAAGGTGACTGGAATTGTTTATCTAACGAAGGAAATGAATAAAAGGGGACAGAATACAAATATATAAAACAAATCATTGATCTAGACAAGGCAGATCAGGAGCTTCCCTGTCTCATAATCCAAGGGCAAGGGAACATTTAATGAAATAAAGAAATTGAAATTAAATTAAACAGTGAGAAAAGCAAATTATTTTTCACTCAACAGGTAATCAGTCTGTGGAACTCATTGCCACGGGATGTCTTTGAGGCCAAACATTTTACAAGATTAAAAAAGATTGCAATTTTTTTATGAATATCAAGAGTTATAGTTTAAATTAAGAAATTTTGGAAGAGATATTAAACCTCAGGATTCAGGTTCATATCAGTCTCTAACTATTAGAGATTAGAAAGAGACACAACATGCAGGAGTGGGGCAGATTACCCTACATGTGCTGCCTTTAGGGTTTCTCGCAGCTTCCTCAGAAGCATGAAGTGCTTGTAGCTATCAGAGACAGGATATTGGGTAGAGCTGGTCAGAGAAACTTTAATGGAACCATTTTCCAGTTGAAAAAAGTAGTTCTTTTGAAATCTAAATGCTTCACCTAATTTTTGTTTTGGTGAAAAACTGGGGGGGTTCTGAAAACAAACATCTGACAACAAAAATTTCAATTTTTCATTTTGAAACAACTTTTCATTTTGAATTACTTTTATTTTGCATTCTATTGGACATTATCAAATCAAATACAAAGTTGAGACTGAAGTAAATGTTTTGATTGTGTTGAAATAAAATGGTTCAAACATTCCAAAACATTTTTTTTAACTTTTCCTTCACAAGGAATTTCAATTTTTGGTTTTGTGCCATTCTGAGACAAAGTTCCAAAATGCTGAACTAAAATTTCTGTCCTGCAAATAGCTGTAATATCGTACTAGAAGAATCTCATGTCTGACCCACCAATGCAATTCCTATCTCAATTTTTGCAACCAGTGTGTCCTGCTTAAATTCCAGCCTTTTTTCTAAGGTACTTATGCAGCCCCTGTTACAAGAGTACCAGAGCACTTCACAAACACAGACGTATTTATACTCACAACACCCGAGGCCAGGTAAAGAGTAGAGGTATAGACAGACTAAGTAACTTCTTCATGGTCACACAAGAAGCATGTGGGGGAGGCATGGAATTTAAGCCTGATCTCCAAAAACTCGGCTTGTGTTCAAACCACTGGATCTTCCTGACAATTCCACTCTGCTGTAACTCCAGCTGGTAAAGTCAGTCCCCATTATCATTGCTTAAAGCATTGTTTGGTATTATGGTCACAGCTTGGTTGACATATTTTATGGTCACATGTGGGTGCACTTTAATGGTGGGTGAATAATCATTGCCTATACAGTCCCAAAAGTATTCTGCGATCTCTCTGATGTCCACCATCATCTCCCTGCACATAAGACAATATATTTTGATTACACTGCTCTACAGCCAAAATGCGTCTGAAATAAATGTAGTCAAACTTTACTAATTCTGGGTCACTGAGAACGAAAATGATGCTTAAAATTGTTGATTGGCTCTAGTCTAGCTGTTGGGCTCCAGACTACAGCAGTGGAATCTCCTGGCAAGTTGATGTTAGGGTTTTCCCATGTTCCGTGGACCGTCAAAAGGATCTTGTCCATTCTTCTTCATGGAAGGTATCTTGCTAGCCTGAAAACAACAATCGGATTGGTGTGATGGGCAGGCCCTCAACACGTTCACGATCCAGAATGAGTGGAACTGTTTCATATGAATTCATTGAAGGCGAGTCTTAAGCTGTTTTGCTGGCATAATGGCAAGTTTTTGCCTCAATTCCAGTTTGGTCATGCTCCATAGAAGGAACCCTATGACAACATAAACAACTTTTAGGTGCATATAACATGACCAACATCAAGTGCATTTGTGGGCCAATTTGAAGGTTGTTAAGCTCCTTGGCTTTGGGGTCTGCAGACTGGATACACAAAGACTGCTGTTTTCTTGCGAAATGGGACAGTCGTGCAAGAGATTCATTACTCATAACATTGCCACTCCGACAGTCCATTGGAGCCTGGGAGAAAAGTGTCAGCATCCACCACTTGCTGAAGTCAAGGAAGATTTTGTTTACCACCCTTACACATCAAGCTGGTCTGTATGAGAACTGTTGTCAAGGCCATTGACAAAACACAAGCAGCTTTTCAAGTACCTCCGTGGAATTTTCCAAGGTTAAGTTGAAGCTAAGATAAAGGAAGGTGTCTTTGTTGGTCCTCAGATTCGTGAACCTCTTCGAGATAAATGCATATTTGACCAATGCACTGCGTGGCAAGGAAAGGACGGCATGGAAAGCCTCCAGTTTAGTGCATAAATTCTCGGACACAACAAGGCAGAGAAACGTACAGTTGTTGGGTGGAAAATTCCTCAGGACACAAAAGCCTTGGTGAACTGTCACTAAAGAACATTTTTTGCACTCTCATGTAGGTATTTTCCACCTGAACTTGTGGAGCAGTGAGTGACGACGCACGGGAGTGATTTCACAGGAACATTGCAACAATGGAGAAACGCTATCAGGGCAAATGGGAGCCCAATCAATGCTTGCAGACTATTGCTGGACAGTGACAAAGATGCTCCATTTATGAATACACAGAAGACAAGCCAAAGAAGCGCGAGTAGACACTGAATAGGACTAAACTATGTACATAATAGTTTTTGCCTTTTGTTCATAATAAATTTTATTTAAATAACCCTTTTGCTGATTTTTAAAGTGTTACATAAACGGACAGGTGAAAGATTATCATGTAAAGCAACCATAAACACATGAAAAGACCTAGGTTACCAATTTATGATTAAAACTCTACTATCTACACAATATACATAGAACATAAAATGTAAAAACTTAAATATCTTAGAAACAGCAGGCAATCAGTTGTTCGAATTGTCATATTTGAATTCAGCACATCAAAATACATAATAAATACCACATTTTATCTCTGAAGCAGACGACTTCTCAAAAATTGTAGACCAGTGTTATTATGTATTCATTAAAAGGATAATGTAACCTCTTCCATTACACTTACACTTTCAGGGTGTGGTTTAGTGAGCAGTATGCTGGACTAGAACTCAGAAGACCTATTCCTATTGGCTGCTGAGAGACCTTGGCAAGGTCTTGTGGCTCAGTTTCCATTTCTGTAAAATAAGGACAATAATGCCTCCTTCATAAAATGCTTTTAAATCTACTGATCATAAGACCTGGGTATTATTGTTAAAGTGCCCATATGGCTTAATCAGCGTGAGAAGGGATTTTCAATTGTGTCGGACTAACATGGTTGAAAAACATGTATTTTTTGCCTATCAAGACAGGGCCATCTGAACCTAGATGGCGTTAAAGGTAGGCTGGAGGTACACACACCAATGCTTTGTTGGGGAAAAAGTGAGCACAGTGTATGGCTGGCTTTAGAATGTTAGTGTTAAGGCAACATTCTCATTGAAATGTTTTCCTGTACAATCCATTGTAGACATATACTTCTGAATTTGAAAGACTAAGAGAGGCGCTAAACTATTTAAGAATGAAGATGCATGTAATAGCATGCAGCTCTGTCTGGTGCTGTTTTTTATTGTTGCTGTTCTACTGCAAAAGGCACGAGTCATCTAGCTACACAAATGGTTGTATTTTACCCTTACTAATAAAATGTCCGTAATCAAAACTAAAATGAAGATTCAGGCAGAGAAAGGTAGAATTTGACTCACACTGATTTCCACGTCAGTCTTTGTTATCTTGCTTTTATAGAAGTCCTGTACTAAAGCCCAGTCCTTGATTCTTTCAGATTTAGGGATGCTCTGGGCTGGGTTTTATTTTGTTCAGATTTGTATACCATGCCTGTCACTATGATACCTGAGCATTGGACCCTAGGTTTTAATAGTATCTGAGCTCTGATTTCTTGTAAAGTATCCACTCACAATGAAGCATAACCTAAAAACAGTACACTTAGCTATTGGTAAGACAATCAATTTCCTGCATGTCTATAAACACAAGCCTTTCAGAAACCACTGAACTATATACAAGTGGCATGACAATGCCTGTTTCAATATTACCAACCCCAACCATAAAAGAAAAATCATGAATTGGGCCCCCAAAATCGCAAGCTTGATTTAAAAAATCATGAGATTTTTTGTAAAAAATACTACTACTGAATGTTGATGTTCTTTTTATTCATTTTCTGTTTTTTGTGCCTTTTAAGTTATGCTCAGCTCATGTTTTCAAACTTTTCTTCTCAACGACAAGGGCTAGAAACTTACTTAAAATGTTGTTTGCATTGTTGTTGTTGTTGCTAGGGTGGTTCCAGGATATGAGAGAGACAAGGTGGGTGAATAATATCTTTTACTGGACCAACTTCTGGAAGGGCCAAGCTTTTGAGCTGCACAGAGCTCTCATACAGATCTGGAGAAGGTAATGAGAAGAAGAGCTCTGTGCAGCTTGAAAGCTTGTCCCTTCCTTCAACAGAAGTTGGTCCAATAAAATGTAACCTCTCCTACCTTGTCTCTTTAAGAATAAATGACAGCTGTGAGTCTCACATAATCACATGACTCCAGGAGCTGGGGCTTTAAGGGAAACCCCAATATCACAAGACTCATGATAAAGTCATGAGAGCTGGCAACACTGCTGATTACCTGACCTTTATTTCTCCAGCTCTACTCTTCCAGCTACGCAACCTTTAATTCAAACTATTACAGTAACATGGAAAGCAAATATCAGTAACACAAACCCTGAAAGCATTTCTCAGCTTTTAAGGCAAAACTCTCATTGAATTCAATGGGAACAATGTCAGGCATTTTCTGTCGCACTCGAATGCTGCAGTTATTTATGGAGAAACTAGAGCTTTCTCCTTGTAACTTTTCTCCAGCCTAATCCTGCAGTGAGGAATCTTGTTCATGTGCAATGTGTCGCTCTGAAGGTGACTGTGAAGCTGCTGTTTTAATTTCTGTCTCATGGAGCTTTCTTGCTGTATGCCATTATCTCATTCCCTTTTGCCTCATGCTTGTTCACAAAGTCTGCAATCAATACCAATGAGTAATATTTAATTGCACCATTCCAAGTTCATGCTTCCGAGGGCTCTGTACTTATCCCTTGCCACACCCTCCGTGCTTCTTATTTATGTACATCTGCCTCTCCATTAAACACCCATCTAAGGCATGCCCTGACTGAAGCTCTATTTCAACCCAATGCAATGCAAGCAATAAACCTCCTGCATTATATCATTTCAGTTATTGCAGTGTATCATACTGTTATGCTAAATAAATCCAATGAATGGATACTGTCAATTCAATCCATGTGTATGTGTGGGTGTGCACACGCAGGCCTTCTTAATATATAAAATGCTGGCTTTTCTAAAGCTATTAAACAGCTACAGTTATGGGAGGATATAATTTATGTTGCTTTGATTCTGGCAGAGTTAAAAGCAGATTTCCCCAACATCAATTCCATTTGATGGGTGGTTATTAGAGCAAGCCATCTTAGAGGTTGTAAACCTGAAACTGCTATTATTTTTTTTAAATGCATGTTTTCCCAGAGGTTCGGAAAATTCTGACTGATGGCATCAGAGCCCTAAACTTTCAACCAAATGAAAGTCTGTTTTAGGAAGGGTTCCGAATGCTTGTTTTTATCCATGGTATAGCCTTGCAATAATGTTTGAGAAGTGAAACAGAGGATATGTTTTCCAATATAGGATGCTGTGGCATCCGTTCGTCCGTGGAATATTATTGCTGTGTTGATTAGCTATATTTTATTTTTAAAAAGAGATGCATTGTGGTATGCTTTTAGTATATCCATACCTGGTATACACTTCTACCCTGATATAATGCGACCCGATATAACACGAATTCGGATATAACGCGGTAAAGCAGCACGCCAGGGGGGCAGGGCTGCGTGCTCTGACGGATCAAAGCAAGTTTGATATAATGCGATTTCACTTATAACGCGGTAAGATTTTTTGGCTACCAAGAACAGCGTCATATCAGGGTAGAAGTGTAGGTTGATGATAGAATTGTAGTCCTTTTTCTTGGCAAAGAGACTGAAAAAATAAGTACAGTTACAACTTAAAGTAACCGTCTTTACCTACATTTGTTACTCAGTAAATGTAGGACGATAACTACATGGAAATGTAGTGTGTTTAGGGCACAATAAAGCCATTATATGATCCAGCTCTCTAATCTACTAAAATATAGCTAACAGCATGACCAAACACAGAGTGCTCTCACCTGTACAGCAAACTGTGTGTTGAAATTCGTGGTGATGTGATTTACTCACCTATCTTGGAGGTGTAAAGTATTCCAGACCACCTTAAAAGACACAAGTGATACTATATAGTAAAGTGGATGGCAACACCCAGCTGAGACAGGTAGTTTTCTGAAGGTGATGAAAACAGTATCACAGGGTATGATCAAATTCTGCTCTCCCTTACATTAGTGGAGTCAATGGCCCAGAGAGTCAAGTGCGTCTGAGCTCCACTCAGCTACTTGAGGAAGTAAATTTCTGTTCTTTTATGGTCAGATTGTGTTTTAAGTCATAACCCAGTCCCCGATACTGGGTTATTTTATCATAACTTGGAGCTATATGCTAACATCTGCATCTGTGAGCAGAGGGTAGCTAGCATAATTGGATGTAGACTGGTTGCAGGGGTCCTAGAAGGGGGTAGGGCTAACTCTGCTACATGCTCTATTATTCCTGCAAACAACACTCAGTATGCTTTTCCGGACAGCTATTCCACTTGCTAGGGACGGAGGCAGAACTGGAGGGAACATAGCTGTTCTCTGGAGCATCATCCTGATCCCATACGGTGGGTTGGAAGGCAGTGTAGAAACGCAAGTCCTTTGTCCTAGTTATGGATCTCAGGAGATCTGTGGGGTTGGATGGACCAACCCATGCTATATCTGCGAGTTAAATTAGACTTCACCACATCTATTTCTACCATTAGGAATTTTTGTCCTCTGCATTCTGTGGCTGATTGATTCTCTGACTTTAAATCAGTGCATTGATTTATGAACATCTAAGAAACTGCAGTTCAATCGATCCACGTAGCCAATCAGGAGAGTTTGTGCCCTTTTCAAGAAGAAGCTCAAATAACCCCTAAAAAAATGGAGAAAATAGGATTTCTCCTCCCTTCTTGCTTAGTCGCTTTCACGTAGTGCTCAGTCTAAGCAGAGACAATGCACACTTACCTATTCAATAGCTGGCTTGGGTTTTGCTGAGTCATCAGTGGAAATGAGTCCAAACAAGGAAAAATAGCAAGCATCCTTGATGATAGGTTTTAACTACTACATTTCACCATCTTCTTCACTTATGAGAGGAAAAAGAGACTCCCTGTATGACAGTCCTACAAATATTAAGATCCAGTGAGTCCTCAATATGTTTTCTGTACCTTTAGGAAGAAATATTCTCATGGTGAACACACAATAATGCCTGTATATGTAAGACAGATGGATGGACGGATAGGACAAAGACTGTGGAAATCCCCACAGTAGACATATACGAAGTATGTCTTAGATCATTCAATGGTCTTGTGTTTCACAGATACTTTCTAGGATTTAAGTAGGGATAGGCCTCAGCTGCAAAGTTCAGACCTGGAGTTGGACTCTCCCAAAGTTCTAGGGTGTTCTGATTTGGGACTGGATCCTCTGCCAAAATTTACATATCTCCCCTGATTTGGATGGAGACACATTGATTTACTTCTTGGAGTATTTTTCTTCTCCATTATAGAAACAGGAGCCATGGGCGGCGGGTATCAAAGGCAGGGGAAGGCTGTGCTTGCCCAAACTGCCGGCATGGCTCAGCCCATACTCCATTCTCAGGACCGCTTTTGCTTCCCACCACGATCTGCTGCAGCTCTTCCTTCCCCTGTGGCAGGGGCCTCAGGCCCGTGGTGCCAGAACCAGAGGTGAGGGGGCAGGAATGTCATAAATAGATAGGTAAGGTAAGGGTTAAGTTTCTTTTACCTGGAAAGGGTAACCAAACACCTGACCAGAGGACCAATCAGAGAACTGGATTGTTTAAAGTCAGGGGCGGCGAATTTGGACACTCGGGGTCTTTTTGTTTTCTCGGCTGGAATAAACAAGGTTTCCTCCACTCCTTCTTATTTCCACATATTATACCAGTCTGTGAGTACAAAGGAACCCCAAAGCAAGTCGGCAATGAGGAGCTTGGGTTGTACGAATAGAGTGATGGCTGTGTCTGTGTTTTCTCGGCTGTGAGTTAACAAGCTTCCTCCTAACTGCATCTATTCCAAGTGTCTCCTAACAACTCTGTGAGTACCAAGGAACCCAAGCAAATTCGGCTATGAGGAGCTTTGGTTGTATTTACATGTATGTGGATTGGTTGGACTGGTTTAATCGGCTGTCTTAAATCAGACTGTTTCTTCCTTTTTCTTATAAGCAAGAGCTTAAGAGTTCTTAATGCAAGATTATGTTTTATTTTCTTCTTTTATATAAACTTTTCTTTTAAAACGTGTGAAGTTTCTTTCCTAGGGAGGCAAGGAAGGGAAAGCCAGGCTGTGGCTATTCTATTGCTCAAGGGAAGAGCAGGCTACGGGGAAAGAGAAAAAGAATCACCTCTGTATCAGGTACCTGTCTCCCTCACGGGAAGGCCAGGCACGGGGAAAGACAAAGCCAAGCTGTTGTATTCGCATCTCAATTGTCCTGAGGTAAGAACGCTTATCTCTTGGGAAGCAGAGAATCCGTTTCTTGGCAAGCCTGGGAAGGGGGGGGAGGGATTTTCCTCCCTGCTTTTAGCATCCAGCATTGAATCTGGGTGTCCCCCAATGGAGGGTTGGGGACACCAGAGAGAGGAAAGGGGGGATCAGGCCCCATCAATTCCTGATCTGGTGGCAGCGAGAATATCCAAGCTGGTAGTGAGCTTGGGGGAGTTTCAGGTAAGCCCCCAGATTTTGGACGCAAAAGTCCAGGTTTGGGACAGGACCAGATTGTGGACGCTAAAGTTCAGGTCTGGGACTGGGAGGCTAGATTACCACAAGGGCCATACCAATTTTTGAAAGTGGATGGGCTTGGCCTATCCATTTTTCATCAGGGTGGAGCCCATCCTCTTCCCTTTCTCTTCCCCCCAAGGCTCCACCCCCAGCCAGGCCAGTGTGGAACCCAACTGGGGAACCCCAGTAGCTGTGGGAAGCCATGGCAGATCCTCCACCTTCCCAGGATGCAGGGCAGCTGAGAGCAGCCCCCGGCCCATGTCCTTGTCCACCTGGGCTCACCACCTGTCCACATCATCAGCTCCTCACAGCTGCCGACGCGGCTCTCCCCAGCCCAGCTGTGATAAGAGCCACATGGGCAGTTGTGAGAAGCTCCAGACCCTCCACCTGTCCCGGGTAGGTGGGGAGCCCAGGGGGTGGGGACACAGGCCGGGGGCTACTTGGAGGGTCCACCGTGCTCCCAACAGCTTCCCAGCTCTTATCATGGCCAGGCTGCAGCTCAAAGGCCAGCCCCTCCCGGGCAGATCTGAGTCAGGGAGAGCTGTGTATGCAGCTGTGGGGAGCCTGGGTCCCTCCACTGCGTCTGTCCTGGGAGCGGGGCCTGGGATGTGGGCAGGAGGCTGCTTTCACCTCTACCTCGGGCAGGGGTGATGGGGGACCCCGGTACCCCACACTTTTTGGAGGTCTCGGGTGCCCTTGCCGTGGGCTGCACTCAGCTGCCTGCCTGCTCAGTGCTCCAGGCCTGGGGGAGGGGACATGCTGCTTGCCCACCCGTCTGCCTCTCCAGGACTTGGACTGGGGACCGGGCTGCCCGAGTGCACACACCCCCAACCCTGGAGCTGGTGAGTGGGGGCTCTGGGCTCTGGTGGGGGCAAGAGGGGCGGGCGGACCAGGGGATAGTGTCTCCAAGCCCATGGTTCACCCGCCACCCATGATAGGAGCTCCTGCAGAGTTTGGGTCCAACAACTGAGCTTCCCAAGAGTCTGGCAATTACCAGATCTGAGATTCTGATTCAGGTCTGTATCTAGTTTTGTGATAATATTTTGTCCCATTTAGCTCACCTGAAACAAACAGATTTGGAGAGAGAGACAGAAAATCTCGAGAAATAAAACAGCACCGATCCAAATCTGACATTCCCCCTCTGCTCAGCTTTATAGCAAGAAGTGCTCTAATGCTAGCAGGAGCAGAGACAGCAGTAGTGAAAAGAGAGGGAGGGAGGTGGGGAATACAATTTCCCCCAAAGTATCCTTCCTACTTCAACGATCACAGCTCCCATGGAAATGAAGCGGTTCTTGGACCTGTACACGTGCAGAGCATTGAGTAGCAAGGAAGAGACAGAGGATGTACTTTAAGGCATAACAATTAGTACCGAGAATAGAATGAGGGAGCTGAGATTGGTAAATCCACAGTTTTCCCTCCAAATCACATTTTGTGCAAGCTATGTATTAGCAATAAGAGTTATAGGGTCTTTGCGTATATGAGTTCAGTTATTAGAGGCCAGATTTAACATGACGGATGTTTGCTGCCTAAGATGCTGCCCAGGCAACCTTACAAACAAGATTTCTTCACCTCCAGAGGCATCAGTGGTAAATAATTTTCATCAAGATGTTTTATGGAAGATGTGAAAGTCCTGATTTATTGCACTTGTTCTGACTTTATCTGTCAATAAACAGCTCATATGTGGCCTGAGAGCTGAAGAAAGGCACTGCCAGGGTTTTTAGGATGTTTTATTTTTTCATCCTTAAGGTTCCACTAGCAGATAGCAAACCAAGGTGCAAGTACCAAAACTCCTGGCATAAACTGAGAAAAAAAGAAGAGGCTGAATTCATACACCCCTTAGATATCATCTGTGGATCTGTAGGGGGCTGAAAACCAGTGGTTTAGTCTTCACAGTCTGATGGGGAAAAGGAAATGCTAGAAGGATCCCATTTTCTCTCTAGTCACTTTAAATAATATTAAGGAGACTCATGTGCAGCCACATTATATCACATTTAGCTTCAGAGATCTGGTGAGATCTGACAGATGAATCCAACATATCTCATGAACTAAGCACAGTCAGGTTTTCTTAATGCTATTTGGTTTCAGTTGGGAGAAGTGGGTGTCTGTGAACCATTTTTTGTTTCAGGTCCTACGGATGTGCACCTCCTCAGCTGGACTATGAACCCAAAACTTAAAAAATCAAGCAAGTTTTGTCTCATGCTTAATTGAAACCAGGCAGAACTGCCAAGGTTCTCATAGTTTCCTAAAACAAAAACTGGACACATTTTATAGTAAAGTGCCATTTATAGACAAATAGTTCAAGAGATTAATAAATGATTAATCTATTATTGTAGAGTTTAACAGGTCAATACATGCTTATATTCCTATTTTATAACCATTGTGACAAAGTTCCTCCTCTGCCTTGGTAGGTCCTGCACCTTTTGGTGGAATTGCTCACCTCAGAAGTTCACGGCACCCCTCAGTTTGGCCACTTCTGATAGAGGCTCAAACATGCCATTCACTCAGCTAACCTCATCACTGGCCAGCATGGGGGAAGGGAGAACAATCCCCACAGTCTGTGTCCCATCTAGTGGGTCGGGGACAGGCCATATCCCTTTCCAAATTAGACCTTGCCCTCTGGTGTGTCTCACAGACCAGGTCAACTTCTCCTGTGTCAGATCAGGAGTTGGGGGGATGAGGGGAACCCAAGCCCGCACTCTACTCCAGGTTCCAGCCTAGGGCCCTGTGGATAGCAGCTGTCTACAATGTCCCTTGTATCAGCTGTGTGACAGCTACAACTCCCTGGGCTACTTCCCCATGGCCTCCCCCCCCAGCATCTTCTTTATCCTCACTGCAGGATCTTCTTCCTGAAGCCTGATCACACTTGTACTCTTCACTCCTCCAGCAGCTTTTCACTCCCTGCTACTTGCATGCCCCCTCACTAACTGATGGGAGGTCCTTTTTAAACCAGGTATCCTGATTAGCCTGCCTGACATAATTGATTCTAGTAAGTTCTTAATTGGCTCCAGGTGTCTTAATTAGCCTGCCTGTCTTAATTGGTTCTAACAGGTTTCTGATTGCTCTAGGGCAGCCCATGCTCTGGTCACTCAGGGAACAGAAAACTATTCATCCAGTGGCCAGTATATTTGCCTGCTATCGGACTCCTGGACCCCACTGACCTGGGTCTGTCACACCAAATATAACTTTTTGCTGATGTGCTATAACACACATTACTCAGGTCTATAATAAGCTTATGTAAGCAGAGCCTGAATGAGGTCACCACTGACATCTAGTGATGAACTGTGGAAAAGGACTTCAGGAGCTGATCTCATTTGCATGGGCACACTCACCCTGCCAAGGTGCTCAGCATGCTGGGAATGCTTGCACAAATGATCACTTTTGGCTGGTGTTGGATCCCCAGACTCCTTGTTATTGGGGCAGGAGTAATAAAGGGTTGTTATCCTTCTTGTGTGAATCAAGGGCAGCAGCACTGTACTGGGCATATCCCAATGGAGGGACTCACCCTCAACTAAATGACACTTGCTAGGCAGGGGCCCTGGGTTCCAAAGACCAGTGATTTGAGGGATAGGATAGGTAGTTGTATGGTGTGTGTGAGTGAGCAAGTTCTGGTCAAGGGTCTTAGATGCTATTTGACTATTCTCTCCACTGTGTGATAAAATAGCTAATTTAGAGTCAAGAGAGAGTCTTGTTACTCACTGCAGAGCTGAAATCACTCTTATTGCTGCTGTCTCTGACTGGCAGAAGGGTTACACTTACAACATCTGTTAATCATTTATTAACTCTTTTGAGCTATTTATAAATATAGTCATATAAAGTGTGACCCAAATCCCTACATATCTGTTCAGGTTTCACTCTAAACTACATCCATATTCACCCGAACCTCAGTGAAGTTGTGGGCAGAGCTAAGTGAATCATTTATAACACATAATGTACTGATGATGAATTCTCCATGATCATGTTAATAATCAAACACATTGACTTTAATAGAATTTCTCCAGACTGACCAAATGTAGTTGAGAGCAGTGTGGCTGCTCAGCAACATGAGCTACTGTGAGCACATCAGACCTGTCCTCCATTCTCTACACTGTTTTCCTACAGAATTTCAAATCAAGTTCAAGGTTTTGGGTCTTTATCTTCAAAGCGCTCCATGGTGAGGGCTCAAGATAGCTAAACGACCATCTAATGCTAGGGGATGAAGACCATGGTTGACAACTCTGCTCTTGCAGCATAATGGAACTCACTACCACTACGGTAAAGTTTGTCTGGGCAGGACACAGAACTTTTTCCTGGCCAGGCTGAGACAATGGAATGAACTTCCCCAGGAACAAAGGACCATCACAAACCTCAGCACCTTCTTCTCCAAGTGCAAAGTGCATTTCTCTGACTTGCCTTCTCGAGCATGAATACATAGAAACTTATAGATTAAGAAAAAAATTAAAGTGAACCAAACCTAAAACCCTACCAAAATAAGACATTCCAGTACACACATTTCTTCCCTTATGGGAGAGGATGAGAGAATAAACAACATGCAACACGTTTAGTCACATTGCTTAGTGCACTCCTAGAAGGCACTCCAATATTGTGATGAGAGCACTATAAGAACTTATATAGACTAGAGTGTGGAATACAGTGTTTGATTGCCTGTTAGTAATGTGGTGGTGAGAATACTTATTTTCCTCACTGTGATTTAAAAACTTTTGTGTAATCCTTTGGAACTGTGAAGTGCAATGGAAGTGCTAATTATTGTCAAGGATACTCTTACGAACACGTCTTGGGACACTGCAGTGAACTAGCAGGTTTAGAAAAAAACCCTAAAGTTGAATATGAAAGCAAAATATATTGAAAAAAATAGTAATTTAGAAGATGGGGTGTTTTTAGGCAGATTGCCCACCATAGATTTCCTGTCTGTATCTGTTCACTCTTGTCCTATGTGCAGATTGTGCGCCCTTTTGTTCTGTGTTTGTGCATTATGGGGTCCTGGTCCGTGACTGGGGCTCCTAGCAGCTACTGTGGTAAAAGTAATAAAAATAAATTATGGGAGTCCTATAGCTGAGGGCAGGTGACTTTCCCAGCTTATTCTAAAGCACAATCTACACAAGTTACAGAGTCCAAACTCACTCCCTTTCCTAGGGGTTGGCTTTTAGCAATGAAATTAATAAAGTAACAAAGTTCAGCACATGCCTCCTCCTCAGAGTTGGCATCTCCCAGGATTCCTCCTCACCCCACAAACTGGGTCATCTCTCCCCAAAGAGCAACGCCCACCTTCTTATGTGCAGCTGGGGCAATGTGTGAATTAGCAGAACCCAAACCAATCCTTTTGGATATTAGGAAACACTATTTTATTAGGAGGGTGGTGAAGCACTGGAATGGGTTACCTAGGGAAGTGGTGGAATCTCCATCCTTAGAGGTTTTTAAAACTTGGCTTGACAAAGCCCTGGCTGGGATGATTTAGTTGGGGTTGGTATTGGTTTGAGCAGGGGGTTGGACTAGATGACCTCCTGAGGTCTCTTCCAACCCTAATATTCTATGGTTCCTTGACTTTGCAGCAGAAAGAGCATCTGCAAAGGGATTGGGGGCACTTCATTCATTCCCATAGTTGCTATGGAAAGCCTTGATTCTGAATGAGTGCTTTGTTTTCGTTTTCCTCTTCCCCCAATTATCAGAAAACCCAAAAACTTAAGAACACTGCCTTAGAGAAATCCGGATAACTGCTTGTACTGAACTGAGAACAAAGTTCATACAAAGAGCTGAACAGCTCAAATGTTGACAACTTTAATACTAATGCCACAGTACATACTACTGAAGAGGTGTTTTTCATCTTCCAAATCAATATCTTTTACTCCAGAAATTATGCTATCATGCCAAATGAAGGGGAAAATCTTTCTAGAGAATTGCTGGCATATAATATTGAATATACCATAGAAAACTGAGTTACCCCTTGAAGCTGACAACACAGAGAGTCTGCTTCTGTAAAATGAGTGGCATAACATTTGCCTCCTCCAAAACATGACTTGATCTTTGCCTGTGAAGGAGACATACAGTGAGTCAGACATTTTCATCTGTTAACCTGTGGGATGAAGCAGCTCATTTGTTTAATACTTAATTCATGATTTTCCCCTCTAGCGTGAAGTCAGAAGAGACATAATAGAAGTGAAGTTCACTAAGTGGTAATAAATATCTACAAGGGTTAAAATGTATTATTCCAGGTCATGCTTTCTCCCTCTTTCTTACAGTTACTCATCCAGTCAGGGAGCATAAATACTGTGTGACTAAGGTTGGTTGAAAGCTTTCCCTCTAACTTTTTTAACAGAAGATTGTGTTTTTGATGAAACAGCCTCTTTTGCACACGCACAAAAAGTGTCTGCTTTCTGCGGTAAATTTTGATATTATGTAAAAATCCAGCATACCTGAAAACCAAAATATGTTGATTCAACATGGCACTGCAGTGCTTTTTGAAAGTTGGATTTTGATTGCCTTCTGCTTCTATTTTCCTTTCTGGACTGGGGTTTCTAGCCAGACTACATCTGCCATGATGCACCATTGCCAAGGACTCTTATGCTGCCATCCCCTCCCCTCACCAAGAAGGAAGAAAGTGATGTGCATCATGGGAAATATAGTCCAGCCAGCCAGCCCACTCCATAGATCCTCATCACAAGTTCTCCCATGTTACGTGTGACTCAGAAATGTGTATGCACATTGTGGGTAATATCCTGCTCTCAATCTCCATGCAGAATTCCCCACTGAAATTAACACGGGTAACGTGTAAAAAAATCACGAGATATGGCCCAAACCCAAAAACTAACAATATAGGAAAGCACTACAAAAACTTTGCACCACCTAATTTAGAGAGTAGCATAAATTCATAAATAAAACAAATATGAAGAAAATCTTTCCCCAAGGGTTCAGCTCCCACAGCTCCCATTCAGGAACTGAAAAGTGTGGCCAATTTTTAAAAAAAGCTCTGCTACCATTTTGGGGTGGGATTTTCATCCCAATTAGTTTAGGAGTAGAGCTAGGCAAATGATGTATTTTTCAGTTCACTGGTCTTTCAAAAAACAAATTGAACAAAAATCATTTCAGGTCAAACCAAAAATTACATCTTTCAGAATTTTTTGGTGAATTGAGACATTGAAAAAATGTCAAGTCAAAACATTTTGGTAATGTCGAAGGGAAACATTTTGTCTGAACCCAAGTTATTTCCATTTTGATTTTCGGGCATGTTGACAAAAACAAAATATCATGAATTGCCACTAGGAATGACAACAAATAGTTATTGGGCCAAGAGAAAAAAATGAAAATGACTCTACAGTGGGTTAGAGCACTCACCTAGGATGTGGGAGAGCCAACTTTAAGGCCCTGCTACAGTGACTATAGTTTTTTATAGGTGGAACAGCTTCCAGGGGAGAGCTTAAACACTCCCCCTGTCAGCATAACCCAGTGACTCAGCCACTCTCTTACAGTGTAGGAGATCCAAGTTCAAATCCCTTTTCCACATCAAGTGTGTGTGTGGGATTACATGTCGGTAAGCGCCCTAATCACTGGGCTGAAGCTAATAAGGAAAGAACCACCCTACCTCCTCCTTTAGCTATTTTGTGAAACCTTTGCCTGAAAACTGAAACAAACAAACAAATACACAAAATGGGTCAAACAAAACACTGTTTTGCCATTTTCAATTCAGTCAAAATTAGTCATTGAACTTAACATTAATTTGCAAATAGTTTCAGTTGACCCCAAACTGCATTTTTTTTATAAAAACATAAGAACGGCCATACTGGGTCAGAACAAAGATCATCTAGCCCAATATCCTGTCTTCTGACAGTGGCCAATGCCAGGTGCCTCAGAGGGAATGAACAGAACAGGGAATCATAAAATGATCCAACAATAAGATATTTGTCTGAAAAATTGCACCCAGCTCTACCTAGGAGTACAAGTCTAATTGAAAATAAGTTGGACACCCTTAGGCACTTTTCAAAGTCCTATCCTTGGTGCCTATCTGGTAGTGGAGCACTTCTGAAATTGGGGCCTGAAATTTTCATTCCCCTTTGAACCAACTTCATCAGCTTCTTATCTCCATCAGTTTCTATATTTCGCTGAATTGAGGTGTCTAATGTCTAGTATCTTAATGCATTGATTCACTTATCAGGACATTAGTAAGTATCAATCCACCGCTTCTACTAGAACAAACACATGACAATTTTTCCATTTAGGTTCTTCTTGCATGTTATGGATTGTAAACCTAATCTAAACAGAATGTATTTTCTTAATCCACTTTTACCTTTGCACATAAATTGCCATTTCTCTGCTCTTCCTTTCATTATTTGATTATCTCATTTCACAGCCATCTTGTATCTTCTCAGCACACATTGTTACTTTTGCAGTGAGGTGAGGTGTTTCCTGATCTTTCCCACATGCCTTTTGTACTAAGGTTTATTGCAAATTAAAAGTTTTCTACCTCTTTCGTGTTCCACCTGAATCAACTTGTCTTCCTGGGCTTTCCACTGTTCCCTTTATTTATTCAAAGCAGTGTGTCACAAACTTTGTTTTTTTGAGGCTTATATTTGTATGCATGTTTAATCTTTTAAAAAAAGCAATTCCATCTCCATACTCAAGTTCCAAAAATCTTTTATTCAGGCATGTCATGCCTCTGATGGATGAGTTTTCTTACTGTCAAAATGCCCCTCCCCACTGCCAATTGATTTTAGTTCCTTCTGCGTTGTCTCTTTAATGCGACTTCGTTCAGATCCTCACATCTGTATTCGTACTCATTATGAATGATCCAAGCCCAATGCTAGCAATTCAGGTTGTATTTACATTTCAGGTTGACAGGTCTCCAGAGGAAGACCAATTACTGGCTGCATTAGCTGGACATGGGCATAAAGCTGTTAAAAAGATGTAGCTGCTAAATATAGTGTAACCCTGATCTACTGAACTCTGCTTAACAAAACTTCCAGTTGACCGAAGACGAATTATGTCTTTCGGGTGCACAGCACTGGCACTTTCTAATCTCTGCAGAAACAGAGTTTCGATCATGCAAAGCTCCTAGGCTGAAGCGAAGCTTCATGAGTAGCCTAGTGCATGGTGCCAAAAGTTGAACAATGACTGTAGAGCATTTTCTGCATAATGGTGAAAATATCCTTGAATGATCAACTGGAGAAGAATTTGCATACACTATGCTGTATCTATACATGGGGAGGTAGATGGTCTAATGATTAACAAATGACACTGGGAATCAAAGCATCTGGGTTCTAACCTTCCTCAGTCATTGACATGCCATATGACCTTGAAGAAAATTAGACACCTACATTTAATTAGGATTTTTAGAGCTGCATGGTCCATTCGATGTGAGGAGACTCATCTTCCAGATATCAGACAATAATACACAAAAGAAGCGAAGACAACTTTAAGGAAAGCTTTGTAAATTATAGGTCAGTTTTGTCTGCTGCATGCAAGTTTCATATTTCACAGTTTCCTCTTCATCTTCTATGTTGTTCAGTCAAAGAGGTCTTTATTACCTGCCAAAGGACCCTATTGTGTCTGCTTAATAATTGAGATAAGTGTTGGGGTTTTTGGAGGGGGAATAGGGAAATGTTAGAGCCACTGATAACCTGTGATCTTTGGAGAAACACATGGAATTAATCTTTCATTGCTTCATGTTCTTTTATATACAATCTACCTCTCAGTCAGCCCCTAACCTGTTAAGCTACAGAAAATCGTTCTTTAGAACCACAGCAGTAATTATGGAAATGATAGTATTCTTTTCTTTGCAGATTCTTCCACAATTCTAAAAGATTAATGATAAAGTGTTTCTATAACGTCTTCTCATTAACACTTCCATATATAGACTCTCGAGTGTTGGCAAACACATACAAGAGCTAAATAAGAAAGACTGGATGAAATTAAGTCCCAGTGCAATCTTTGCAAATAATGAACAATGTCTTGGATTGACTGGGGAGGGTGAACAGTTGGCTAGGAAAGGAGCAGAAGAGATTGAGTTACAGTTTTACTGAACTCCTAATCAAACTAAGAAGGTTTCCATAGGTAATCCTGAGATCAGGAATAACAGAAAGCCAAACAATGGGGAGTGGTGGAGGAGACAGGAGACAGATTCCCTGCCCAGTCTGCATTGCCAAGCCTCCAACACACAAGGATGTAGCAGGCATAATATAGATGGCACATTGTTAACTCTCCCAGTGAGGAACCATGTCTGTAAAATGTCATACCCATCACAGTGAAAAAATACATAAATACTGTTCAGCACTTACAAAGGAGTTGATTTTTTAACGGGGCAGCTGGTATCTTTCAGTCACACATCACCTGTTACCAGGGAAACCCAAATTCAGGTGGTGCATGAAGGCTGTAGTCCCACAAGTGCATGAGAGCATTAAATAGAGACTCTTAAATCTGAGCTCATGATTCATCAAAATACAAAAACTGTTGTGAAATGCCAGAAATCATCTCAGGCTCACTCCTTCTGAGCGAGCCCCTTCAGTCACCTTAAAAAGGTTTTTAAAACCCATCTGGTATTGCAGAAATATTTTTGAGCAGGCAGGCTTGCAAATATTGTCAATCAACGTGAAAGAATCCATTATAGTGAGATTCAGTTTCTGCAGCCTAAGGCAGAAACAATATTGGTCCAATTTTGTTATCTGTTTTACTTAATTATGTTGATGGATTTGCCTTTATAGACAGGTGATTAAATGCAATCTACTTAAAGCAGCAGATTCTGCCATCCGTACATTCACTGAATAGTACCTTACTCACTGAGTAGTCCACTACTCAGTGAATAAGGTATTAAATAGGAGTACTTGTGACACCTTAGAGACTAACAAATTTATTTGAGCATAAGCTTTCGTGGGCTACAGCCCACTTCTTCGGATGCATGGAATGGAACATATATTGAGGATATATATATATACACATAGAGAGCATGAAAAGGTGGGAGTTATCTTACCAACTCTGAGTAAGTTTAAAAAAAGAGCTAGATAAGTTCATGGACGGTAGGACCCTCAATGGCTATTAGCCAGGATGGGTAGGGATGATGTCTCTAGCCTCTGTTTGCCAGAAGCTGGGAATGGGCAACAGGGATGGATCACTCGATGATTCCCTGTTCTGTTCATTCCCTCTGGGACACCTGGAATTGGTCACTGTTGGAAGACAGGATACTGGGCTAAATGGACTTTTGGTCTGACCCAGTATAGTCATTCTAATGTTCTTATGATGGCATAATCTGACCCTAACATAGAAGACGTTGTCTCATGCTAACTGAAATTTTCCTGGTGAGTAGCTATCTTAAAACTGCTGTTGTATTGCCATGTGCTGTGAACCTGTTAGACGACTGGAGTAGACTGCTTAATTGTTTGGATGTGACATCTTCAGGGATAAGCCAGTGTGCTGAATGGAAACACTTCCCCATCTGAAAGGTAGCTGTGGTTTGTTTTTCAGTTTGTAAAGCACTTACTGAATGGACAGCCTTATGAACGTAAGAAATTGTTACTAATAAAACTGTTCAGGGAATGAAATTAGAAGTCCATCACTTTTAGGATGAAATACACAGTGTTTGCTTCAAATTACAATTCAGGTTTGTTATTCTCAAAGCCAGGCATCAGCAGTGCTGCAAATAATAGCAGCCATTACTACAGAGAGGGAGGGTTTACAACATGTTGTTTTAAGCATGAAACTCTGATTTCCTTGCCAGACAATCTTATTTCCTTGGTCTGAAGCCATGGTATCCCCTCGGTCCCTGAAGTCTGGCAAAATTACTCTGGCCGGCTGGTACACTGACTGTCACCCCAGACGTGGTTGTGTGTTAGTGCTGTTTGTTAGCTATGTGAGTGTTATAATCAATGTTACAATTTTTCAAAAAATGCTCAGCACCCCCATGGTAGACAGGTTTTCAATAGTCCCCAACTCCCATTGAGGTACCTAAATGAAGTGGCCAAAAGCATTTGATATCCAGTATGTCCCATTGAGACCAATGGTATATCCTCGTTCTTTCCTAACCCCTTCCCTCAGGCTCATGGGAGCAGATAAGGCAAGTGCAATATCCAAAATCTGGCCCTGAATACACTGCTAGAGAAGCATGTGGGGGTAATGTATATGACATATATAGTATAGCTCTCTATGATTTGGTGAACTGCAAATGCTATACTGATATACTCTGTTGTATTAATACATAGAGCTTCTGATTTTCAGTTTTAACCCATACACATGGATAAAACACCCCTGTTTAAAAAAATATCTGACATAAGTGTTTATTGAATAAACACAGGGTGTGGGAACAGACATGGTTATTTGCATCCAAGGACTTGTCTGTCCAGAGCAGTAATGCAGACTCTGGGGGCGCAATTTCTAAAGCGCACTAGCATATTGTGCATTAATTGGTCTGTGTAGACCAGGGGTTGGCAACCTTTCAGAAGTGGTGTGCCGAGTCTTCATTTATTCATCCTAATTTAAAGTTTCATGTGCCGGTCATACATTTTAACTTTTTTAGAAGGTGTCTTTCTAGAAGTCTATACTATATAACTAAACTATTGTAGTATGTAAAGTAAATAAGGTTTTTAAAATGTTTAAGAAGCTTCATTTAAAATTAAATTAAACTTCAGAGCCCCTCAGACCGGTGGCCGGGACTTGGGCAGTGTGAGTGCCACTGAAAATCAGTTTGCATGCCGCCTTCGGCACGTGGGCCATAGGTTGCCTCCCCCTGGTGTAGACCTTGCTGGTGCACAGTAAAGGTCCCCAGGTGTGCTTTAACATAGTGCCGTTTGAAATAACATTATACTGAAGCACACTAGGAAACATAACAGAGAGATTACTCATGACAGTGTATACAGAGTTTTGAACATCTATATAAAACTCAAAAATTGTTAAAAAGGAACCTGGAATATTAAACTAACAAACCCCCATACCAGAAGCCCTATACTACATGATTTGTATCATCTAATGCTTATATACTTAAAACTAAAAGCAATTTTAAAAACTGTCTGGGGGAAGAGAGGATAACAGATTGGTGACAGATATTAAAGGCACTTTAACTGCATTTTTTTTAAAGCTCTTATAATTCAGAAGAATACAAAATGGCCAATTTCTCCAGTCATTTATGTTAGGAAAATGTTTAAGGGCACACTATTCAGTTGTAGGGCAAAGCATTAGAAGCTACAATAAAGCTTAAATGGAAGGACATTTTGAAATAACAGTGTGATTAAAGAGAAACAAGCTGGTTTCAAAGTAGGAAGGTCACATATGCACATATGTAGCAACTCACAAGCATTCAATAAACACATTCTTAAAATAGGTAATAGAATTATAACAATACCAACACACTGATTCCAGATATGTATTGTTGATGACCAACTGAGGCAGAAGTTTGCATTTGACCTATGAAATAAAGGGGTATATTAGTCAGAGCAAAGCATGAGGAGTCAGAATTCCAAGGTCTGACCCTTAGTTCTAACCAGGAACTGACTCACTTTGTGACCACGGGCAAGCTTTTGAACCGATACATTGAAATGATACATTGGCATGGCATGCTCCAGCTTGAAATTACATTAAGACAATGGTTTTCAACCTGTGGTCTGCCAACCCCTGGGGGTTCACAGGCTATGCTTAAGATTTCCCAAGGGGTCTGTACCTCCATTTGAAATTTTAGAGATCCAGAAATGAAAAAAAGGTTGAAAACCATGGCTTTGAGATATTAGCTGTCCAGTAATTACTGCTATTTGATAATGAGGCTTCATGTCGCTAAGAAATCTTTCATCTAACACTCTCAAAGCACTTTACAGACGATTAACACTCACCATACGCCTATGAGATGGTTAAGTATTTTCATCCCATTTTCTAAAAATGGGAAAATTAATTTAAGTGTCCATTGCCGTAATACCTAAAAGCAAGCAGAGGCACAGGAAGTCATGATACCGATTCTGCCAGGCTTCCTCCTACTGAATTGTGCCTTACTCCATGAATAGTTCCAATGTACTTATGCATAAGGGCCCAACAAAGTATTGGCAAAGCCAGAGGAGAACTCATGGGGAAAACTGCTTGAAAAACAAGGTTGTTTCCCCTCAGCAGATATTGTTTGTTTGGTGGAAATTTGAATATTGTAAACTGTTGCCTTCTGGGAGTTGTAGGTTGGGTGCTTCGTGCTCCCATTCTCCTCTCCTATGATGCAGCAGTTGCCCCCTTTTGGAGAGGGGAGGTGGTGTATCATGGGAGTCCCTGACCAAGGTGTCTCATGGGAGACGTAGACTGGCTGGGGAGTCCAGCCCATAGAGGATTATGAGAACATGACTGAACTGCAATTCCCATAAAGCTCCATGGGAATATTTCCAAACTGAAATGTTTTGGTTCTCAGTTGGTCAGTTATTTGGTGAAAATAATTGAAATTTGCTGCAAAAAGCAGACAGCTCAAAACCAAAGTAGGGCATTGATTTATAGTGATCAGCTCTATGTCTGCAGTTTTTTGTTATTTCTGTATATATCTAAGACAGGGGTCGGCAACCTTTCAGAAGTGGTGTGCTGAGTCTTCATTTATTCATCCTAATTTAAGTTTCGCGTGTCAGTAATACTTTTTAACATTTTAGAAGGTCTCTCTCTATAAGTCTTTAATATATAACTAAATTATTGTTGTATGTAAAGTAAATAAGGTTTTTTAAATGTTTAAGAAGCTTCATTTAAAATTAAATTAAAATGCAGATCCCCCCGGACCGGTGACCAGGACCTGGGCGGTTTGAGTGCCACTGACAATCAGCTCGTGTGCCGCCTTCGGCACACGTGCCATAGGTTGCCTACCCCTGATCTAAGACTACAATATTGAGAAGTGCATATTTCAGATTTATAGATGAGTGCTCCAGTAATTAGGAGCAGAGTGATGCAGCCAGACCGAGACAGTTTACATGAGTAATACTGTAGGTGGAAGTTGGATCTAATTCAGATAAATGTAAAATATTCAGTCTGGGAGCAAATACTGACAAATGAATCCATTACACGAAAAGGTGCTGCAATGAAGGGAATTGGGAAGTGTACAGGAGTGGGGGAGGAGAAGTGCATGAAGAGGTGCCTTGAAAAAAATTTTCAAGGAGAGAACTGGGATGGAATAGCAGAAGATAAATGGAGTCTAAATCCTGCTTCCATTGAAGGCAAGAGTGTCAGGCTTCAACAGGGGGTGGTTTGGGCAAAGATTAAGCAATAAAATCTCAACGACTATTTACCAAGAATTCATCTCCATGTGTATAATTAATATGCAGCACTTGCAAAAGTAGTTGTGATGAGCATGGAGGGATTTTTCTAGGAGGTATATTTTTTAATTAAATGCAGTCATGATCCACAATATATCTAGCACTTTTTCAAGACGCCATTGGGATGTCAGCTGTCGATTTTAGATATTTTAATTAACACTAAAAAAGTAGCTGTAAAACAATATTATGACCATTAATTATATCTGTGACATATGTAGCTCGAAACTGACATATACTTGTTTTCTGTGTACTACGTCTTTAAATTTCTAAGACATGGCCTACAGAAACTGCAGCCATTTCCTTTTTAGAATTGTTGCAACCTGCTGTTAGAGTAGACATACACTGTGCTCTCTCATGGAGTTGTGTCATTGCCGTCTATATGATTTTATAAAAATATGCTAATGAGTGAATATAATGTAACTGGAATATGCTTCATGCAAAAGGTCTCTTGTAAACTATTGTTACAAAGCTTATTGTCTAATGAGTGTGGTTATCCTATTTGCATAAATGTACCACTCTTGTATCTGAAACTAGAAATATGAAATATAACTCTGAGGGCCTATTGTAATTATGCAAAGTGTGGGCCATTAATGGGAGTTTGGAATCTTGATGACTCCCATTAACCAGGACAATTGACTGCATATGGCTCTGTTTTACCTGTAGTGTCTGTATTCCTGTGTGCTGGCAAATGGGCAATGAAATCTTGCAGTGACTTGTGATCATGTGTCACCTGAACTGGAATCCATCTTTAACCTGGTGTCTTTCCATTGAGAAGGAGGGGTGGAACCCAGAGAGGACAAAGGATTCCGCCTATGCAAAGATATATAAAGGGGTGGAACAGAACAAAGGGAGAGAGAGCCTATTAGGAGAATCCCTAGCTACCACCTGAGCTGGAACAAGAGCTGTACCAGGAGAAGATTTGCCCAGGCCTGGAAGGTGTCCGTCTGAGGAAAAAACTTACTGAAGCATCTCTGAGGGTGAGATTATCTGTCTTCAGTTTGATTAGACATAGATTTGTGTTTTATTTTATTTTGATTGGTAACTTACTTTGTCTGTCTGTCACTACTTGAAAACACTTAATCCTACTTTCTCTATTTATGAAATCATTGTTACTTATTAATTGACCAGAGTATGTATTCAACCTAGGGAAGCGAATAGCTGTGCATATCTCTCTATCATGCTATAGAGGGGCGAACAATTATGAGTACCCTGCATGCTTTATACAGGTAAAACGGATTTATTTGGTTAGGCCACTGGGAGTTGGCATCTGAGTGTTAAAGACAAGCACACTTCTGTTAGCTGCTTTCAGGTAAACCTGCAGCTTTGGGCAGGTAATTCAGACCCGGGTCTGTGTTGGAGCAGATGGGAGTGTCTGGTTCAGCAGACAGGTGCTTGATTCCAGCTGGCAGGGAAAGCAGATCAAGAGTAGTCTTAGCACGTTAGGTGGCAGCTCCCAAGGGGGTTCTGTGATTCAATCCGTCACAGAGTTTACTTTTGTTTTCCCTTTGTATATATCTCTTTAATCTTAATCATTTGGACTGAAAATATATGTTTTTTCTTTATGACAGTCCGGATTGTTCTTGATTTAGCTTTCTAATGTAGTTAATACCAGTAAATAAGGGTCTGAATTTCATAACTAGAGAAAATTATTGCCCAGTTTAATCTACTAGATGATGTGCAAATAGAGTAATATGAAGATGTTGGAATTTTCCTTTTGGACATAATATATATTTGTGCTGGCATCTTTCATAGTCTGTTGTCAGATGCTACCGGTGTGGTGCTCTGCTCTGTTCAATGTTGTTATCACTCGGCTGCTTGGCATGTGTTCCCTCTGTGTGCTGTCCCAGCTCTGCGCAGATAGCTGACATAGCAGACCAAAGAGAACCCCATGACCACAGAGTCTAGTAAGGTACGAAGGCACGTCGGCCAGGTTTATTGCCATATTGGACACAATAGTAGTTCCCTTAGATTTCTTAGTCTAACTCAGGGCATACTACGAGAAAGTGCTCTGCAATGGACTCAGCTCATCAGTGGCGGGACTTCCACTGCCCCTCGGCTGGAAAAAGACACCCACCCCAGGGTGCATTCTTATACACAGGTACAAACAAATTACACATCACTCCTGACGTATTGAGGTGCAACCCCTCTACATAGCAAGGTACAACCCCTCTATATAGTAAAGTGCCGCCTCTCACCTTTTACATGTTGGTTGGAACAAAACAACTCTATCCATCATATTACCCTTTTGGCCCTGTCATTGGGATGGGTCAGCCTGTTCCTTGTTATCTGTGTGGAAAGTGCAAGTATGTGAATGTTCTAATATCTAGTGTTCAGTACCTTTTAGGTACATCTCTTCTTGCAGCATCAGCCCTTTCCTTGCCAGCTTATGTGAGCAGGGCCTGCCTCTGGCTCACAGCTTAACTTTGCTTTATGTTAGCAAAGTTTTGACCATTACCTTAGTTCAGGCCTCAGGCCTCATACCAGGCCTCTGATACCAAGGTTTATATCTCAGGGCCTCCTCTTACTACAATGACTATCTGAGATCTTCTACAAACTTTAATTAACTAGGCCTCACACTCTCCTGGGAGGTAGATAAATATTGTTATCCCCATTTTACACATGGGTAAACTGAGGCCTGGAGAGGTTCACATGACTTGCCTGTGGCCACAAAGTGAGTCAGTTGCTGCCAGAGCCAAGGACAGCACCTTGGAATTCTGACTCCTTATGCGTTGCTCTGACGAATACGCCCCTTCCTTTCATAAGTCAAAAGCAAACTTCTGCCTCAGTGGGACACTAAGAAATACATAGCTGGAATCAGTCTTGCTCACCTGTTTTTTAGTATTGTTACAATAGGTATTAGAATGATAAGAATGTGTTTAGACTTTATTGAATACTTGTGAATTGCTACGTACATTGTAACATCAGTATCCCAGTTGCATGGTAAGCCTATGTGACTGTGTAAATCACCAGATAGGAAAGAGACATTAATTTGTGGAAAGTGCTAATCTCCCATTGAAGATGTTACATCCTGCCCGACAGGACGGGTCCCACCATACCAGACAGACTGTTGTGGGATGATAAAGAAGTCAAAAGACGTTTGTTGTTTTACTCTCTATGCTGTGAAAACATGTCATGCACGTGGATTCCTCCCATCAGCTGAATTTGCAGCTCAGAACACAAAGAAGGAAGGGGGGAAAAACTCCTTATAAGAAGGAACTTTATCTCCTTGCTGCTTGGACCCTGGGTAAGGTTTTCTGGGCATAAGCAAGAGATCCCCATCTGCTTAGCCATAAAGGTTATATAGAGCTTGCTTATTACAGAAGTTTCTATTCCCTTTTGAAACATTGTGCATCTGTGTTTACCTACTTTAAACCTTGTAAATATCTCTCATTTCTTTTCTTATTTGAGATCTAAGGTGCAATTGACCTTGGGTAAGTGACTAGTCCTCTGGGACTAGGAGTCATAGGCACTGACTTCTACTGGCACTGGTGGGTGCTTGATTCCCCTCTGCCCCCGGCCCTGCTCCGACTCTACCACTGCCCCACTCCCATTCCAATCCCTTCCCCAAAGTCCCCGTCCCCTCCCTGCCCCTATTCTGACTCCTTCCCCAAATCCCTGCCCCACCTCTTCCCCTGAGCATGCCACATCCCTGCTCCTCACCCCTCCCTCCCGGAGCTTGCTACAGCTGTTTGGTGGCGGCAAGTGTTGGGAGGTAGGCGGAAGATCGGGGATGTGATGTGATCAGGGGAGGAGGAGGAGGTGAGGTAGGGCAGGGAGCTTGGCTGCCAGTGGGTGCTCCGCACCCACGAATTTTTCCCCATGGGTGCTCCAGCCTCAGAGCATCCACAGAGTTGGTGCCTATGCTAGGAGTAACCTGGATATCACTGTGATGCTTGGTGTAAGGGGCCATCTACCACAAAGGTAGGCTCACTTTAATGGCAAGATAGGTCAGAGTACCCAGTGGGGTTTCTCTGATGCCCTATTAAGACTGGTATAGTGCCTGTGGATGTTACCCTTGATAAATGGTTAGTGAAATTTAAGCCCAGAATTCACAGCCAATTTGGGGTTTGTGCCCAGTGTCCGCTAGGGTTGGTAGTCATGTTCTTGAACACAGCAGGAAGGGTTACACTCACAGTTGTCCATTTTCGTAGGACCAGACAGGGCCACCTTTATTTAAATGCATTGTACCTTACTCTGCAAATAGTTCCACTGCTTTCAGTGGGGTTACCTAAGGAGTAAGGTACTACTCAGTGTGTATAAGGTTACTGGAGTTTGCCCCAAAGTCTATAAAGAGAACACGGAGATTCATTGTCTGATCTTCCCAACACCCATCATGACGTCTGTATGAAGCATGGATGCAGAGTCTGCTGATGGGAACAGTGTATTGCTTCTCTGCCTTTCTTAGGAATCCAAATCTGAAAGTTCACCCAGAAGGTGAAAATCATTTAGCCATGAAAACGTTGAAAGCGGCCCATCACAGGGCTCTGATAAACAGAAGGACTTTCCTGCACGCACAATGCAGAGAGCTCTGATCCACAAACACCCCACGGTACAGAAAGGCTGAATGGTCTCTAGTTTGTAATATAATGGGGGAGGAAGGTGGTATTTAATTTTTTTGAAATAAAGCTACCTTTTGAAGTTTAGTGCTAAAAGGAGGAGATAGGAGGAGGAGGAGGAAGAGAGTTATTTTGCAGTTGCCTTGTATCGCTCCCCACATGTGTAAATTCCATGGCAATGCATTTCCTTTGAGTACTGAAGCAATTTGCTTTAAAAATGAAAGCAAGGGCTGCAGCAAAAACAAAATCAAAAGTGACTTTGATTGTAGCTGCATAAAGTAGACTTGCTAACCGGAGATGCTTCAAAGATCCGTGTAATGTGTGTGTGGAGATGAAGGGTGGCTCAGTGGGTTTGAAGACTACTGTGGGATTTGGGATTAGAACTGGGCAAATAATTGATTTTTTTTTTGTTCAACCAGCAAACTGATCAAAAAAAAATATTCTGCTGTGTTCTGTGACACGGGAGGTCTTCTCCCCAGCTTAGCAAGTACTCACTGACTTGCCCAGTCTCCTTTAAGCAGCTGTATTTATCCAGACATAAGCTCATAGTCAGAGGTGAAAATAAGCCAGTACACCCCACTTTAAATTGCCGCCAGAGCCCCGTTGCTGAACCCCGCAGGTAGTGGAGGTGCCTAGGACCCCTGGGGTTCTGGCAGTGATTTAAAGGGCCCCGGGCTTCCCTGCGATAGCGGTGGCTGGGAGTCCCTGGTCCTTTAAATCACCACCAGAGTCCCACAGCTGCTACCCCAGGGCTCCAGCAGCAGGGATCAGGTAGTGATTTAAAGGGCCCAGGGCTCCAGCCACTGATACACCCCGGGCCCTTTAAATCTCCGCCAGCTCTGGCAGCGGGGCTCTGGCAACAATTTAAAGGGCCCAGGGTGGATATTTACTTTAAATGGAATTAATGAAAAATTAAGTTCAAGATATGACCAAAAGAAAATACATGGACAACTCCACTGTCGTGCATTACACATGCTGCACTGACCAGCATGGCACTGCGATGCAAGGGGCAGGTTGCATTTGAAAATGCACAGATGATACAACAGAGCTTAGCTTATGTGCATTTGAGGAACTAACAGATGCAGCCTCTATCCAGCATAATGACCTGCTAGGAACTGAAGGACAGCATCTGCAGGACAAAGCAAGTGATGGGGAGAAATTGCATTCTGGGGGAATTCACTACCCACAGGCAACCATTTATTTTATTTATTTGTATTGCGGCAGCACATAAGGGCTGCAACCATAGACCAGGAATGTATTGTTCTAGGCTATGTCCAATCACATTACAAAAGGACAGTCCCTACCCCAAGCAGCTTACAATACAAACAATCAGATGGGGATAGCACAAGATAGCAATGAGACAAAACTGGGCACCATGAAAAGCAGCAGTCACACTACACCCGCTGCTTAACCATTGTCACATATTCTGTCATCCATCTCACCTCAGCCCCATCATCAGCATGGCACTACTCGTCTCAAAATCAGAACAGCACCCCTACTGGAGTGGAGGTATGCTGGCTGGAAAGAAATGTCTCGGTCATGTAGATGGTGCACATTTAATGGAGTTCACTATCCTTCCAGCTACTCCCATCCAAGTCAGCTATCTGGCATGGTACTGTGCTTTGGGCCTTCCTTATGTCTCCCAGTAAGGTCACCACCAGCTCCCATGTAAACCCTGTTATGTAACTGCCTGTGGCCACTTCAGAATGGGGCCTCTTTCGGCGAAATTTCTTTCTTTCGGTGGAATTGCAGATACAAGGATTTTCAGAGATCCCAGTGTTCATCATCTAAATGTGTTGTTTATAGTGTTAATATAGTGTCATTATTATTACTTTTTAAAAACTATTATCGTTTTACATAGGGGAAGACAAAGTCTTTACGTGCTAGATAACCATTGTGAGACCTAACACACTGAAAATGGAAATGGAACTGTTTTAAGCGATACAATATGGCTAATGAGTAAAATGAATTATAAAAGAAATGCACTCACTGTCGAACAAAAGTTGTTTAGTCATGGAGAATCAGTTCAGCGCTACATGTTTAGCAGATAATATTGAATAAAAGCTTAAGGTTAAAGGAAACTGTTTCCAATACCTGGAAACATTGAAAAAACAATAAGATTTTTAAAGATCTTTAGGCAGTGAACTCACATTTAGGCTCTTAGACACCTTTAAAAATTTGGCCCTGTCTCTGTGTAAGAGCTCCCCCTAGGGGCCCTGATAGGGCCTTTGCACTCCTCCACCTCTGGTCTGCAACATCTGGGCATTCAAGCACATCAATCTGGTCATAGAAGGTTTAGCCCTATGGCTGGATATGGGATTGCCCACTCCTTTTGGGGTTGTCAATGAACACACACACACACACACACACACACACACACACACACACACACACACACACACACACACACACACACACACACACACACACACACAAATCAGTGATCACAAATGAAATGCAGTAAGGCTCTCTTTCTTCACAGGGTCCTGGTAAACCCACCTGGACTCATAGGGTAGTCTAGAATAATAATCCTACAGTAGTGGTTCAGTACCAGACTCTCCCTCCCTCCTGTCATGAAGGGGGTCGTTGGTCAGCAGTTACTCAAGGAGTTTTTTCCTTCACATAGTCCTTCTCCAGGAGTTGAGGCCTGCTCTCCTCTCTAGCCTGCCCCCAATCGTACTGCGTTCTCCTTTTGTAAGATCCTCCCTCCAAGTCTAGTATCACCCATGGTGGGCGGAGGGGGCATTGAAGAGAGCCCACAATAGCCAAATAAGCTTGTGCTGTCCAGTACGGGGTTTCTGTGTCCCCTCACAGGGCCGGCTTTAGGACATGCAGGGCCATTTTGAAAGAGCTGCTGCCCAAATGCCACCGAAGACAGCAGCAGCTATTGAGCTGCCACCAAAAATAGGTCCTTCCTTGACAGCAGTTGTCTTCCGGGGCCTTACCTCTTCCGGACACCGTGGGGCCCTCTGAGGTGCAGGGCTCGATGCATAGGAATCGGGGGAATGTCCCCTCATAGGCCTGTAGTCTTTTCTTATGGGTTTGTACCGCACATAACACAAAGGCCCTGCTCACGGATTGAGGACCTTGCGTGCTAGCTTTAATATACATAATTAATAGTACTCTACTATATTTTCTGTTTTTCTCCATTGACAAAAAGTTTCTTCTGAAATAATTATGACAATAACTAAATTAACATCCCACCGAAAGGTTTAGAAAGGGACTTAGATTATAGATTATAAAATATCAGTAGAACTAGCTCTTCTGCTGCTGTTGCTATGGCTTTTAGCCATCTTCATTAAGGGCAAGACCAAGGCTTTCCCTGCATGCCCACAGAGAGGAGTAAAGAGACGTGTCACAATGTTAGAAGGGTAGGTGGGTGGGTGCGTGAGTGGGGGTGTGGAATGGATGGAGCCTTGTTTGGGTTAGGTTAGCAGCGTGTTAGTTCAACCCCAGAGCAAAGGGGTAGCCCAAAAGAGAACTTGGATTCATCCCTCCCAGATCCATTGCTGGGGTAACGTAACTACATGCTGCCCCTTGCTCAGGGCAGATAGCAAACAGACAGCCTCGCTCAGTGTGAGGAATATTTCCAGTGCCGCAATTCAGCAAACGAAGGCTGATCATTCTCAGAGGCCTTCTCCAATCTTATAAAATGATATATTACATGTCAGGTTTATTTATTTTCTGACTGACTCATATCCAGCACCAGCTGTCACTGAGAAAGTGAAATAAATGGTTTTTGCTGTCCACCCAAACCATGGAGTAAAATCAGCAAATAAGGGAAGCAGAAGAAATACCAAATGAAAAACCCAACCATCCAGCTTGAAAAAGTCAACAGTTCTTCCTGGGTTTAACTTACCCTCTAATTATGACAGACACCCAGTGACAGAAGTGGCTCTTTTGAAATTTCCAGTCCAATTTTGCAAAGCCACTAATGTTCCAATAAGTATTCCTACTTGTTTAGGAACTTTTCTGAACAATATTCTTGAGATTCACCCAGCACTGAATTCATTAGGTACCGAAGTATATGCAAAGGTTGTGGTTTCCAGAACCCTTTAGCATAGGCCTGACTCGGCTCCGATTAGGGTGACCAGACAGCAAGCGTGAAACATTGGAATGGAGGTTGGTGGGGGAGGTAATAGGAGCTTATATAAGAAAAAGACCACAAAATCAAGACTGTCCCTATAAAAGTGGGACATCTGTTCACCCTAGCTCTGATCAAAGTCAGTTATAAGCCTCTCACTGATTTCAAAGGGAGCAGAGTTAGTTTTTTAGAAAATCCAACCAACTAGACCAGTATTCAGCTGGTGAAAATCCACTGACAAAAACTGAGGATCTACCTCAAAATTTTGGGAGAGAAAAGGAGGAAAAAATCTCTCTCCTTGTTGATCAACAAGCATTATGGGGAATATGTGAAGTCCATTATGTTCCAGTGAGAAAAAATATGTTTTTGGGAGACATTCAAACCTTGTCGGTGATCATCTGAACTGAACATCTGAATCCAAAAAGCTGCAGTAGGGAAAGTGTTGAGAGGCTCTCTCTGTGAGTTCATTCCCGACAGAACAGCTGTGAAATTAGTTAGGATTCCATAAAGATGTACAGTATAAGTTTTGTAATGGCAGGAAATGGTGTGGGAATTTCAAGAAACAATTGACTGGCAAGCCATTACTGTTCTTAGCATCTAAAGGTCAGCGAGCAAAGTGTTCTTTGTCTTTGTGTTTTCCAAGTAAAAGAGAATTGCCATTTTCCATTAGCAGAAATTGGTTTTCATGGTTTGGCAGAGGATCAAAACCATTAAGAATTCATTCACTTTCCACAGCTTTTGATATACCTTCCAAGCATAGGGAATATCTGGGAAATACTAGAATAGATCACTGTGGTAACAGTATTTAGTTATCCAAGAGAAATTTGGAAAATGTTGAAATGCAGGCACTGCACATCACATTCCCACTGGCTGCACGCCAACTGCATTTTTGCTACAGTGGATTTATGAGGTTTTGCGTTCTGGAAAGAGATTGATCTTTGTAAGTAAGAACAATTAAAATCACATCTCACCTGCTTCAAAAAGAATCAATATTGTCAAACTGTGTTTTTCACTGTTTAAGACCAAGCCTTTCAACACTAAGGGTAAAATTTTTGACAGAGCCTTATGAACCTACATAACATTTTCAAAAGTCATTTAGGCTTTTTAGGAGTCTAAATCCCATTGACTTTCAATGAGATTTAGGAGCCTAACTCATGTAGACAATTTTGAAAATTTTACACTAGTTGCCTAAAGTTAGGCTTCTAAATCCATATTGAGATACCTAAATAAGTGGCTCCCACTGAACTCAATGAGACATTCTAGATGCTCAACATCTCTGAAAATTAGGCCACTTAATTAAGGGCACATATATATGAGTTTAGGAATCTAACTGTAAGCATTGAGGCTGGGATTTTGAAAAGGGCCTAATGGAGTTGAGCGCCTAAATCCCATTAAAAGTCAAAAGGAGTTAGGCACCTAAAGAAATTCCCTTAGCATCCCCGGAAAATTCCAGCCCTAGTTTTGCAAATCTTGGCCTATAGCACAATGCAGTTTTGCCACTCTGGGTGTCGGGGGGTGGAGGAGGGGAAGATGGTGAAGATGATTATTGGTTGAGTGGAGGGTCCAGAAGTCATTTCTCTGGTACTGAACAATACACTTCAGATATACTTAAGTGGAAACTAGAGGAAATTATCTTAAGTATTGCTTCAATAGGAGCAACATGTGCCATAGAGCTGGTTGACATATTTTCACTAGAACCATTTTCCACTGGAAAATGCAGTTTCATCAGAGTTGAAGCATCTCATGGGGATGTGTTGATTTCTACAAAAAAATTGATGGGAAAAAGACTAAAGGAATCATTTCAACTTTCTCATTCTGATAATGTCAAAACGCTAAATTTCAGTAACGTCAAAATATTTTTTTCCTATAAGGTAAAATCATTTCATTTTGTTTCATTGTTTCTATTATATGAAAATATTAATGTTAATTTTATATAGAAATAATTTGTATTATGCCTCAACATTATCAAAATGGAACATTTTGATGGATCCAAAATGAAATTTCATTCTGTGGGAAATTTCAGCTTTTTGTTCCAATTTGGAACAAAACAAATTTTGAAATGTCCGCAGTTATTGCAGAATGGAAATTAGAGCCAGAGTGATGCCTGAGTTTCTTGGAGCAAGGCCTGAGCAAGGCTATGAACAAGCAGGGACAGGCAACGTCACAGCCCTGGATCTGTACTTGAGCAGCCACCAAACCGTTGCTCAGTTAGAGCCTGTCTGCTGACTCCATCCATCAGGCAGCCTGTTACAGGCCCATTGGCAATCGTTGGGTTGCCTGGAGATTGACTCTGCGGCCAGCCCCGTTTCCTGACAAGTCACACCATGATTTAGATGTACATGGCACTTTAAAATACAGATAAAAATGGATTTCAGAACCCCACCCTCTACCTAAGCCTCCCTGCTCCTTGTCCCCTGACTGCCCCCTCCTGAGACCCTCCCACCTTAACTGCCCCCCTAGGACCCTACCCCCTACCTGTCCCCTGACTGCCCCAACCCTTATCCATACCCCGCCCCCCAGACAGACCCCTGGGGACTCCCACGCCCCATCCAACCACTCCCCACCCCCTGACAGGACCCCCAGAACTCCCGACCAATTCAACCCTCCCCCTGTTCCCTGACTTCCCCCCGAGACTCCCCTTACCATGCCCATGCCAGTCAGATGCTGGCTTCACGTGGAGTTTTGCTTCCACGTGGAGCGCTGAGGCAGTGGGGGGGGGGCTGTGGGAGGGACAGCGGCGGCAGCGGCTCACACTTCTAGGAGCCACAGAACCTGAGTGTGGTGAGGGAGGAGCTGGGGGGCTCCTTAAGTGGATGCATGCTGGCGGCGGGCCCCGTGCACCTCCCCGGCTCCTCCCTCGCCACACTCAGGTTCTGCAGCTCCCGGGAGTGAGCTGTTGCTGCCCCTCCCGCAGCAGGCTCATGGCCCCGTGCCCCAGTGGCTCACACTCCCGGGAGCTGCAGAACAAGCATGGTGAGGGGGGATCCAGGGGGCGCCCCTACCGCCAGTCTGGGGTCCTGGCCACTGGCCCCGCTTCACTCAGCCGGCTTCACTCAGCTGGCTGCGTGCACTGAGCGGTGCCGGCGGCCGGGACCCCAGCTGGCAGCCGCATGCCAGGCAAAATCGACAAAGAGAACATGCCAATTTTTTTAGAAAAACAAAATCGGCTCTTGTGCCAAAGGTGGCATGCGTGCCGTAGGTTGCTGTCCCCCGTAGTGTAGTAACAAGTGATGGGAGGCTTTATTACATGCTGTTGGCATTTGAATTGATACTAAATCATTATTCTAATCAGTGCAAGTATAAATTGTACACTGTAATATAACACGTTGTGTATCAACCTTTCATAAGAGGCTCATAATTTCTCCTTGATTATATTTTCAAGGCACAAAGGCTTACAACTGAAAAGTTATTTATAACTTGTTTATAACTTTTCCTTTGTTTGACTTCCAGGGGTTTGTAGGGCACTGAGCAATCCCAAGGGGTTCCTTGCAGGACTGTAGTCAATAATATACTGTTGATAGGCAAGAAATGTTTCTGAGAGTGACTGTTGAGTTCACATCCAGGTCAGAGGTTTGAATCTGGCCAGTGTTGGTAATGATCAAAAGTTGTTGCCGTGTGATGCATCCTTTGTGAAATGAGCTGGTGACTTAGTCTGCTATCTAGTGCCTGATCCATTGAAATCAGTGAGAACCTTTCCAATCATGCCAGTGAGATTTGGATTAGGCCCTAAGCGGATAAGGGTCCACATGAACTGAGAGACCTGTTAGGGCAGTTCTCAAGGCAGGCTGAGTAGTGATCAGAGCTGGGCTGCAGTTGGAAGTCACAACAAAGGTCAAAGCCAAGCTTAGAGTCTGAAGCCACACCAGAGTCAGGATCCATGCCAAAGATCAGTGCCAGGACCAGAGTCCAAAGTCATACCAAGGATCAAGCCGGAGTCAAAGTCAGGCCAAGCATCAAGCTGGAGTCACTAACTGGAATTGTGGCAAGGAAGCATGAACCAGGTACAAGGTGTAATAACAATTGTGGGAACCAGCTAAAGAGGCCAGAACTTACTCTCAAGGGTCTGGTCAAAATCAGGCCTAGCAACTCGTTGCTCAAACAATGCGTGGGACAGGAACAGGAAACTTTATGCCTGTCCATGGGTATAACCTCTGGTGGTGAGGGGTTAGGTTTTGTTTCCTCAGGTGAGATTGTGGTGCACTGGGTAAGGGTCTTGCTTCATCATACTATAGGCCTGTGTTCAAGACCTCTGGGTATACCTCTATAACTGAAACTAACTGTTACCTTTGACTCTCTGAATAGAAGACTATAAACCCTTAACTATTTTCTCTCCACAGAGGTGGTCCTCTAACTAGTGCCATGCTAATAACTGTGTTTTTGGTTCTGTGGCCAAACCAAAAAATAATTAAAAAAATATCTTTTTAGGTTGTCCTGAAATGAATTATATTTGTGAACTGAAAAGGTCAAAAAATGTTTTGTTTCAGGTCAAACAAAACATTTCATTTGATCCAAAATAAAACATTTCATTTGACCTGAACCTAAAAGTGAAAAAACTTTTTTAGTTCGCAGATGTTTTGTTGGACTTTTGGTTTCCTTAACCTTTTTTAAAATATAAAGCTGAAGTAAAATTCTAAACAAAAAGTCATACTGAATCAAAGAAGTCAAAACATTTTGTACAGAAAATGCTGAAACAAAATAATTAGGTATTCAGGGTTCAAAAAATAATTAGATAAGTTCATGGAGGATAGGTCCATCCATGGCTATTAGCAAGGATTGGCAGGGATGGTGTTCCTAGCCTCTCTTTGCCAGAAGCTGGGAATGGGTCACAGGGGACTGATCATTTGATGATTTCGTGTTCTGTTCATTCCCTCTGAAGCACCTGGCATTGGCCACTATCAGAAGACAGGATACTGGACTTGATGGACCTTTGGTCTGACCCAGTATGGCCATTGTTATGTACCTTATGTTTGAATTTTTGTTTTGTTTTTCACTTGGAGGAATTTGGCAAATTCAACCCGAATCTGTGAACCATTTCAGTTGACTCAAATCTGCATTTTGTCAGCAAAAAACACTTTTGTCCAAAAAAATGTCACTTAGCTCTCTTTCCTATGTCAGGTATTGAGATGCATTGCCAAAGTAATTGGAGAAAGTTTGCATTGCAGGTGAAATCCTGCCCTTACTGAAGTCAATAACAAATCTTTTATTGACCTCAATAAGGCCAAGATTTCACAACCAGTGTCTATACTCTTCTGAGAGTAGATCAGTGATTTAAAGTATTTGGGTTGTCAAACTGCCAGTATTACATCAAGTTCTAGTTAAAAAGAAACACTGCTGTAACTTTTCTGCCTCTCTGCAGAGTAATTTAATACATACCAAATAAGACAGTAAACAAATAGAATTCTAAAGCGACTGTGGGTGCAGTCAGCTCTTGACCTCTGCTTTCCTTTTTTATTAACAACATGAGAAATTCTTTTCATATCTAGCAGCTTCGTAAGAAATGTGACAAAGCGTATTAGTGCCACTAATAAGTTCCCCATTGGTGTCTTTTGTAATGTCTTCCTTTCCTAGAAGAACCTTACACAGTTTCTTCTGGGAATGAATAGAAGGGCACAACAAGTCATGAGACAATTTTATTTCTGTACGATATTCCTGGTACATACATTATAGTGTTTTTACACATCCTTTGGGGGAAAAAGTATCCTCTTGGTTATAAACCAAACACTTTACTTAGTTAGTAAACTCCCCAAACTTATCTGAGAAACATACTTCAGTTCAGATTTTAGCTTATGTTCATAAATTTATATATAATGTTGTTGTGTGCATTTTGCCATGATATTATTGATCAGCAAGTTATGAGTTTGTAAATGATACCTCACAAGGCATACCTTGTACACATGTATTCCAAAAGTGTGTAGGGTGTGAACACAAGGGTATGTTCTGTCACAGTGTGTATTGCACACCATATTCATATGTATTACGCTTTACACTATATATGAATGTTAATATATATAAATGTTATCACAAAGCTTTATTTGAATGGTAATATGCTTAGTCTTGTTCATTCATGCTGAGTATCTCATAACACTTTGCAAAGCTGAAGTCAGTTTTGGCACTAGAGAATATGAAGGCTATCAAAATCAAGATACATCCATTCTATGTCCCAGTACAGCTACCTTTACAGGCAACTGGTTGGAATGTAGCATCCAAATATAGCTAAGAAAAGTACAAAACAAAACTACAAGTTAAGGTTGGATTTTAGTGATGTGTAAAACTTTGTAACTTTTAAAATCAGGCTATAAATACTACTAGCTGAAATGTGTATCTTTGAAGCCCACCTTCTATGTAAGGTAAACTGAAGATGCTGTGAAATAAAAAGCACTCCCCTAAGAGAAGAGTATTTATGTGTCCCTTTTATATTGTACTTTTTTGTCTTAGAGAATAAACTTAAGTCATTTGGTCTCTTGAACATTTTTCATGATGAGCCACAATTGTAGTCAAACAACTGGCTATGTATTAATCAATCCCATGAAAAGTTTTGGTTTTGTCGAAAAATTCCCAGCCAGCTGTAGTCCAGGCTGTGGTCCCTGAGTTCTAACCACTAGATACGCTCCCTCCATCTCCAGCATACACATTCAGTGAATAATGGCCATAAGAATATGCGTTTTCTCCTTTACTTTGAACATATTTTGGAACCAATTTCAGGAATATCTTATGGAATCTCCTTTTCCATTCAGGGGTTATAAAAAAGAACAAATATCTAATTAGTAGCAGGAAGCAAATAGCCCCATGTTTAGTGATGAGTTCTTTAGCCCATTAAAACATCTGGCTTTTATCCCTCTCTAAAGTCTTTTTATTTGTATACAAAATGAGTTTAATTATATGATAAAATGTCAAATACCATTCAGATACATTACATCCTTATGGCTCAGTAGGGAAGATCAGACTGTTAATGGGGAAAAATGTGTAATGATGATGCTAAATTGAAAGTACTCACTCTGTTCCCTCTCCTCCATTGTGAAATAAGTTGTGGATAGATAGCTTCTGTTAAACAGGACTGAAGTTTCAAGACTCTACCAAATGTCCCAACCACATATGCAAATGGTAGCAATGGGACACTTCTCATCATAATGCTTTGCACTCATATAGGACTTCAGAGCACACTGCAGACAATGATTAAGCCTCTGTATGGCATGGTATGTTTCAAAGAGTTTAAGGTCAGAAGGGACCATGAGATCATCTAATCTGATCTGCAAAGCACAGGCCACTAAGCCTCATCCAGATCCCCTGACAATGAAGTCAACAACTTTGAGTTAGAACGGATTGAAATTTTTCCTTCAAAATGTAATTTTGTTGAAAAATAACTTTCCATTGACAAAGAGAACATGCCAATTTTTTTAGAAAAACAAACGACAACAAAAACCCACCAACTATCCAGCCAACCAAAAAATTCACAGAAGCAAACTGAAGGCTTTCCTGAAAATAGAAATAATTGTGGTTTTCAGTTTCAGATTCATAAAAAGCAATTAATTAATTGATTGATTGATTAATTAAACAAACTTTCCTGGGCTAGTTTGGTGAAAATGAACATGCTTTAAAATTTTCCTTGAAAAATAAAAGGTATTAAGTCATAAGCTTTAGTCTTAAGCCCTTTTTTACAGATGGTGAATTGAGGCACAAAGGAATTAAATGAATTCCTCAAAGCTACATTGGGATCTAGTGGGAAGTCCTACATCGCATGCCTCTGTGCTGACCATTAGCTGTTAATGCCTCTGTCGTCTGAGGCACTACCGTCACTAAAACTCTTCAATGTATCTATTCTTCAGACTTTTGTGACTGCAAAAGTAGAAGTTGAAGTTACAAGTTCAATTTAGGTACTAGGACCTAACTCCCATTGAAATCAATATGAGTTATGTGCTTTGAGGATCTGGGACTGGGTGAATTTAGTAACTGAAAGGTGTATGTATGCATTTCAAAGGAAATACTCCCTTCCAACATCTCTTGGGGAAAAAAAACAGTGGGGGGAAGAAACTTGTAGTACTCAATATCATAATATACATGGTTTTTTCACGTGTACAATGGGAAAGAGCATTCTAGTAAATTTCATGAGATAAGGTATTTGTTCTCTAGCCATATTTAATTTTGAATAGTTGGTGAACAGATTATGTTATGGGATTTCTCTGCAAATGAAAGTTGAAAAGTTGTCTATTTCCCTCCAGCAATTTCAAAGAAGCTTTATAAGCAACATGTGTGTATAGATGTAGGTTGTCTGAAAGATCCAAGATATAATTATGCTGGCTTTGCAGCACTTCTCCTAATTTGTTCTGAGTGAAAAAAGAATGACAACATTTTTGGTCTGGCATTTAGAACCAGTTAAGTGCTTTATATGAGTGGAAGCGATGAATATTTTCACTTCTGATCAAAACCAATGTCTTCTAAAGAGCATCAGGTTTTTTTTCCCCAGAACTTGACGAATGATTATAATTATATCAACATATTCAAGTAAGTTAAGCAAGTTGTCACTATTAATTGCAACCTTCCCTTCAAAGATGCAGCCTCTCTGGCTTCTACATAAATAATCAATTTTCATTTTTACTTCATTATCTATATCAATATCAACCCAGCATGACAAATTCACATCAAGCCAAAGATAGGACATTAAGAAATTAGTAATGCGCATTCCGTCTTGCTCAAGGTTACAATTTGTGATGGGGCAAGGCCAGATGGCTACAGTAAAGTACTGAGAAACAGGTATGTTAGCCCCAGGCTAAACAAATCCCTAGTACCCTGGTAATCAAATGGCAGTTGCTC
>NC_133770.1:10992788-10994645 GCF_003597395.2 Chelonoidis abingdonii | reverse complement strand
GGAGTAGAGGGCGGGCCCGGGTTCCTCCCAAACCTCCCAACTCCTGATCAGACACAGGAGGAGCTGACCCAGACTGTGGGTTCCACAAGAGGGGAAGATCACTGAGGTGAACAAATCCGCCAATAAGCGCAGGACCCACCAAAGTAGAGGAGGAACTTTGTCACAAATTACATATGCTGATTTAGATTTACTCCTCTTTGTCCTTTTTGCAGAGCCACATGTCCTTACTCTCTTAAGGCAGTTAAGTAGATGTTTCTAATTATGTGTACCTGGATCTGAAGTGCAATAGACTAGTTCAGTCAGTAAACGAGGATTTGTTCAAAATAGGTAAAATGAAATCTGAAAAATTCTTGGCACCAGAGTGGCAAACATGGTGTTAATTCCTAGGTCTGACAGACAGGTTAATGGCCAAAACATAGAAGATTAAATACATGTGGTGGATCTAATTTTCAAACATTGTCACCTCAACTGGACATCTGTCTTCAACATCTGGATACTAGGTCACCACAAAGGCATATTAAATGGGTATTTCCATGCCTGAGGACTGATCTCAGTGCCTAAGAAGAGTATTTGAATGTGTCTGCATTTCCAAACTAGGTTCTAAATGCCATTACATAAGCAGTGAGATGCACGATGGAACTTTTATTGTTGAAGGTACCGAAATAAAGAACTTTAAGATAAGCAATAAGACTGAGTAATGGTATGAACCAACTTGGACAAGATCACTCCAGTCTTGATCTAAATGCTTAAAAATGCTTAGTTAACTTTTTGAAATTATTATTTCTTATTTTTGGCATCTCTGCAACTCCTGGTTGCAACCAGGACTAGAAACAGAACTGATTCTTTCCCACCTATGTAAATGGGTGTCACATCCTACCATTGTGCTTTAATAGCATTTGACACTCAGTGTAAGTAACTAAGACCTAGCATTTGGCACAGGTGTAAATAACTATGGAAGGTAGAGATAAAAATCACACCCAAAATTGTATAACATTGTCACAGGTCTGATAGGGAAAATAGCGCCCACCCTTGTTGGTTCAGAGTTTCAGAATAAGAATAACCTATGCCCCCCCTGTCTTTTTAGGCCCATTGCCTTTAGCTCAGAACTATGCTAAATAAAAGGAAGAGTTTTGACTTCTGCTAAACTTGTTTATTTGCATAAAGGGCACTGGGGTATGTAGAAACCAGGGGAAGGGGAACCAGGGAAAGAGGTTAAACGAGGCCCATAAGTGCCAACTCAGCTCATGGCAGCTAAAGTGTGGTAATGGCTTTTGCACAATATGACTGCACCACAAAGTAGGGGTTGTAGAACAGTCAAACCACCAGCTTGACTGCCAAAATACAATAACAGGAAAAACCTAATATGGAAAATCTATTTGGTAACTTGCTTATTGTATTTTAAATAAGGTAAATGTAATAGTTAATGTTTGTGATTTTAGCTATGTAATTCCAAATAAGGCATAGAGCTTGTGTTACATGTGTTGTGGTTTTAACCTTTATAAGCTTGGTACAATTTGTGAAGGATAGAGCAGCCTACCTCTTGCATGGGGTTATGCTGTCTCTCCCTGTATGCATACTTGTAAAAAAATAAAAGGAGCCTCAGGCTGTCTGATCTAAAATCAAACGTGTGGTCGATTTTCCACGACAGGTCCAACCAAACCCTTGGGTCTATTTGAGGGAGTCCACATGTTACGTGCCTGAGTGCTCTGCAAGGACGAGGCCCACACACACAGTGAGTTATTTGGCTTTAATGAAGGTAAAGTGACACATCCGCAATGGGGACCCTGGGCGTTGCTGTCACTTAGGCGGGGAACCCAGCACCGAAGCTCAGCTCGGCCTGGGTCGGAGTCCAAAGGC
>NC_133770.1:10970586-10992763 GCF_003597395.2 Chelonoidis abingdonii | reverse complement strand
TGTCTCCTTTCATTACCGTGCAATATGTCACACTATGCAGATGACTCAGCTTAATGAACAACTTCATTAAAAAGAGTTTATATGGCTAAACAATCAGAACATAATATTAAATCTGTTAATTTTGTGGATGGAACTAGTATGCATAAAATTAAATCCAGCAAAAAAGTAAAGAGATTTAATTTTTAGAGTGAAAACTTGAATTGAAAATTTGTTCATTGGCGAATAAGCTTGCTGCGTCAGGGTTTCAAACTGAAGAAAAACATTAACCACTTTTTGATACAGTAAAACAAAAGAAATGCTCATGTAAATGTTTGGATACTCGGTATGTGTAGAACATTTTTTTAACTTAGGACTAATTAGTTACATTTAAAGTGCATGGGAAGATGACTTAGTGGTAGCTCAGCACTGGACCAAAATATGTACACTACCACTTTAGAGAAATGGACATACCTTCGGGTGGAGAGGGGAGGTTTGAAACCCAAATCTAAATGTATCAGAATAACTTAAAGGAAGCTTTTAAAATCTCAGCTGAAAGCTTGTTACAGAATATACATGCACAACACTGCTGAAGATCCTAGCTAACAGTCAAATTGAAATTGACCATTATTGTGTTGCAAACATTGTTGTAGCTTGTCTCTTTCACCAACCAGAAGTTGTCCAAAAAAGATACATACTTCAACCCACTTTGAACTCTCACATTTGAAATTTACTGTTTCCAAAACCTGAATTAAAACCAGGGGCGGCTCTAGACATTTCTCTGCCCCAAGCACGGGGCAGGCCGCCGGGGGTGCTCTGCTGGATCGCTGGTCCCGCAGCTCCGGTGGACCTCTTGCAGCGCGCTGCCTGGAGTGTCTGCGGTCCCGTGGCCTCCACGGAGCCGCAGGACAGCGACTTCCCAGGCAATGTCCGCGCGAAGGCAGCTGCCTGCTGCCTCCTGGTGACCTTCAGAGGCCCCCCGACATGCCCCCCCAAGCCTGTGCTTTGGCGGTGCTGGTGGCTGAAGCGCCTCGGTTAAACTATTCTTAGGCTCCTGAATCCTCCAGCCACTCTTGCAGTTGTTACTATTTTAACTATCTCTAAAATATTTTCTCTCCTCTACTGCATGGAAAGATCTCCAGAACTAGGGGTGACTGTTCACAGGGAACTATTTGATATACTGTGGACTGGACCTGAGCAGGGACAGCTAGGGTGTTCTGTGTATTCCCCCATTTTTGGATGGGCAAGTGGCAACTGAACGTAAATAGCGCTGTGTTGTCATCTGTGTTTTGTTTTGTTTTGTTTTTGGCCAGACAGGTGTGACCTTTTCATATGAACAATCTAAGTATGTTATGATCCTTCTGTCACTTTGAGACTGATAACTGTGAGTGCCCAATGGAGCTGCAATAAAGGAATTTTGGAATGCTGCACGCTTCCACGCACCTCTGCTCTATGCAGGTGCAATGCAAGTGTTAATTCTTGACCGCAATAGCAAGCTCTGTAAGTGTAATGACCTGAGATAATCTTTTCTTTCTGTGATACTCCTGGGATTTGAAATTAGAAGGAGGCTCTCAAACTGCTTAAGTAAATTGGGGGTTCTCAGTCTGAATTTACTCTGTTTCTGATAGTATTTTGTTCTCCGATCTTTTCGATTGGTGGTGTGCTTTTTAATCAGTTTTTTTTACTTTTCTTTCTTAAATAGTCTTTCCTTGACTAATACTAATCATATTTAAAATGTTCTAAACCAGGGCGGGGGGATTAGCACTGTTATTAAATTAAATGTATCCAAAATCTCAGTTTTGTTTTTTTGATGTTTCAAACAATAACAATGTGCTATAAGATGTTTCTATATACCAGCACTTAAATATAAACTTTAAAAATATTTTGCCATTGTTTAAATCTTTATTGTTAAGCTTATTTGCTTTTACAGCACCAGTTAGGGAATGTTAACTGAGGCATTTGAAGCTTGAAAGAGTTCCTTAATGAAGGCCTGTAGCACCTGCATTTGAAGAAACAGTAAATATTTACTTTTTGGACAATGGATGAACCAGAGAGGCAAATGAAGCTGTAAAAGCTCAGGTTGGCCAAGATAGCCAGTATTAATTCATAATAAATAATAATATTAATAATATGGCTTGTGCTGAATGAAAATGGGAAACTAGTAACTATGAACATGAAGATAGGTGTGGGGGGAAGAGTCTGTTGATAGCACATTGACAACCTAGATGCTAAAGTCTGATCACCTTACTCATATAAGTGGAAAGGGTATATGAGAAAGTACAATAGCATGTAGCTGTCTGTGTTCTGTGATCTTGCTTTTGTCTCTCATATTGAGAACTGAAGGTGCCTGTGCAGTGTAAGACCGCCTGTCATAAGAAACACCCGGGAGGCTTTTCACTGCAGAACTTGGGCTTTTTTTGTGGGGGAACGAACTGTTGACTTTCCACGATCAGGGTATGGAAAATGCCACCAAAGTTCATAATCTCGAATCACTTTCTTCTGTCATTTTATGTCTACAGCCAAGTTTGTGGCATGTTAGGCCTTGGCAGAATTTTTATTTTAGTTAGTTTTTTTATTGGTGAATAACATGTGGCAGTTATTTTAAAAATAAAAACACCCTAAATTTCACAGTTTGCAGAGACATATGGAGGAGGTCAGACTAATTATTTAATGGACATAGACATTGGAAGTCAAAAGGTTAAAGCTTTATAACTGTTAAAACAATAAATTGTCATAGTTGACATGTCAAATATATAACATAATATCCTAAAAACAAAGTTATAAGTTTTTCTCAAGCAGCATTTTTCTACTTTACGTATCTGTAATTCTGATATTAGATCAAAATGGAAGTATTTTTCCATCAGTTTGTGTGCATTCAATGAAATTGATGTTTACTGAACTTGCTGATACAAATCCAATCCTTCACAAGCCTATCCATATGCTCCACAGCTACCACAATCACTACAAGGAACCTGTCTCTGGAGATGGAACAGAGTCCCATACCCTATAAACTGGCATATAAATGGACATAGACAAAAACACAAAGAGAGAAGGAATACCACACGAGATGTATTTATTCCTTCCTTCACGTGTGTGTGTGTATTTTACCCCATAGTTACTGGCTTTCTTGGATGTTTTGTCTTAGGCCTCCAATTCTTTAGTTTTCTTTGATCCTTTCATTTAGGGATGTGAGGTTCAAAAGACAATAGTATTATACAGTCTGGCCTGGTTGGTTTTTTGTTACTCTTACCTTATTCAAGAACTAAAGAGATGTAGAGGCAGGTGAGACATGACCAGACCATGGAACCATACTCTCTTGGTAGTAGGGGATGAAAGGGAGAATGTACTTAGAGATTCATAGAAGCGGAAAACTCAGCATGATTTCATAACAGCCTGGGTGTGAGTGAAGAATGAAGAAAGGGCTAGGGCGTTAATATGGATGGCTATATGGGGGTAGGCACAAAAACACATGAACACACTCGCATAAGTGAAGCCAGTCCTTTGTCTCACTAGCTCTCACTCTCCCGACCCCCTTTTGCAAGAAGTATACCTGGTGGTTGCCATGCTGGGTGCGAGGGCGGGGGTGAAATGGCTAGCTTAACAGTGGTAGTACGGAAGGAAGCCTGAGACATATACCCTTGTATATAGCGGCCTGGTATGGGTAGGATCTGCTTACAAAATCTGCAAGAAACAGGGCTGATGATTGCAGAAATACACCTCCAAGAAAGTGCTACATTACGAGTTACTGATATTGTATAATTTGAGAACATTCTGATTACAAAGTGTACCAGAAATCCTGATGATCAAAGGATGGTACAAAATACTCTCTTTAGGAGGGTCGAGTTGTTCCTGTTACCTTGGAGACACAGGAACACACTTACCCCTCCCAAAAGATAAGGTCAGGATGACAGTAAACGTAATAGAAATGTTTTTGATTGAAACAACATGTACAAGGGTGATGAGTGATAACTAGCCACTTCAGGGAAAAGTAACTAACTCGTCAAAGGGCAGAGTACTAATTATTTGTATCAGGGTATAAAGATGTATTTTAGAGGAGTTATTTGACTTGTCTGACAAAGGAAGGAATTAGAAAGTCTCAACCATTACGGTGCAGCTGGTTCATTTTACGGGCATTTGATATTATGTGGTCAGGTAGGTCCGCAGCCATACTAGTAACATGTCCTTTGACATATAAACCCAGCTGGATGCCTTCATCCTTAACGGAGTCTTGTGGTCATTGGGGCAGTTTCTCCGAGGTTGCAATGCCGTCTGTCTGCCCAGACCTGGGGCAGCACACAGCAGGGAACCACATGCACACAACCAACATGCTCTAAACATCTAACCACGATCGGGTAACCCCAGTTAATGCTGGCAGACACTCTTGCACGACCTGTTTGCAGAGAATGTTCAGCGATTCTGGTGCTCTGCAGCCACCTCCCCTCTGGGCGCTTGCTTGGGACTGGCCGGGGGAAGCTATATCCCGTCTGTTTGCCCCCATTTCCTGTATCTCCTTCTCTTCCCTATCTCCTCCACCACGTCCTCTCTCCACTGTCCCTGCCCTATACCATCCCCTTCTTCCCGTTCCCCACTCCATCCCCTTCTCGCCTGTGTCTTCCCTCACCCCATCCCACCCTCTTGACCTGCCCCCAAAAGGTACTCTGTACGACCCTGGACTCAGAAAAAAAGACTTGACTCCCTCAGGGAACTGATAGGAGGATCCCTGGAGAATAACATGAGGGGAAAAGGGTCCAAGAAGAGCTGGCGTATAAAGAATCCTTATTAGGTGTAGGAAAAAAACACCCCAATGGTGGTAGAAAGAATTGGTAAATATGGCAGGCAACCACTTGGCTTACCGTTGAAATCCTTGGGCAGATGCTTTAAACACAAAAGAAGCTGTACAAGAAGTGGATAGACTGACAAATGACCAGGGAGGAGTATAAAAGTTATTGCTGCAGGCATCGAGGAGAATCAGGAAGCAAATCACCACTTGAGTTGCAGTAGCAAGAATATGTTAAGTGTAACAAGAGGGTTCTTCAGGTAATTACAGCAAGAAGAAAGTTAGCGGAAGTGTTGGCCCCTACTGAATGAGGGAGGCAACTAGTGACAGAGGATGTGGAAAAGCAAATGGACTCCAATGCTTTTTTTTTTGCCTCTGTCTTCATAAACAATATCAGCTCCAAGACTACTGCACTGGGCACACAGTATGGGGAGGAGGTAGACCAGCCTTCGTGGAGAGAAGTGAAGTGTCAGGACATTTAGAAAAAAGCTGGATGAGCACAAAGTCCATGGGGCTAGATGATGCTGCATCTGAGGGGCTAAAGGAGTTGTCAGATGTGATTGCAGAGACATCGGCCATTATCTTTGAAAAATCATGGTGACGGGATAAGGTCCCGGATGACTGGAAAAGGCTAATGTAGTGCCCATGCTTTAAAATACGGGAAGGGGAGGATTCGGGGAACTACAGGGCCGTTAGCCAAACCTTTAGTCCCTGGAAAAATCATGGAGCAGGTTCCTCAAGAATTATACTGAAGCACTTAGAGGAGAGGGAAGTGATCAGGAGCAAGTCAGCATGGACTTCACCAAGGGCAAGTCCTGCCTCGTAACTAATGCCTTCTATGTTAGAAATAACTGGCTCTGTGGATGAGGGGAAACGTGGACGTTTATTCCCTTGACTTTACGGTGCTGAGTGCTCGCAAGACCGAGGCCACACACCAGTGAGTTATTTGGCTTAATGCAGGAAGTGGAACATTGCACCGGGACCCTGGGCGTTGCGGTCACTTAGGCGGACCCAGCACCGAAAGCTCAGTTCAGCTGGGTCGGAGTCCAAAGGCGGACCGGGAGCATACAGCTATATATACACAATACAAAAAGAACTCAATAATATGAAAAGGGATTCCACAGGCTATGTCCGCCCTTTGGGCCTAAGGCATACAACTGGTTTCAACCAGTTAAGCAAGTATAACGGGCACGCCGTGTGTTTACCAATGCAATGGCCACGTTTAGCAAGCAGGGCTTTTCACAAGGCCGCCGAGAAAGCGGAGACACCCTAGCCTAGGCCGTGACACAGTCCTCCGTATCCCCTACTTGCCCCCTCGCTTTCTAAGCGCGCCAGTGACCGTGGCCCAAGGGCGGGAAGGGGTCTCAAAATTAAAGGTGTAATGCAAAAACAGCATTAAGCAACCCAGCAGCAGCATTCTTAAAAGCGCGTAAATCCTATTCAATTAAGCCAAAATAATTGACATAAAAAGACAATTTTTCCAATGCGAGAACAAGCCACCCACCCCTACTCAAAATGAGAGTGCAGAACCCAAAAAGAATAATCCCTTTGTCTGAACAACTAAGGGATACGGGGCACTGATCATAAATCAGTTAGATTACCAGGTAACATCTAAATTCTCAGATGTTTCGGTGAATAATCCATTCCATATGCATCCTCCCTCATGACCTATCAGATTCGGTATGCCCACACCCCCCAACTGGTCCAGTATGTTGAAGGTGTCTGTTACAGCTATCTCCCTTCCATTTGTCTCTTACAGCTGGGGCCCACATACTCCATTTTTGTTTTTTGTTCTCCTGTGGCCTCCCCTCGCCTGGCTTGTTAAGTTGTTTAGCAGGGGCCACTTGCCTTTTCAAAAACAGGGCCCCTTAACACGTGTTTTACCAGCAGCCATGTTGCCCTTTCAAGGGATGGCCAGATTGTACTAAGTGGGACCACGGCCCTGTTCAAAGGGTCTTGCCTGTTATCCCTTTTAACCTGGCCTCGGTGTAGTGTGGACAATTGTCCAGTTCAAGGCCTATTGTGTTTTTTAAGTCCTGGGCATGAGTCATAGGCCTCATGTGCTTCTGAGTCACCTAGTGCAACAGGACTCTCTGGTACCATGTTCTCTGATGCTAACCTGCCTCTCTTTTTTTTTTCTCTGTCCCCTGCTCTAAGCCAATCAACAAGTACTGTGGAAACTGCCTAATTTGCCCTTAAAACCCAGACATTTTCGATCAGACCTCAAAAGGTTCCTGCATTTGCTGCCTGGTCTGATCAGCCAGGGGTTCTGGGGGTCCTGTCTCCGCTACCGGTTTTTATTTTGTGGCGTACCCCGTTTTTTGAACCCCCCCCCCACGAGAAACGAATTGCTGCCTGGAGAGATCTCCTGATATTGAACTGTACCTAGCTTCTGATGATTTTGCTGCTTTTACTCCTCTGCTTCCTTTGGGCTGGTAAGAATCCCTCTGTGAATTCTTTGTTGAAATTCTCTATGACTTTTTATTTTAATATCTTAGCTGCTCTCTTCTTCCCCAGCACCAGACTTAACGAAGCACACCACCAATAGCTGTGGTTAAGTAGGTTTAGAGAATTGTTTGTATGTGGTGCGTAAGTTAGGTTAAGAAATGTGTTGCATGTGTTCTGTACTTGCTAATTTGTCGTAGTCCTTGGTTACTAAGTTTAGGTCATAGATAAGGATTTGCTGTGGTTCTGTCATAGTTTGTGGATTTAAGTCTGTCTTCCTGCGCCCCCCCGAGCCTCTCCAGTCCACCCATACCCCTCAGTCTCTCTGCTGTTAAAACCTGCAGCCTGCCTCTTGCTTTCCTCCTGTCTCCTGAGTTTAAATCTCCCTTCGCCTCTGCTGTTTAAAGCTGAGCCTGCCTGGCTCTCTGTCTCCTGAACTTCTCTCTCTCTCTCTCTCTCCTTTTAAATCCCTTCCTTCCACATTCTCTATTACCCCCAAACCTAATTGTATTACTGAAAGTCTAGGCATACAACCCATTGGTTACCCTTTTTTCTCTCTAAACACACCTCACATTTAACATTTATACCACTGTGACACATTTTTACCTAGAGTTGGTTACTTACCACATTTTCCCATAACTGTTAGTTGGCTATATGCTGCCTGTTGACACACCTTTTATATAGAAATTGTTAGCTACTTGTTAATTATACTTCCAGTGTTATTGGTTACCAACTTATGTTACCCCACTGTATTGTACCCCACTATTGAAACCCCTTGACTATTGCTAAAAGAAACCCATCCCCAACGTCTACCTTAACAAAACCCCATACCCCTCACATTGAATTTTCCCTGTTTTTTGATTTGGTCTTAATAAAGTTTATTTGCACCCCACCTGTGTGGTAATTGGCTCCCAAGATCCCTATACCTGCTCGGCAGGACAGAAGGAGCACTTGTGAATATCCACACTTCCATTCAAAAAGTATCCAAGTATGTTTCCATGACCACAGATCAGATGATACTCCTGATGGATCTGTCAGGGCAGTGGGCCAAGTCTGGTACTCAAGATCACTCCAAATGGCCATCAGCTGGTCATTCAGGAAATCCTGCATTTCCAAACATACTAGATCCCACTGCAATGCCTTCCCAGCCTCAGTGATGTTCAATACCATCTTTCCTTGGTGTAGTACTATATTGCATCTATTATTTAACTATTCTCAGTACTTTCACAAGGCATTGACATTAATAGCATGGGGGGGGGATTACGGTATTAGTCACTGGAATGGTTTCAATACGGGTAAACTTTCCAGGGGCAAAACAAACTCTTTAGGTACTTATTATTTAAAATCCATTTAAAGAGAGCAATACACGCTGAAGGATTTATCCAGAACACAGGGCGCAGCCTGTAGGATAAATCCCCAAAATCCAATCAATACCACATTCCCAAGCATGGGTCCCACAAATGTCCTCCCACCAGTATATAAATCTTTGTTTCTTCACCAGGATCAGTTCTTAATGTCCTTTCTAGTCAGGAATTCCTGGACTTGGGCAATATCAGTAGAGTGAGTGTTCCTTCATCGTCCCCGAAAGAGTCGTGGTGCAGCATCCTATGGGGGAGAGGTTACTAGCACATCACCCCGTAATGGTTTTGCTGCTTCTAGAAAAATTCAAAGGCACAGTAGATCTGTCAAAGGACAAGGGAGAGGTTACTAGCACTTCACCTTGTACTTTTTGCCTGCTGTCCAAAAGGCACAGTGGAGCTGGAAGGATTCATAGGCTAAGCATCAGTAGGAGAATCCTCCCAAGGGGGAGGGGTCTTTTTGCAGTGAAAATCATGGATCCAAGCAGTCAGTCTTTGGCGCTTCACAGTGGAGTTGGTAGTTAGCAGGACTTAATAAGGCCTTTTCTGCATAAAGCCAAAGCAGTCTTTCGTTGGGGGACCTTTGCATCAATCCAGTTTCCTGATTCCAAGGAGTGGCAGGGCTGCTAGGGTCTTTGGGTAGCACTTCTTTACCTGTGAGAAAAGGAGTCTAACATTTCATTAGTGCCTGGCAGTGTTTTGCAAATCTCACAGCTGCTTGGGCACATTCACACGCCCCCCTCCACCCTCCTTTCTTGGTTATCAGCCAAGTCTTAGCTGAGAGCAATGTCCTTGAATGGAGCCAGTATCTTATCTTCAACCTGCCAGCTATTTTTTTTTCTGTCCAGTTAACTCATTCTGTTCTTTTTCCTTCTCCTTGTTTGGCTTCTTTTTAACCTACTAAGGAAACTTCTACTTTTCACTCATACACTTTTTCCCAACAATGAACACATGAACATTGCCATTATACAGTACATTAATCTTATTATTCAATGTATGCCACACATACCCTTTCACTAAAATAACCTTAGTAGAGAGTTTTGAAGCAACAAGCCGGGGCAAACACACCCACTTTAAGGAGTTCATTCAATTTAACCCTCTTGCTTGATTCCAAACCAGACCATCCCATAGAAACACTAAACACAACAATGCCGGCCACAAGACAGACACCACAAAACAAAGCATAAAACACAAAACATAATTCCTAACATAAGACCCACCCATCTATCTGTCTGCTAACACTTAAACAAAAAAAACTTACACAACGAACAGAGGGAATTACAGTTTAATCCAGGTTTTCCCACTTCTATTACATTGACCGCTACAGGGGACGGGACAGAAAGATCTCAATTCGACCTCAGAGCTTCCTCGCACACATGGCTTCCACTCCGAGGAATTATGAACGAGAGGTTCAGTTCCACCCACACTCCTAACGCCCAAATGTATACAAAGCAAAAAAAAAACAACAGTAACCGGTTAAACAAAACAAAACCAGAACCAAATAAGAGGCCCACCTCTAACTAGAACTAATAGTTTTTCTTATCCTAATAGGCACCTTAATCAGAGCACGAACCCCAGGGGCTGTGGCGAATGAGAAGAGGGGTAGCGCCCCAGTGTGCCCGTCTAGTTCGCCCGCAGCCGTACTGGAGTTCAATGGTCGAGCTAGGAAGAGTCCGTCTGGAGTCGCCAGAAACTGTTTACCCCTAGAAATTCGGGTCTGCTAGCTGAGAGCATTACAGCTGACGAGAATAAGGAACAAACGCAGAGAAAGAGGTAATGTTAAAGCTCAGGCTGCTGTGTCCATGAGCAGCACCACCCGCCCACCTATTAGAACGTGTAGCTATAAGGGGGTCAGCAGCTTTCACAATCCCCCCCCCGCCCCACCTTGGCGATTATCTTCAGGCCCGCTGTCAGCGGAGACCTCTCATCTTGGGCCCGGATGGCTGCCACGGAGGAGCCATCCGAGTCCCATGGCCCGCCAGTTCCGTCCCAAGACGCCGGCTCGCCCGGCTGTGGCAGCCGCTGGAAGACCTCTGTCAGCTCTGCGGGAGTAACGCCACTTGCCAGAATTCGGCCACTCAGCGGGGCAGCCCACCCTGCCAGGAACTTTTGACCAGGGGCCCAGCGTTCCGTCTGGGGGCCCCGCAGGTAGTGGCGCTGTAGTGACAGCGGTGGCTTCCCCACTTCCCTACCTTGGACAAAACGCAATCATCCCCAGAGCACCCTCTCGTGCGCCTAAATGTTACGTGCCTGAGTGCTCTGCAAGGACGAGGCCAACACCAATGAGTTATTGGCTTTTAATAAGGTAAAGTGCACATCCGCAACGGGGACCCTGGGCGTTGCTGTTCACTTAGGCGGGGGAACCCAGCACCGAAGCCAGCTCGGCCTGGGTCGGAGCAAAGGCGACCGGGAGCATACAGCTATATATACACAATACAAAAGCAACTCATACATATGCAAAAAGGGACTTCCCACAGGCTATGTCCGCCCTTTGGCCAAAGGCCATACAAACTGGTTTCAACCAGTTAAAAGCAAGTTATAACTGGCATGCTGTGTCCTACAATGACCGGCCACCGAGAAAGCGGAAACACCCTAGCTAGGCCGTGACAGAGTCTTCCGTAATCCCCTACACCACATCTGGATCCAAACTTTTAAACTGGATCCTCTCTTTCTATATTAGAATTAGACAGAACCTCAGATCCGAACACTTATTAAACTAAAGGAAAGTTTGCATCTGTGCCTGAGATCTCTAGTTAAGAAGTATTTTATAGATTATAGAAGGTTAAAAGTAACTATATTGCATTACATGCTCTTCCTGTTTTAAATTAAACGTCACCATAATGTTCAGGAGAAGAATTCCAACCCCTAATACATGTCATAGAATCATAGAATATCAGGGTTGGAAGGGACCTCAGGAGGTCATCTAGTCCAACCCCCTGCTCAAAGTTACTAAGAGACACCTCAGCCAGGTGTCAACAAGGCTAATGGACTATTACCTGCTAAGGGTCCATTCTTTGGCAGTAAAGGGGGCAGGGACAAAAAATCAACATCTTAGCAAAGAAACGGCATGGAGTTTCCTTTCTTCACCAGGCTGCGTGTCACCTTGTTTCCAGTTGGAAGCGCTTCCCAGAGCTGGGAAAGGACTATAAAAAGAAGGGCAGACACCCGAAGACATGCCTCTCTCTCCGCCTACCCACCTCATTCTCCACACTTAGAAGGCAAGAGAAAAGAGCAGTTGGATTCTGGGGGAGGGGTCCTGATCTGAAATTTTGGTCATGTGATGAGAAAGTTTGCTTTTGTGACCAAGTGGGGCTGTTCTTAACGTTCCCTCTGAATACTGTGGGGGGGTCAGCTCCTGGCTGACCCTCTGTCGCCTAGCAGCTAATGTCCAAGCCCTTCCCCCCTGCAAAGTGATGCTAAAGGTGTTGGAGACAAAGATCAGGTGACCTCCTGGCCTGGGAAAGGAACTGAGCAGAGGAGGAGGGGCTGGAGGAGGGTTTTCAGTCTGGAGCTGGCTGGGGATGAGGAATGAAGTGCAGACATGGGGATCTGGCTCACTGCCCCCCAGAATGGACCCGGCCAAGGGGTCCAGTTTGCGGTACCTACAAGCTCTGTTTTAGACTGTGTTCCTGTCATCGAATAAACCTCTATTTTACTGGCTGGCTGAGAGTCACGTCTGACTGCAAAGTGGGGGTGCAGGACCCAGTGGCTTCCCCAGGACCCCGCTGAGGCGGGCTCACTGTGGGAAGTGCATGGAGGGGCAGAGGATGCTGAATGCTCCAAGGACAGAACCAGGAGATGAAGACGTGTGAACTTGCCCTGAAAAAAGTCTGCTCCAAGGGAGAGGAGGCTCCTCAAAGTCCTGACTGGCTTTGCGTGGAGCAGTTCCAGAGCATCACCCAGGGACTCCATGACAGCTTTGAAACTAAGTTAGTCTATAAGGTGCAAAGAGTCCTGTGGCACCTTGTAGACTAACAGACGTATATGGCTACCCCTCTGATACTTGACATAGTTTCTTAAGAAGATACCAATAAGCATTTTATCTTCAGTTTTCTTGTAACCATTTCTGAGTTGTAGGCCTCATTACTTTTACTCACTTAAAATCTCTCTCTGTGTAGTTAATAAACTTATTTTACTATTCTATATAATCCACTGGGTTTAAGATGAAGTGTCTGGGAAACTATTTAAGATAACAAAATGGCATATTATTCCCTAAAGAAATAACAGACAACATATTTCTGCTATCCAGGAGAGGGCTGGGCAGTATAGGAGTGGGGGGGTATTTGGGTCACCCCGCGGCATAGCCAATACTCGTGAGAGCCAGGGTGTAGCGGGCAGGCTTCAGTTACACACACACACACACACACACACTCACTCTCAAGGTGCGACTTGTTTGTGGAAACTACAGCAAAGCATTGTAAGGCACCCCAGGTTACAGGTCAGGAGTGGTACAGACCCTCACTAGTCTGGATTGTGCCCCAGTATGTCATATATATATACATATATGTATATACTGGCAAACAACAGGAATGCACCAATTATGGCAAAAACTGTCATTGAGAAAGTTTCCTTAGGTCAAGGCTGGGAGTTCTTGTCAAAAGCAGAAAATGAGCCCCATAATTGCCACTTGGTTAGGACTCAGCTGGGCTGTAGAAGATCCAGATTCAAGTCCCTGCCTAGGCTTAATTCAGAACAGAGACTTGAACCTGGGTTTTCTACAGTTCAGGGAAGTGCCAGAAACAATGGGCTATACAGTTAGCTTCTCTCCAGCCCCTTCAATATTTATTTATTGCAGTACCAACAGCAGAGATGTTGTACTAACTGGGCCTATCATATTTGCTTGCTTGGGAACTAACTATGAAAAGTAGGTCAAGTTGTTTTCAATAATTAATGTTAAATACAGGCATAAGAGAACCAGACAGAGTCTGAAATAGTCCAAATAAAAAGGCCTACTGGTAAGGCTCAAGGACCATGTTGAGGTTGAACTTAATAAATTTAAAAAAATGTGGGAACAAAGCTATCTACATGAAGTTTGGCCTTATGGAAGAGGGTTTAACTGGCGAATGAAATGATGAGATTAACTTTGCATGGGGTCCCCAATGCGGTGCCCGCGGGTGCCATGGCCCCCACTAGGGCATCTAAGTGCCCCCGCGTACTGGCTGGCAGACAAGCATCTGCCGAAATGCCACTGACAAGCAGTGTCATCCAGAGGCATCGCCATCAAAATGCTGCCAATTTTCGGTGGCGACACGTCTAGATGACGCTGCTTGTCAACGGCGACGCTTATTGAAGTTGCTGCTTGTTGGCGGCATTTCGGCGGATGCTCATCATCTGGTGCCCACCAGACAGAAAAGGTCGGGGACCACTGAACTATGCTATCCACTTCCTGCCCCATTTTGGACTTTAAAGGGAGACTTGAAGAAATTCTCACTGGCTTCCCCAAGAGAGAAAGAGCAAACCATACTGAAGGATTCTCTTTTAGAAAAGAAGGCCATCAGGCCTTGCTCTTGTTAATGAACTTTGTCCTTCACCTGTGAGTCATGAAAGTCATTAAATATCATCATGACATCCAATCCTCAGCCCTTCGGTAGGGATACCTGATTGTCTGCATTGAGAAGGTTCCAGTCAGTGGCATGTAAGATCCTATTCTGTCTCCCTTCTTTTTTGGTTTTACTTTCTTCCCAATTGTTCTTTGTATCCTGCCTCTCAGCACAGCAGGATCTGATGGCCCATGCACCCTTGCCCTGTCTGAGGAGAAAGGGACCAGCCGAATGATGACTAGCTTTTGAGTCAGAGTCCAGAGCAACAGACGTTGTGGTCAACCTGCCAGCCTAAAGTATCCATTTGTGACTGATCAGCCGCCATGTGCTGAAAGCACATTGACAAAAGCTGTATCTTCATCCAACTTTTTCTACTCTGTGTCTTCTCCACCTTGTGTCTGCCTGTTAAAAACAGGAGAAGTGGATCTCATTCACATAAATCAGGACTGAGAGTAAAATTACCCTTTTCTTTTCCTCAAAGAAAAGTAGTTGGTAAAAGAAGAAACTTTCACCACGTCTACACTGCCTGGTTAATTCGAATTTGTTTAAACCGATTTTATAAAACTGATTTTATAAAATCGATTTAGTGCATCCACACTAGGATCCTTAAATCGAGTGTGTGCGTCCATGGTCCAAGGCTAGCGTCGATTTCAGGAGCAGTGCACTGTGGGTAGCTGTTCCACAGCTATCCCATAGTTCCCACTTCCTGGTTGAGAGCCCAGTGCCTGATGGGGCAAAAAACATTATCCCGGGTGGTGCTGGAAACGCCATAATACTAAGATGAGAGCAGCCCTCACAGTGGAGAAGCGAGTGGCAATAGCCCTCTGGAAGCTTGCAACTCCAGACAGCTACCGGTCAGTCGGGAATCAATTTGGAGTGGGAAAATCTACTGTGGGGGCTGCTGTGATGCAAGTAGCCAAAGCAATCGTTAAGCTGCTGCTACGAAAGTTTGTGACTCTGGGAAACGTGCAGGTGATAGTGGATGGCTTTGCTGCAATGGGATTCCCTAACTGTGGAGGGGCCATAGATGGAACCCATATCCCTATCTTGGCCCAGAGCACCAGGGCACCCAGTACGTGAACCGCAAGGGGTACTTTTCCATGGTGCTGCAAGCACTGGTGGATCACAAGGGACGTTTCACCAGCATCCACGTGGGATGGCCAGGAAGGGTTCATGACGCTCGCGTCTTCAGAAAACACAACTCTCTTTAAACGGCTGCAGCAAGGAAATTACTTCCCAGACCAGAAAATAACAGTTGGCGATGTTGAGATGCCTGTCGTTATCCTGGGTGACCCAGCCTACCCCTTGATGCCATGGCTCATGAAGCCATACACAGGCAGCTTGGACAGTGGTCAGGAGCTGTTTAACTACAGGCTGAGCAAGTGCAGGATGGTGGTAGAGTGTGCATTTGGCCGTTTAAAGGGTCGCTTCCGATCATTACTTACTCGCTCAGACCTCAGCCAAAAGAATGTCCCCATTGCTATTGCTGCTTGCTGTGTGCTCCACAATCTCTGTGAGAGTAAGGGGGAGACCTTTCTGGCGGGGTGGGAGGCTGAGGCAAATCACCTGGCCGCTGACTACGAGCAGCCAGACACCAGGGCGATTAGAAGAGCACACCAGGAGGCGGTGCGCATCAGAGAAGCCTTGAAAAGTAGTTTCAGCACGGGCCAGGGTACGGTGTGACTGCAGTGTTGTTTCCCCTTGATGAACAATCCCGCCTCTATTGACTCCCTCTAAGCAACCCACCCTCCCCTTTACTTACAGCTTGCTGAAGGAAATAAAGTCAGTATATTTTAAAAATCATTTATTCTGTATTAAAAGTCATTTGGTATTGCTTAAAAATCATGAATTCTTTCTTAAAAGTCATTCCCTGTAAGAAAACCACCCCCCCCTTTGGATGTATTCTTGATTAAAAAGTAATTATAAAAAGAGGCACAGAATTATCTAGGTATCCCTGCATGGTGTGGTTTGGGAGGAGGATCGGAAGAAAGGAAAAGCCCATTAAGCACATTTCAGCTTAATGTCAGCCTTTTGGTTGGGCTGTCCATGGGGGTGGAGTGGGCTGGTGCAGAAATCCTTCCCCACGCGTTCTAACACGTCTGGGTGAGGGAGATATGGAATGTGGGGAGCTTTGAGGGTGGTTAAACATGGGCTGCAGTGGCACTCTGTAACCCCGCTGCTGTTCCTGAACATCCACCATGCGCCTGAGGATCTCAGTTTGATCACGCAGCAGCTCCAGCGTTGCATCACGCCACCGCTGATCTTCCTGCCTACACCTCTGATCTTCTGCCTGTCTTCCTGCCGCCACCTCTCTCTTCCTGCCGCACCTCTCATCTCGAGCGTCTCTCCTATCCTCCCGGTCACTGGCATCTTTCCTGTATTTTGCTATCACTTCCTTCCAATCATTCTGATGAGCTCTGTCACTGTGGCTTACTTCCATGATTTCTGAAAACATTTCATCTCGAGTTCTCTTTCTCCTCCGCCTTTTTAGCTAGCCTTCCTGATGGGGTAGGGAGGACAGAAAAGTGCGCAGCTGCATGGGGGAGGAAAACAGGGAGAGAAGTATGTAAAAAGATACATTTTACAGAACAATGATTGTACTCTTTCACAGTGAATAAAACTATGCACCTTACATAGCACATGTGATTTCACTACAAGGTCGAATTTTGCATCTTTTAATACTGAGTGCCTGTGTCCCTCTTTTCAGCACACTGCAGACGCAGGACCCGGTCCTGGAATCATAATTCAGCTTCCATGCGGCCATGGTAAGGCTTTATGTTTGACTTCTCCAGGGTTTATATCCACAGTGACCTATGATGCCTTGTTCCTTTTCAGAGAACAGCAAACCCCAAACCCCCGGTCTTTCCACTCCTCCCCAGCGCATGGCTGCTATCCCGTAAGCTAGTTGTAGCTTTTATTCATGGGGATTGCAGTAAGGCTGGTAGCTGGGAAGATTCCCTGGCCAACGTTTTAGAAAACCCAGCTCCCAGCCTTCCCTCCCCCCCCCCATGAAGCGTGCTTGGTGTTTCCCTGCTCGCCCAGAGAAGCCCCCGCCGCCTTCCCTCCCCCCCACCCAAAGCGTGGCTGGTAGCTGGGAAGATTCCCTGCTCGGCCAAAGCATGCAGAGAAGCCCAGCGCCAGCCTTCCCCCCCCCCCCAAAGCGTGGCTGGTAAAGATTCCCTGCTCGCCAGAGAAGCCCAGCCCAGCGCCTCCTTCCCCCCCACCCAATGCCTGGTAGCTGGGAAGATTCCCTCCCCCAACCAAAGCGTGGCTGGCTAGCTGGGAAGATTCCCTGCTCGCCAGAGAAAGCCCAGCGCCAGCCTTCCCTCCCCCCCCCCAGCTACGGGCAAGGCTATGAGTAAGCGGCAGCACAGTAGGAAAATCGCCATGTTTGCCCCCCTAATAAAAAAAAATTCCCTGAATTTCAACCAGGTTACAATGAATGATATAACTCTGGTGAGAATAACAGCGGAAGATGCAGAACGTATGTTTCTTGACTGCGAGCAGTGTCCAGGCGCTTACGCAGCTGTGCTTTGTGAAGCAATGATTCCGAATTACTTGATGCATGCCTGGCGGGGGTCTCATTACAATGGGGGACCGGATAAGGCCGCCTTGCCCCGAAATCTACTGAAAAGGCTTTTTGAGTACCTCCAATATCGATTCATGGAGATTTCTTGGGAGGATTTTCACTCCATCCCCAGACATGTTAACGAACTTTTCCTGTAACTGTACTGGCTGCGAATGAATGACAACCCCTGCTTGCAAATTAATCATTAAAAAACGCTTGTTTTAAACCATGATTGATACTTACAAATGTACACTCACCAGAGGTCCTTCCATGGCTTCACTGTCTGGGATAGTGGCTTGGGTGGGCTGGGAGTTTAATTCTGGGCTCTCAAAAAGCTCCTGGCTGCTGTGGGTAATTGAGAGCTGTGTGCTATCAGCAATCTCTTCCCTCCTCTTCGTCTTCGTCATCTTCCCCCTCAGCAGAAATCCTCAGCCACGGTTGATATTACAACCCTGACCTCTGAATCCACGGCCAGGGGTGGGGTACTGGTTGCGCAGCCACCCAAAATTGCATGCAGCTCAGCATAGAAGCGGCATGTTTTCGGACCTGCTCCAGACCTTCCGTTTGCCTCTCTGGTTTTCTGGTATGCCTGCCTCAGCTCTTTCACTTTTATTCTGCACTGCACTGAGTCCCTCCTGTGTCCTTTTGCAATCATAGACTTTGAAATTCTTTCAAATATTTTCTCATTTCGTCTTGACGAACGGAGTTCTGTAAGCACTGAATCCTCACCCCAGATAGCGATCAGATCCAGTACCTCTTGTGTGGTCCATGCTGGAGCTCTTTTTCTTTTCTCAGGAGACTGCATTGTTACCTGTGCTGATGAGCCCTGCGTGGTCACCTGTGCTGATCAGAGCTCCACGCTGGCCAAACAGGAAATAGAATTCAAAAGTCCGCGGGGCTTTTTCCTGTTTACCTGGCCAGTGCATCGGAGTTCTGACTGCTGACCAGAGCGGTCAGTGGTGCTCTGTGGGATACCTCCCGGAGGCTAGTAACTTCGATTTCCGTCCACACTACCATAATTCCGATGTAGTAAAATCGATTTTAGGGTAACTCCTGTGGTTTTGATGGAGTACAGAAATCGATTTAAAGAGCCCTTTAAATCGATTTACAGGGTGGTGTAGTGTGGACGGGTACAGCGTTAAATTGATTTAACGCTGTTTAAATCGATTTAACTGCGTAGTGTAGACAGGGCCTTTGATATTTTGCCTTCAAGAGAAGAGAGACTATATTGGATATTAAGAAAAACTATTTCACTAGGAAGGTAGTGAAACACTGGAATGGGTTACCTAGGGAGGTGGTGGAATCTCCTTCCTTAAAGGTTTTTAAGACTCGGATTGACAAAACCCTGGTTGTGATGATTTAGTTGGGGTTGGTCCTGCTTTGAGCAGGGGGTTGGACTAGATGACCTTCCGAGGTCTCTTCCAACCCTAATCTTCTATGATTCTATAATAGGTTTTGATTGTTTGTTTTACATAATTACTCAATTTCAGTTTTGGTACATTGTGCTTGTTTTGATTTCTTGTTTTTTATGTATTTTAATAAATTAACTTCCAACATCAGAGTGAGTGCTTTTGGGTGTTTGCCAATAACTGAATAAACCCAGGTCTCAGTAGAAAGAACTCAAAACTTTTGCAGTGCTGTTTCAATGCTGGACAGGGAAAGAGTTTAAAACATCTTTAACTGTTTCGACAGTTGAGATCAATACAACAGAGATTGACCCAGGCTGATCCTAGAATAGCCAGTAGGTTGGTGGTTTGGACACTCACTTGGGAAATGAGTGGGGGAAGCAAAGCAGAGATTTGAATCTGAGCCTCCCCCATCCCATGTGAACACTCTAGCTATTGTTCTCATGTCTCTCCCTCCCTCTTATTTTTCACAAAAAAACTTTGAATGGTCTGTGTCCCATCCCAATGCAAACTTGAAATCCCCAAAAGTTTTGCAAGACAAGAAAACCATTTCCCACCCAGGACTTCTATTTCTGGCTCTGCCATTGATTTCTTACATGGCTTTACCTAGGTTAGATAACCTCTCAGTGCTTCAGTTTCCCCATTTGTAGAAAGGTTAAAATGATATTTGTCCATATGGCAACGTTGCTATGAGGCTTAATTAATGCTTACAAAGTGCATTGTGCTCTTTAAATGAACAGTGCTCTGCATGTTTTTATTGTATTGTTTTTTTTCTGTAACACTGAGTTAAAGCATTTGTTTTTCACCTCTGGAAGCTGGAGTTCAAACATAACAAATGTGTGTCAAATTGTGATTGAACAGCACATCAGTTTAAACTTTAAATAGAAACCCTATTGGACCCTCTAAGGTTCAGCTACAGTTACCTCAGAATCACATCTGAGTCCCTCTGTTGTCACCATCCTCCCTCTCACACAGATTATCAGATGTGAGCCCCCTCTGTCATTCCACTACCATACCCAAATACTTGCCAGATCCTGTCACTTTTCCCCTCCTCAAAGTCTCCAGAGTCCATCCTTTCTTCTCCAGTCCTAACGCTGAAACCCTCATGAACATCTTGGTCACCTCTTACCTACATTGCTTCTACCACCACCTTTCTGGTCTCCAACATCTCATCTCACTGCATTCAAAATGCTACTGCTAAAATCATCTCTCCCACCTTCTGCTCTGACCCTTCATCATCCACGGAGATGCTCAGATGTTACAGCAATAGAGGCCACATAGGTATAAGGACAAAGAGAGGGAATTTATAAAGTGCCTATCTCCTTAATAGCTAAGCAGCAGTGATGGCACTCCCCTCATCCTATCCCTTTACTAGCTTCCTTTCATCGTTTGCACGTCATCCTAACCTTAAAAGCTCTGTTCAGCTCTGATCCGGCCTGCAGCTCCATTGTTGTGTGTTGTGTTGTTGTATCTATGTCAGTCTCAGGATATTAGAGAGATACTTTGCATCTCCATTCTCATTTCTTCCTCTTTCTTTTCCCTCTCTCTTTCTCTGCTTATGCTCCTTCCTAAGACTGGCCTTAGCAGTGGGCCACCCGGCCGACCGCCCAGGGCATAGGGTGACCAGACAGCAAGTGTGAAAAATTGGGACAGGGGGTGGGGGAAATAAGCTTCTATATAAGAAAAAGCCTCAAATATCGGGACTGTCCCTATAAAATCGTTACATCTGGTCACCCTACCAGGCACCATGGTCAAGCGGCACCATGCAGCAGTGCACGCTGCTGGTATAGAGTCAGAAACTGCTCCCTGGGGAGTGCCATGTGGTGGGAGGAGGGAAGATTTCTCCCTGTGTCCTCCTGGCAGAGGAACATGGGAGGGTCATGAGCGGTGATGCACAGACACCATCCTCCCAATGTTTCTCCATGCCTCCCTAGAGGGCTGTGAGTAGGGAGAGCGAGGAGCAACACCAAGCACTGGTGCATCCAAGTCACTTTCCCTCTCTGGGCTGTGCTGTGAGACAAACCTCAGGACCTGCTGCTCCCCCATCCTCCACTTACGCAGCCTATGTGGGGAAAACGACCTGGATGCAGGGAGCCCTGATGTTCCTTGCCTCTCCCCCACCCCCACATCCTCTTAGGGGGCATGACGAAGTAACATCTGCGGGGGGAGCGAGCAGCCATGCCAGCCGCTCTGTGCATCCAGGTCACTTTCCCCACATGGGCACAGGAGGAGGATGCAAGGGACAGTCATGAAAGGCAGGTGGGGAGCCCACAGGAGCCAGGGGCAAGGAGGGACACCACACCCAAGTGGCCCAGGGGCTCCAAAATACAAGTTCACCCAGGGCACCATTTCCCCTAAATCTGGCTCTGCTCCTTTCATTCTGAATAACATGTTGAAACATTCTCTGGTCCAGCAACATCTGTGGCCTGGCATGATTTTAGTTACTTGGATTTCCGCTTATCGTGTGTGGGGCCAAGTTTCCTGCAGTCCGGCAAAGTTTGTTTACAGCCGCCAGTCCCAGCTCTCCATGTTCTGTGCAGCTATTTAGCTCTAATTTACCCCTAAATAGGTCTTCTAAGAGCCTGGCAAGCTGTGGCAGTGTTGGTAATGCTGCTAGGCGTAAGCATGTGTCAATGTCGATACAGCAAACGGTGGAATTGTTGCAGAAATTGGAAAAGGGGGCACACTGGTATGTGTTTCATTTATTTGCCTCATCGAGATAAAAATAAAGAGAACCATTCACTACGATATTGTATTGACCTCCCGTGGTTTGGCAAATTCTCTGGTTCGGCACCAGTCAGGTCCCAAGGATGCCGGAGTAGAGAGATTCAACCTGTATCACTTTTGTAGTCTTCTACAGTCACCTTCGTGCCTTCTGCGAGGTTGTTCTATGCTTGTGGCTCTCGCAGTTTCCATGCAACTTGCCTCAATTTATTCAAATCCTCCTTCCAATATACTTCATCTACATGTTTTTACTATTTGTTATTATTTATTTCTGATAGCACCTGATATATGCTAGATTTCCAAACACTTAAGGGCCGTCCCTGCTCTCAGGAGCTCATAATCTAAGCCTTTAAATGATAATCCACTGATCAGAGGATGTATGG
>NC_133770.1:10965690-10967168 GCF_003597395.2 Chelonoidis abingdonii | reverse complement strand
TCGTGCCTTCTGCGAGGTTGTTCTATGCTTGTGGCTCTCGCAGTTTCCATGCAACTTGCCTCAATTTATTCAAATCCTCCTTCCAATATACTTCATCTACATGTTTTTACTATTTGTTATTATTTATTTCTGATAGCACCTGATATATGCTAGATTTCCAAACACTTAAGGGCCGTCCCTGCTCTCAGGAGCTCATAATCTAAGCCTTTAAATGATAATCCACTGATCAGAGGATGTATGGTGGGGAAAAAAGTCTGGACTGATTCAAGTTTCATCCTTCAGTCTACAGTATATAGCACATCTATTGATCCGCATTGTCTGCATGACTTAGGCTTTGATTCTGCTCCAGTAGGGACTCAGTTCCCATAGACACCAACTGTAAGTCTTATGGGGCAGGGCAAATGTATGCCTTCATAAACTATACAATTCTGAGCAAAATGACAATGCTATATAGGGGCCAGATCCTGTGCCACCCTTGCTCACATTGGTTTAACGAGGACTGTGTGAGGAATAAAGTCATGCTCATCAGCAGTATGGCTGGAAGGAAGAATTTGGCCCTAAATTATTAATATAGTCTGTCATGCAAAACCAGCCCAGATTGGGTATAACTGAGAATCTGCTGGACTGGACTAGCAGGTGAGGACAGGTGAGTGGCAAAGCTGTGCAGCCAGCAGCATATTATTGCCTAGGCCGACAAATTTGAAGGGGCGGCAAATTTGGGCTCCCACAGAGAAGCTCCCCCGCTCCAGCTCGCTGCCTCTGTGAGCGGTGCCACTGCGTCTTGTTTCTCTTCCCTCCCTCCCAGTGCTTGCGCCGTGAAACAGCTATTTCGTGGGGAAGGGAGGGAGGGGGGAGGAGGGGGAACGCAGCTCACTGGGGGAAGAGGTGGGACCGGGGCGGGGATTTGGGGAAGGCATCCAATAGGCGCAGGGAGCGGGTGAAGTTGGGGTGGGACTTTGGGGAAGGGGTTGGAATGGGGGTAGGGAAAGGATGGAGTCGGGGCAGGGCCAGGGGCGGGCGGGACAACAATTATTTCAGGACCTGGGGCGGCAAAATCATTAATCCGCCACTGTGTGCAGCTAGGAATCGGTGGGGCCTTGCCTTTGCTATGGACAATGTACTTTGGTTCATTCTGTTCATAAGCATTACAGTCACTCAGCGCATCAAAGGCTTGGTCTACACTGCCCAGTTAGGTAGATGTAAGGCAGCTTACTTTGAGCTAGTTATGTCAGTGTAAACTCTATAGCCTTGCTCCAACTAATGTAAGTGCTCCAATACACCGACATAATAACTCCATCCCCACGAGAGGCGTAGGCAGGGCCGGTGCAACCCTTTAGGCCAACTAGGCGGTTGCCTAGGGTACTAAGATTTGGGGGCGCCAAAAAGTGGTGCCCCCCAAAAAATTTTTAAATGGTTGCAGCCGCTGCTGCTGGAGGGGCTGAGCTGCCGGTGGCAGCAGCTGCCTGCAACTGGCAGCC
>NC_133770.1:10928766-10965538 GCF_003597395.2 Chelonoidis abingdonii | reverse complement strand
GGGTCAGGGAGCCGCGAGACCCGCGCGCAGGGCGGCGAAATGTCCCAGCGCCTAGGGCGCCAGAAACCCTAGTGCCGGTCCTGGGCGTAGGGCTTATGTCGGTGTAGTTAGGGCAGTGCAGTATCAGGGCAGACACTGCGTTACTTACATGGGGTGTTGGCTGTATTGTTAATTTAAGGCACCATTGGAGCCCTGGCATTGACAAGTCTGGCTCCCATCTTCCCAGCCGAGCTGCTGTCAGGATGCTGCTGGGTCTCTGCTCCAAGCTGGGCTACCATCCAGGCTTCCAGTGTGGGCTGCCCCTGGGCTCCGTAGGATCCCCTTGGGGAGCTGTGCTGGCCTCCCGGATCCCCACTCCCTCCTCCCAACACCAGCTGCACCGAGGCTCCCAGCTCAGAGCCTGGCTGCCACCTCTCTCAGTTTCCCACCACAAGCATAGCAGCCGACTGAACTCTGGGTGTGGCGCTCCCTGTTGGAGATGAAAAGATCTGGGAGTCTGGGCTCCCAGTAGGGAGCTGCATGGAGCTGAGAGCCCTGGCTTTCAGCCACCCACACTGCCCCTCTCAAGTCAGTGGAAGCGCTCCTGGTGAGGACAGGCACCACCGACAGAAGGAGGGTAGGGTGGACATCAGCCACCACAGTAATTATTCCCTTCCACACTACTTATCAGTTATACTTGTTCTCACTTACATATTAAGGAAAAATAATTCTATTCACTGCAGGAATTACTGTATGAAAGGCTATGCCCTGTGTTGTGCAGGAAGTCAGACTAGGGGATCATAAAGATCTTTTTTACTTTTACCGAACTTCACAATTATCACGTCTTTTACAGTGAATCTGCAGTTTTTTACATGCTGTGTGGAATTATATGTTGTTACTTCAAACCTTCCAACTTTTTTGAGGACAGGCTGCTTGTACAATAATAGTATTTGAAGATCCGTGCTAAAATGATTTACAAAAAAAGTACCTGTGAAGTACATCAAAGATGTCCCTGAATTAGATGTTATATTTGTTTGTTATCTTTCAGTGTCTCTGCTCTGATATGTTAGGGTGTATTTTAAGAAGGCTTGATAGAGAATGATCAGTATGCACGATATTTCATCGCTCTGTTGCAATACTAAAAATGAACACAAGCATGCCACAGAACTACTATTTAAGTGTCTTGATTTAATCAGGGTATTTTGATTACAAACAAACTGTGATTTTTCCTGAGGTTTATGGGAAAAAAAATGAAAACTTGAATCAGCAAGAGTGAATCTTTCCATGTTAGTTAACCAAGTTTTCTCTTTAGTATGCATGGACAGTTTCAAACCTCAGTAAAATTGTCTGTTTTCCTTAGTCTCTGGTTAGAAAAATGCCTGCAGGTCTTACAAGGAAGCATTTAGCAAATGCAAGTAATATTTTCTTGAAAGTACTCATGATAAGTTCATACATGTTTTAAAGAAATACTTGAATGCAATTCTTTTATTAAGTGTGTGAGATCAATGTACAGCTCCTTAATGACATAAAATCTAGAAAAATCCTATTGCTTCCTTATCCAAACCAGTTATTTTCAGATTCAGTTTTACATAGGAATTTGTTGGACCACCCACAAATGGAGTAAGTAGTTCCCATTCATTGATGTGTTGCTGGACCAGGGCATAGATGGGTGTGTATGTGCTCACCAGCTCCTGAAGGGACCTTGATATATGACAGCTGCATATGGGCTAAGGATAGTAACAACTACATCACACAATGGAGCATGGCTTTGCCTAATAAAAGGTAGTGTCCCCAAATAGTTCCCTAATCCTTCTAAACCTGGCCACGCTTCTGTAATTGAACAAACAGAACACATCCACTCCATGAGAATATCAGTGGTCACATGACTTCAGCATGCCCCTGTCCTCTGTTATGGATACAATGAACCAATCAGGAATCAGAAAAAACTCATGTGGTATGAGACTAACACCATCCATCTTAGAGCTTGTTTAGATGAACAGTTAACACGTGTGTCATACATTAACTGACCATGCAACCATGCACTAAAATTCCCAGTGTATCTTGATCTACTTCACCTCAAAATGGGGGTTTCAAAAACGCTCTGTAAAAATGCTAAATGTCATACATATGGAAGTTCTCTTGTAAAAAGTTTTTAAATGGAAAAGTAAAACTGTCTTGTCAAAAAACCAACAACAACAATTTCTCATAACAAATATTTTTCCCAGCTGATTGTTATGTTGGATGTCACCCCAACACATCTGTGACAGATAATGTAACTTTTTTATACATACACACAGAGCTCTATGGATGAGTGCATTTAAAATTAAATCCATTTCAGATGAGCAAGACAAGACAGTCAGATGCTAATAATGTTGTAAATATTCCTCATTACATTAGTAACATTCAATCACTGTTTATGTGGGCTGAGATGGATTTTTAGAAATGGAAGCAGCCTGCCGATCCTTGGGATTTCATTATGAGTCTCTTAGTATTTGATGTTTTCCCTAAAGCCCCAGGGGATGGACACAAGTTATTACATGAGAAACTTTGCATTAATTTAAAAAGAAAAGAAATTTTAAGTCTTTGCAGTTGCAGAGAAAAGCTCAAAATATGTAACCCAACTGTAACCTAACAACTTAAAAACCACAGGCAAATAAGAACCTACAATCTATTACTATTATTTAAAACCTCAAGATTTTTAAGCCAGTCTTGTGATTTTTTTTTGCGGGGGGGGCAGGGATTGGCTCATGATTTGAGGGGTTTGTGATACTGGGAACATGCTTGATTTCTGCCTGGTTGTGCTGGAAAGCACTGAAAGAGTTAATGCTCTTCCACTACCCAGAAGTAGCGCTGCGACTGTCTGGGTCACTAGTTGTTGCAGACCTCTGTTGAGACTGCACAGGCCTTTGTGCTCCACAGTGTTGCCAGGTGGATTTAGGTGAGTTTGGCCGGGGCTGGAGCCTATCTTGCAACATGAAAAGCTCTGGCCCTCTGGCGAACTGCAGCTCTGCCTGGGGGCAAGAATGGGAAAGGTGAGGAAACTGAAGTAGGGATTTGAGTCCAGATCTCCTAGTACCCACAGCACCTTGTTGGGCATTCAGTGCCCATCTGAATCCCCCAAGGTCCAGTGTCCCTTTCCAATGCCACAGTTTGTGGCTCCATGTCAAGTGGTGACTCATCCACTGTGTAATAACGTAATGAGTTTGAAGAGCAGCATATTCTTTGCCTGCCTTCCTCTCCCTCCAAGGGTGAGCTGGAGAAGTTCCCTCAAGTGAACCAGCACCAACAGCAGGTGACACAAGAGAAGGTGCAAGCCAAGCAGCAATGCAGGGTGCAGGCAGCAGCGAGGTACAGGAAGAGCAACCTGCAAGCAGGGGTCATGTGGCAGCTGCTCTGGCTGGACAACAGCAAGACAATGGGGAGAGGACCACAACAAAACCACCAATGGTTAGCCTGAACTCTGGCTGGTGGGAACCCAGCCCCGTGCTCAATTCTAGGACTGGCTGGGAATTTTCTGATATTTTGTCCCAAAAAAGCCAATTTGTGAAAACGGAAAATTTCTACCAGAAAGAGGGCTGTTTGGACAGAGTCCTGGACTCAAAACATTTTTGAAAAAAAAATATATATATATTGTAAAAGCAGCAAAGAATCTGTGGCACCTTATAGACTAACAGATGTTTTGGAGCATGAGCTTTCGTGGGTGAATACCCACTTCGTCAGATGTATATATATTGTGACAGACCCAGACCAATGGGGTACAGGAGTCTGGTAGGGGGCAAATATAGTGGTCACTGGCTGAGTAGTTTTCTGTTCCCTGAGTGACCAGAGCAGGGGCTGCACGAGAGTAATCAGGAACCTGCTAGAACCAATTAAGGCAGACAGGCTGATTAGTCACTCTGTCAGCCTAATTCAAGGCAAGGCCTACTCAGGGCACCTGGGTTTACAAAAGCTGGAGCCTCACTCCAGGTCACAGGTGGGTAGGCAGCCCGGGGAGGGAAGTGATGTGGAGAGCTGGGTAGCTCTATGAGGACAAGCGAGGCTGGAGATGACAGCGGGTGTGATTGTGGAGGGAGTAAGAGTAACAAGCGTTATGCCCAGGAGGGAAGGTCTGACAAATGGTGGGATCCAACAAGATTGTTTTGTGGAAAGGCCGTGGGGGAAAGATTAGCCCAGGGAGTTGTAGCTGTCATGCAGCTGTTACAGGAGGCACTATAGACAGCTGCGATCCACAGGGCCCTGGGCTGGAACCCGGAGTAGAGGGCGGGCCCAGGTTCCCCCCAAATCTCCCAACTCCTGATCAGGCACAGGAGGAGTTGATCCAGACTGTGGGGAAGATCACTGGTGGCCAATTCCAGGGCTCAGCACAGTGCCCCAGGACAAGTAGGGACTAGTTTGCCTTAGTGCTGCAGAATCAGCCACCAGATCTTTAACAGTCCAGCCATCAGTGATGACCAGAGCGGCCAGGGTCCTTTTTTGACCAGGTGTTCCGGGGAAAAACTGGACACCTGGTCACCATCCTATCAGTTGCCACAGAAGGCCTACATTTACCTGTATAACCGTGCTAAATTTCACAGTTCATGGTGTGAGTCCAATACATTCATCCACATGCTGCTTCCGAGCTTTTCACAGCATGGGTGGCATTTTGATGTGCTGCTAGTGAACATCCCTTCAGCCAGCTGCATTCAAGTGAACCTTCAGGGCACAGAGGGTTCAGTTTTCTTTGTGGGGGATTAACATAAGGATGGTGAACCATTTCTGCCTTGAAAATAGGGCCTTACTGGGTTTAACTGGTGAATTAGCTTTTTATCGGCCCTCTGCTCAGGACTAAATTGCATCCAGAGTGTGTAGGAGATGCTAATTTCGCTGTAAACCAGAAATTCTGAAACATACTTAATTCTCTTGTAGAGAAGAGGGAGGCACTTACCGACACTGTAAATCCGACTTAACAGATAGAGAAATACACTTTTTACAGCACTTGGTAATCAGTAAAGAAAGTGACTGGTATGCTTCCAGAGCATCCTTGTGGAAACCATTCCTCTGAACTTCCCAAATATGAGATCAACCTGCATCCCTTAAATAGATTTGGAGTCTTCCCAAGCTGGCCAGGAGATAAAACAAGTTTGTGGAAATTTCTTCATTCATTCATTTATTCACCCCTCTCTGAATTTGATGTAACATGAAACTACCATAATTGGCTGTATTCATTGTGTACCATAGTCATTCTTAGCTGTGCATATTATAGATCTTGGAGCATTTCACTGTAGGTCCGGGATCCCTGGCTCTTTGCCATCTTTGAGAAAGAAGCTTTTGGAAAGCTTCATGTCTGAGGAGTCACTAGAGTGGTTACTAGAAAGTGAAAACTTATCTGTGTAGATAAAGCACTCCCACACGCTTCCAGATGCTGCTGGCTCAGTACAAACCCACAAAGTTCTGGAAAAGCACAGTCCACCCACGGGAGCACTGAAAAGGTCAGTAGCTGTAATTCAAGAAGTCTCAGACTTTTCCTCCAAGAAAGAAAAAAGAAGTGTAAAATAATGCACTTTCCTAACTATTAAATGAGTAATGAGTAGAAGGTAGGACCACAATTTAAAAAAAAAGTAGGAGCCTAGAATTAGACCTCTAAGTTTATGTGTAGATAGATAAGAGACCTCACTTTCAATAGCTCCCATGGAGGTCATTCTCTGCATCACATTACATCACCTTAGAGCAGGTACTCTTTTATGTAAAGGTTTTCCAATCGATTCATCCATGACAGACTTTATGTTCACTAGACTCAGGAAAGGTTGCTAAGGGGCAAACATGAGAGATTTTTTTAAAACCACAAATCAGGAAACCAGATCAAGGTTTGGAGGATAGGTTTTAAGTTTACATTCAGTATCTTTCTGCTTAGTGTTTTAATACTTTTCAAATAAAAAGCAACAAACACGTAAACTTAAAAGCTACCTTTCTTGGTTCTCTCATGACACCTAGAGATGTCAACCAGGATTGAGGTCCCATTGTGCCAGTCCTTTCCCCAATAGAACTTAGTCTAAATACAATATAGAAATCACCTAATTGCAGATAAGTGTAAAGTTACTTGCTTTTTCTTCTGTGGGAATGTGACAGAGAAATTGTACTTCCATTTGGCTAGAAAATGTTTTTTTGAATAATTCCTTGTGCTTCTAAGAATGAACTGGTTGCTTCCTTCTTGAGCCTGCAAATCTTTACTGAAGGCAACAATGAAAGCACTTTAGAGAGTGATCAGTCCTTGTCTGCAGAAAACACTTCCATAATTACCAAGATAAAACAAAGTCAATTTATACCCAGACCCTACTACCAGCTTCCTCATCCAGGTGGATAACTCTTTTAAGTCTGGGTGACTTTGGCCCAACTCCAGACAACTGCCTGCCCTCTTAAACTGTTTAGAGGTGGGAAAATACACTGTCGGGTATGGGGGAAGATCAGAGTTTAGAATGCACCATATATCTAATGGTTCCTGGCTCTCCTTCTCAGCCGAAGGATGTTTGTGGTGGAAATGGCTGGAACTCCCATTCTTGGTTTAATTCTTGTATCCTTTGTGTTTTTTATACTGATCCCCTTAGCGATCTATTATTCCTATTGATTCCCTGGGTATCAGATTAATCCGAGTCACACTGAGGATCCTCAGGACAGCGACCGTGTACCTTATGTTTGTAAAGTATTCCATGCACTTCTCATAAATGAACATCCAAGTGCTAATGGGAAATACAAAGCTAACTTAGCAAGTGATTGATTTGTAGCCAAACAACTGGAAGAACTTGCTGGTTGAGAGAATGAGGTTTCTGTTTCCTCTGGCTCTGACGTTCCTGAAGAAAGTAACTTTGATGCTGAAGTGACCAGTAAGGACTTATCCCACCCAACAAAATCAGAAAACTTTCCAACTAGGAACAGAAGATGTTCCTCAGCTTTGACAGGAGAGTGTAGTGGAGTTGACCTGCTAGTTAGTAGAATATACTGTCTCACACAGTGGCTCTTGCTGTTACTTTTTTAGGTTATAATAACCAATGCCTGTATACTCCAGACACTTTGGCAGATAATAGCATCATAAACTAAATGTAGGGGTCACACATGAGTCATTTGCAATCCTGTTACTCATCTCCTTAGTGTTTAAGGACCTGAAATTAGAAAACCTGTTGTGGAAACAGTATGTTCCTGGAAACCAAAGATGTCTGGTTTTTCTTGGTTTGTTTTTCAAAAAGTCTGCAGTATTGGATTGATTCAAAGCTTTGATACAAGAAACAAAATCTGGCATCACAAACACGACATGTTTCTAAACTCTTAGCATATTCAGAATACAGAAGCCAGCACAAACTACAGGGTTGAGGGAATGATCAAATGACAGACAAGCCTTGTCTATAGACCAGCCTAAGGATATCCCTAAGTCATCATACCAGGGGGTCCAGTTTGCCAGAACAGGTCATACTTGTCATTGAAGGAGAATGTCAGTTTCCATCAGCAGCACAAATCAAGATCAGTTTCTGAACAACACATGGATCTTTCCCATGTTAGAACCATACAGGAATCAGAAGGCTGCTGTATGTTCGTATGTGATTCCCCGAGGAATATTCCAAATTAGAAATCTTTTGTTGTTAATATCAAGATCTAAATAGATAAGGCAGACAAAGGAAGTATTATCACCATTTCCCAGATGAGGAATTGAGTCAGGGAGAGAGAAAGTAACCTGCCCCTGAAGGGGCAAAGTCTGGGGCAGACTCAGGAATTAAACACATACCTCCTGAACCCTAGCCCACCATGTTAGCTAGAAGACCACCCCTCCTCAGTGCTAATGCCACCCTATTCTTTGTTTTTCCACCACGTTAAAAACCATCATTCATCCTCTTAAACAAAATCAGCCACAGTGGCTTTGCATTCTTCAGACACAGATACTGACTGTTCATTCTAACAGCCTTACATCGGTGCAACTATTGACTCAAGGAAGTTACTTGCAATTTGCTTTGGAATACCAGAGGAAAATCAGGCCAATTATTTCTAGTTCAGTAGTTTCCAAGAAAACAAACCATTGCAAAGACTCAGATATGCCCCATGCCCAGAACTAGGGACAGTGGCTGTGGAAGAAGGGCACAAACAAACCTTTCATGAAGGGAAAACAGTACTACATATTACTAAGCAGCACTGAAATAGAACTTTGTACTATTTATGAGTGTTTCTTATAATAGACAAAGTTTCCTTCTCCCGTTTGTCCTTTCCTTAAGGGTCTAATCATTAGCTGCCAAGTACATCAGATTGTATTCTGGTCTCCCATCTTTAAGGAAAATGAATTCAAACTGGAACACATATAGAGAAGCTCTACTAGGATGAGCAGAGGAATCGAGAACCTATCTTATGAAAGGAGTCTTAAGGAACTTGAGTTGTTTAGCCTAACAAAATGAAGGTTGAGGGGAGATATGATTGCTCTCTATAAATAGAGGCGAGGGATACACACCAGGGAGGGAGAGGAGTTATTTAAGTTAAGGGTTAATGCTGGCACAAGAATAAATGGGATATAAACTGGCTATCAGTAAGTTTATGCTTCAAATTAGATGAAGGTTTTGAACCATCACAGGAGTGAAGTTCTGGAACAGCCTTCCCAGGAGAGTAGTGGGGGGAAAAATCCTAACATGTTTTAAGACTGAGCTTGATAACTTTGTGGAGGGGACTCTGAGTTACTATAGAAAATTATTTCCCTGGGATCTGTCTGATGGGTCTTGCCCACATGCTCGGGGTCTAACTGATCAAAATATTTGGGGCTGGGAAGGAATTTACCCCGGGTCAGATTGGCAGAGACCCTGTTTTTTTTTTTAACCTTCTACTACAGCATGGGGCATGGGTCATTTGCTGGTTTGAACTAGAGTAAATGGTAGATTCTCTGTAACTCAGTTTTTTAAATCAAGATTTGAGGACATCAGTAACTCAGCCAGAGGTTATGGGCCTATTACAGGAGTGGGTGAGTGAGGTTCTGTGGTCTGCAATGCACAGAAGGTCAGACTAGATGATCATGATGGTCTTTTCTGGTCTTGAAGTCTGCGTTTTTGAGAATCACAGCCAGTGGAGTTACATTTGCATAAAACTGGACCAAAGCAATGCGAAATAAGGCCCCATATTTTCACTGCATGAATACGGATACAACAATCTCTTGAGAATTCACCCCATGCTCTGTGCAGAGACTCTTTATTTGGGTATTTCAAAGCCCTGGCTAGAACACAGTCTGTAGAAACTTGCACCACTTTGCTTTGTGAGTCTGAGTTGGAAAGACATAAGAGAGATCCAAGCACCTTCTTCCTATTTTAACACACATAACTAGTTGTAAGAGGCCATAACATTACCTGGTGTTTACCTGCCATTAATTTCCCTTTGTCCTTGTTTTATGGGACATCATAACTTTGGTGCTGGTATAGCAGCAGCTGCTACCCTGTTCCAGAGGCTTAACTTATGGGTTTTGGGTTGCGCTGGGTTTGTTTTTTTGAACGCTTAGGGTCTGCAGTGTGATGGTCTCAATGGAAAATGTTCAATCAGTCCTAGGCTTTAACCATCAATTGTCAGACTTTTGATACGGTGAAAACTTACCAGCTCCACTTGACATTTTGCATTGCCGTCCCCAGCCAAGGAATTCATAAAAATAGGCAATTGCTTTGACCTTACAATGCTAATGGAAAATATGTCAAGTGTATTGATTCTTCTGTGTTTGTATTAACAGGTATAGGGAGTAGGCCAAGTATTGTAACTGTTTTTAGCCACACCAATAGATCGTACAATATGTTCCAGGGTTTGTTTCTTTTTAAAATATTTTTATATCCGAGTGTTCATCCTGCTAGCCAGCAATCAGTATCAGACATGAGTTCATTCCTCATTTTAGTGCAAAAAAAGCTGATACAGTACAAAGCGATTCAAAGTACTTTACAAACATCAATTGACTCGCCCCCACGTCAGCCCTGAGAGAGCCATAATAGTCATAGTCGAGCTGGAGAAACTGAGGCAGAGAAGTGAATGGCTCAGGAGCACAGAGTTAGTCACTGTCAGGGTGATGATTAGGCTCAGAGATTCCTGGTGCCCTGAGTACAGGTTACATTTTTTTCTAAAGACACAACTTCTCCACCTGCAGGTCATGAAGAGGAAGCCCTATCAGGTGTACCCACCATCTGAGAGCTCCTAAACCCCAGAGTCGCTAGGACCCAGAAGGAGTATGAGCAGGGGACGGAGCTATCCCTCCCCCTGTCCCCTGTGATTTGGGCTACCCCTGCCCTATCCTTTCCCCACACTCCATTCCAGAGCAGCAGATAATCAGCCTCATCTTCTCCTGTGCTTGAATAGCGCTCAGTTGTGGAGCTGAGGCTTCAAGGGATCACACAACCAGCTTCACAACCCCCTGAAGCAGCCTTTCCCAACTGCTGTGTGTAGGGATGTCACCACTGACCCCCGTTCCCTCATCCCAGCAGAGTCACAGCATTTAAGGCCAGAAGCTGTCCCTTTCTCCCCCCTCAAAAGCAGCAGGCCCCCAGCATCCAAACTTGCCCCAGAACACTCGCTGAAAAATTATCCCAGGATCAAAATACCATAACTCTTCAAACCCACCAAGGGTTGCGGGGTACAATGGGTAGTGGGGTGTTTTATTAGCCAATATGTGGATTGTAGCCCAAAGCAGGTTGACAACTGCTGCACCAAGAAAGGAGGATTTCACACAATTACCTCAGACCCACCACCTCCCTGCTGCCCTTGCAAGGTTGAAGACCTACAAACCACTCCTCTCTGTGGATACCTGGAGAACACCTGTTTCCCAGATGGCAAATACCCAGGAAAGTTCTCTATCAGAGTGTTACCAGTTGTATGGACCTGAGGGATTCCTGCCTTCTGCTGGTGACATATAGCCACCTTCATAGAATATCAGGGTTGCAAGGGCCCTCAGGAGGTCATCTAGTCCAACCCCCTGCTCAAAGCAGGACCAATCCCCAGATTTTTACCCTAGTTCCCCAAATGATCCCCTCAAGGATTTAATTCACAACCCTGGGTTTAGCAGGCCAATGCTCAAGCCACTGAGCTATCCACACACACAGCCCTGAAGTAGTGGAGATTTGTAGTCTGTCTGCTGCAAGCTCTAGTTAATGGGATTTTGAGATGTGCAAACATCTGTTTATGTTCACTGCTGGAGTGCTTCACACTTAATGCATTCTTGCTGGGGCAATTGAACCTGCATCCTAATCTACCATTCTAACTCTGGACTAGCTTTGCTGACTTTAATGCACTGCTTCAAATCCAGCCCAAATTACCAGTCACTGAAGGCTGTTACCATCTGAGGGCTGTGTGGTGCCATATGTGAAAAGAGTTGGTACTCTCTGTTAAATCACTAGTGGCTGGGTTCACATTGTAGAAGAACCTGCTTTCACATTAGGCGCCCTTTAGGGTGACCAAGTGTCCTGATTTTATAGGGCCAGTCCCGGTTTTGGGGTCTTTTTCTTATATAGGCTCCTATTACTCCCCACCTCCTGTCCTGATTTTTCAAGTTTGCTGTCTGGTCACCCTAGTGCCCTTAGTGGCATTCTCAGCAGACAAGTTAAGCGCACAAGTAGGCATGCATGGATTAAATGAGCACAGAAACTGGTCTCCCTTCTCAAGCCCTAGAGTTACCAAAGGCTCCTCCAGGTCAGAGTTCAGGTAAGTATCATCAGGTAAAAGGGACAATAAATTTACTGAACTTGCATGCTCAGTGAGTTTCCCCAGTAGCATATTGGTGCTATTGTCCAACTTTATAAACCTAGTTTATAAACTAGGGAATGGGCATAAGAACAACCATCCTGGGTCAGACCAAAGGTCCACCTAGCCCAGTATCCTGTCTTCTAACAGTGGTCAATGACAGGTGCCCCAGATGGAATGAACAGAACAGGTAATCATCAAATGATCAGTCTCCTGTGACCCATTCCCAGTTTCTGGCAAATCATTATGTAAAAATCCAAGACTATCTTAACCCTCAGCTCCTCTCTTAAAAATTAGATATTCTGGGACAATTTCATTCCTCTCTGTAAAAAGAACAAGCGTACTTGTGGCACGTTAGAGACTAACAAATTTATTTCAGTATGAGCTTTCGTGGGCTACAGCTCACTTCTTTGGATGCATAGAATGGAACACACTGACAGGAGATATTTATACATAGAGAGAACATGAAAAGGTGGAAATATGCGTAAGTCTCTCAGACTCCAAAGAGAGACTGCTGAACTCGAATTAATATGCAAATTGGATACAATTAACTTAGGTTTAAACAGAGACTGGGAATGGCTGGGTCATTACACTAATTGAATCTATTTCCCCATGTTAAGTTCTCCTCACACCTTCTATGGGTCATCTCAATTATCACTTCAAAGATTTTTTTTCTCCTGTTGACAATAGCTCATCTCAATTGATTGGACTCTTCCAGTTGGTATGCATATTTCCACCTTTTCATGTTCTCTGTATGTATAAATATCTCCTATCTGTGTGTTCCATTCTATGCATCCGAAGAAGTGAGCTGTAGCCCACGAAAGCTTATGCTGAAGTAAAATTGTTAGTCTCTAAGGTGCCACAAGTACTCCTGTTCTTTTTGCGGATACAGGCTAACACAGCTGCTACTCTGAATTCCTCTCTGTGTGTGACTCAGAACAGGTTATGCAAGCTGAAATCCTTCTTGCACTCTAGCAGCCACAGATTACCCAGCATTTCTCTTGAAGTCATTTGAGTTCTGGGGTTCCCCAGAGTTGCGGGAAGGACGCCTTATTTGGGGGAACCCTGATGTGCCCCAGATTTCAATGGAACAGCAACCAAATCCCAGCAGAGACTGTGCAGGACTTCAAGTACTCAAAAAGAATATCACAGAAGGTAGGGGACCTATTGAGAATTGAAAGAAAGTAAGGATGGTGTTGGAGCGAGTTAGAAAGACCTGATCACACCGTATGAGGGACACAAAGGAATGGGAAATGAGAAGGCTGGGAAGAAGAACATATGGATAAATCTAGCCCTGTAAGATTAACCCAGGAGAGACCCTTTATCTTTGTGATAAAACACGACATTTGTTCTGCTTCAAATGACACAATGCAATCTGACAAGTGACACATGAGCTCTCAGGGCAGCTATTGGACATTCATCTTCTGGCACTTTTAAGTACTCTTGCAGTAAAAGTGAACATAGCTTTTTCTGTGCTTTTGAGAATCAAGTGCTGTGCCATAAAATCAAACACCAGGAGGCTAGCTGGCATGCTGAAAAGATGTAGTGAATGGACATGGTTACTATCTGTACTGATGATATGCAGAGGAGTCGCAACAGGAAATAAAAGGCAGGTATCGTTTTTCCACATGGTATGTAATTAGACTATGGAACTCATTGCCACTGAAAGTTGTTGAGACCAAGAAATTAGGGATTGGACATTTATATGCATATCTAGAATATACAGAGTTATAACTCATGCCCAGACTGCAAAGAGGAGCAGCAAGCAGGGGAATTATGTGAGGGAGTTTTCCAAGTAAAGGAGGAGCGATGATGTGACCCTTGGGGTGAGTTTGCTGTCATTTTGTTTGTCGTTGTGTGCTTGCTTGCCATTGTAAAAGTCAATATCTTGGAGCAGTCCAAGGGAGCTTTTCTCCAGGCAAGGAGCTGACATCTAAACTCCCAGCAACCGGATGGAAAAGGGGCCCCAGGAAGCCTGGTTGGTGATCACTTGAACCCATCTCAGATTGTGAGTAATGACATCTGGGATGTCTTAAACCTATTGTGTATGTGTCTGATTAATATTGAATAAATAGCATATTTAGATAGTATCAGAGGGGTAGCCATGTTAGTCTTGATCTGTAAAAGCAGCAAAGAATCCTGTGGCACCGTATAGACTAACAGACAATTTGGAGCATGAGCTTTTGTGGGTAAATACCCACTTCGTCAGACGCATGTAGTGGAAATTTCCAGGGGCAGGTATATATATATGCAAGCAAGCTAGAGATAACGAGGTTAGTTCAGTCAGGGAGGATGAGGCCCTGTTCTAGCAGTTGAGGTGTGAAAACCAAGAGAAGAGAAACTGGTTTGTAGTTGGCAAGACATCAGTCTTTGTTTAATCTGAGCTGATGTGTCAAATTTGCAGATGAATTGAAGCTCAGCAGTTTCTCTGAAGTCTGGATACCTGAATTTTTTTGCTGCAGGAGCTCACCTATCAAGGCTCTAATATAGTGGCCAGGAGGTTGAAGTGTTCTCCTACAGGTTTTTGTATATTGCCATTCCTGATATCTGATTTGTGTCCGTTTATTTTTTCCGTAGAGACTGTCCAGTTTGGCGATGTACATAGCAGAGGGGTGTGCTGGCTATGATGGCGTATAACATAGGTGGACGTGCAGGTGAATGAACCAGTGATGGTGTGGCTGATCTGGTTAGGTCTATATGGTCGTTGCTGGTGTAGATAATGTGGCAGAGTTGGCATCGGAGCTTGCTGCATGGATTGGTTCCTTGAGCTAAAGTCTATGGTACGGTGTGCAGTTACTGGTGAGAATATTTCAGGTTGGCAGTTGTCTGTGGCAAGGACTGGCTGCCACCCAAGGCCTGTGAAAGTGTGGGATCATTGTCCAGGATGGTTGTAGATTCCTGATATGTATTGGAGGGGTTTTAGCTGGGGACTGTATGTGAATGGCCAGTGGAGTCCTGTTGGTTTCTTCCTTGGGTTTGTCTTGCAGTAGGAGGCTTCTGGGTACACGTCTGGCTCTGTTGATCTGTTTCCTTATTTCCTCGTGCGGGTATTGTAGTTTTGAACATGCTTGGCGGAGATTTTGTAGGTGTTGGTCTCTGTCTGAGGGGTTAGAGCAGATGCGGGTTTACTCAGTGTTGGCTGTTAGACAAGGAGTTGTGTGATGTGCCCGATGGAAGCTGGAGGCATGAAGTAGGCATAGCGGTCGATAGGTTTTTGGTATAGGGGTGTTATATGTGACCATCACTTATTTGAACGTGGTGTCTTAGGAAGTGGACCTCCCATGTCGATTGGTCCAGGCTGAGTTGATGGTGGGTGGAAAGCTGTTGAAATCGTGGTGGAATTTTTTCCAGAGTCTCCTCTCATGGGTCCAGAATGATGAAGATGTCTATAGTGTGGAGTAGGTGAGAAGAGGCATGAGTGGACAAGAGCTGAGGAAGCGTTGTTCCAGGTCAGCCATAAAAATATATGGCATATTGTGGGGCCATGCGGTGCCCATAGCGGTGCACTGATCTGGAGATATATATTGCATCAAATTTGAAATAGTTGTGTGTGAGGAAAAAGGCACAGAGCTCAGCAGCCAGTTGTGCTGTGGCATCATCAGGGGATACTGTTCTGACAGCTTGTATTCCATCTGTGTGTGGATTTTGTATAGAGAGCCTCTACATCCACGGTGGCTGGATGGTGTTTTCTGGAAGGTCCACGATGGCATTGTAGTTTTCTCAGGAATCAGTGGTGTCACGGAGATAGCTGGAGTGCTGGTGCCTGGGTCCTGAGTAGAGAGTCACATTCAGACAGTCACTTCAGTAGGGTAACAATGCCAAGATGCAGGGGTTGTCAGGATTTCCGGTGTGTGGATCTGGTAGTAGATAGAATAACCTGGTTGGGGCTCTAAGGGTACGTATGGATTTGTTCCGGTGGTTGTGTAGGGAGTGCTCTGAGTAGATGGTTGCATTTTCTAAACCAGTTAATACACAGCAAGTATCTAACACCATGACACATCACTAGGACTAACACAGATTCTAGCCGCACCATCTACACGTTCATTCTCCTGCACGTGTCCAGCAATGTAATATACGCATTCATATCCTAGCAATGCCCCTGCTATGTACATCGGCAACTGGACAGTCTCTACGGAAAAGGATAACGGACACAAATCAGATAGCAGGAATGGCAATATAACAAAACACTGTAGGAGAAACACTTCAACCTCCTGGCCACACTATAGCAGAACCTTAAGGTGGCCATTCTTGCAGCAAAAAAACTTTCAGACCAACTCAACAGAGACACTGCGAGCTGTAATTCATCTGCAATTTGACCATCTGCTCAGGATTAAACAAAGACTGTGAATGGCTTGCCAACTACAAAACCAGTTTCTCCTTCCTTGGTTTTCACACCTCAACTGCTAGAACAGGGCCTCATCCTCCCTGACTGAACTAACCTCGTTATCTCTAGCTTGCTTGCATATATATATACCTGCCCCTGGAAATTTCCACTACATGCATCTGACGAAGTGGGTATTCACCCACGAAAGCTCATGCTCCAAATTGTCTGTTAGTCTATAAGGTGCCACAGGATTCTTTGCTGCTTTTATTTAGATAGGAGCACAGTTGCTTGTATTAAACGTTTATTGATTTATTCCTGACACCACCTGGAGAGAAACAGATAAGTTACCACTGCTTTGGGTTCTGAAAGTCCCGTGTAACCACATGTAAAATTGAAATGGTCATAGAGGAGTTTTTAAACTAAGGGCTGGGGAAAAGCTGACAGGTGTGGAGGAACACACAGTCCAGACAGACACATCCCTTAGGGGATAATTTATTAAAGGAGCCATAGGTGTTGACTCAATGAGTGCTTCAGGGCTGGAGCACCCATGGAAAAAAAATTGTGGGTGCTTAGCACCAACTGGCAGCTCCATGGATCAGTGCCTCCCCTGACCCCAGTTCCTCCCACCTACTGGTGACCTGCTGATCCTTCCCCTCCCTCACAGCGCCTCCCGCCCACTGCCATCAGCTGTTCAGCAGCATGCAGGAGGCTCTGGAGGGAGGGGGAGGAGAAAGAACAGGAAGAGGCAGGAGAGGAAGAGGTGAGGCAGGGTGGGGGCTTGGAGGAAGGGCTGGAGTGGGGGTGGGGCCTGGGGCAGAGCACGGTCAAGCAGCTGCCACCCTGGGATCTGAGTAAGTCAATACCTATGAAAAGAGATACTCTATCTCCAACTAAAGAGGAAAGTATCAACTTTGATAAAGTATAGGTAGGAACTGAAGGGAAACAATCAAATGAAAAAGAGTACAATCCAGTTACATCACATGAAGACAGACAACTAAATATTGCCAGATTTTGTGAGTGATTGTATACAAATGCTAGAAGTCTAAATAGTGTGATGGGTGAACTTGGGTTCCTGATATTAAACAAGGATATTGATATAACAGGCATCAGAGGAACTTAGTGGAAGGATGACAATCAAAGGGACACAACATATAGGAATATTAGAGTAAGTCATGATGGTGAGGGAGTGGCAGTATATGTAAAAGAAAGAAAAGGAATTTAGGAAAAATTTAGGAAAAATCTTAAATTAACCCAACTGTACCATAGAATCTCTATGGATAGAAATTCCATACTTGAATAATGAGTCTAGCAGTAAGGATACACTTCCAATCACCTGACCAGGATGGTGACAATTAATTGTGAAATGCGAAGGGAGATTAGAGAGGCTAGAAAAACAGAAAACCCAATAATAATGGAGGCTTTCAGCTATCCCCAAACTGAATGGGTACGTGTCACCTCAGGATGGGATGCAGAGGAGCAGCTAGTCCTGGAATTCTCAAAGGGAGAGTTCTTGATTTAGTCCAAAGTGGTGCACAGGATCTGGTCCAAAAGGTGAATATAGATTAACAATTTGGTAACAGTGACCATAATGTAATTACATTTAACATCTTTGTAGGGGGAATACCAGCGAAACTCACAGTAGCATTTAACTTCCAAAAGGGGAACTACACAAAAAATGAGGATGGTAGTTACTCAGAAAAGGAACAGTCACATGAATGCAATGCCTGAAAATCGCATGGAAACTTTTAAAAAAACCCATAATACGGATGCTCCTAGACTTACGCAATCGTTCCATTCCAGAATGCCTTGCGTACATTGAATTTGTGTAAGTCGGGGACATATACCCGACAATTATGCAAAAAACCCAACCGCTTACGGAACTTACAGAACCTTTTCCGTAAGTGCAGGTTTGCATAAGTCGGGTTTGCATAACCCGCGGAGTGTCTGTACAGGCTGAAACTGTATGTATACCACAAATAAAAAGAAATAGTAAGAGGACCAAAAAAAGTCACTGTAGCTAAACAACAGAATAAAAGAGGCTGTTAGAAATAAACAGCTATCCTTTAAAATTTAGAAGTAAACCCTCCTGAAGAAAATAGTAAGGCGCATAAACTCTGGCAAGTCAAGTGTCAGAATATAATTGGGAAGGCCAAAACTAATTTGAAGAGCAACTAGCAAAAGACACAAAAACGAACCACAAAAACTTTTTAAAAGTATATCAGAAGCAAGAAGCTGCCAAACAAATAGTGGGCTCTCTGGATGATCAAGGTACTAAAGAAGCACTCAAGGAAGACAAAGCCATTGCAGAGAAGTTAAATGAATTATTTGCATGGGTTTTCACTGCAGAAGATGTGAGGGAGATTCCTGAGCCATTCTTTTTCAGTGACAAATCTGAGGAACTGTGCCAGACTGAGATGTCAATAGAGGCGGTTTTGGAACAAATTGATAAATTAAACAGTAATAAGTCACCAGAACCAGATGGTATTGACACAACCTTTCTGAAGAAACTGAAATATGAAACTGCAGGACTACTCACTGTAGTATGTAACCTATTGCTTAATAAGCCTCTGCACCAGATGACTTGCTGACAGCTAATGTAATGTTGAATTTTTAAAAAGGCTCCAGAGCCAATCCTGGCAATTACAGGCTGATAAGCCTAACTGCAGTATCAGGCAAATTGGATGAAACTATAGAAAAGAATTGAATTATCAGACATATTGGTAAACACGATATGCTGGGAAAGAATCAACACAGCTTTTGTAAAGGGAAATCGTGGCTCCCCAATATATTAGAATTCTTTGAGTGTGTGTAAGGGATTTTGGTCTTCCCTCTCTTTCATTCTCGGTGGGGTGGGGGTAGGGACATGTCCCTCACTACCATGTGGCTGTCCAACAAAGCATAAGGGGGAATTAGAGCTTTCAGGACTCTGACCCCGCCCCAGGTCAAGGCCGAGCAACAAGCAGACTATGATGCTGGGCCCTCTGGGTGAGGTTGAGCAGTAAGCAGTCTAGGAAGCTCGGGTCTTCAGGCAGGGCAGAGCCACAAACAGTCTAGGGCAGTGGTCTCCAATCTTTGTACGCACAAGATCACGTTTTGAATTTAAGTGCAACCTAGCATCTAGCCTACCCCTTCCCCTAGGCCTTGCCCCTTCCCTAAAGCCCTGCCCCGCTCCCTCCGTCACTTACTCTCCACCACCCTCACTCACTATCACTGGGCTGGGGCAGGGGGTTGAGGTGTGGGAGGAGGTATGAGGTGCTGGCTCTGGGAGGAGGGTTCAGGGCTGGGTCAGGGGATTGGGAGTGGGAGAGGGTTTAGGGTGCAAGAGGGAGTATGGGGGTATGGCTCTGGGACGGGGCTGAAGACTGGAGCAGGGGCCTGGGGTGCAGGAAGCGGTTCAGGATGCAGGAGGAGATATGAGGTGCTGGCTCCAGAAGAGCGTTCAGGGCTGGTGTAGGCGGTTGGGTGTGGGAGAGGGTTTGGAGTGCAGGAGGGGGTATGAGGCGCTGGCTTTGGGAGGGGGCTCAGGGCTCAGGGCTGGAGTGCGGGTTCCCGCCACATGGAACTTACCTCATGCGGGTCCTGGGCAGCTGCACAATGGGACTAAGGCGAGCTCCCTGCTTGCCTCAACCACATGCTTCTCCTGGAAGTGGACAGCACATCTCTGCAGCCCTGGGGAGGTGGGCACGTGGCTCTGTACACTGGTCCTGCCTGCAAGCACTGCCACCGCAGCTCCCATTGGCTACAGTTTCTTGTTCCAGGCCAATGGGAGCTGCGGGGGTGGTGCTTGTAGGCAGGAGCAGCATGAGAAAACCCCTGTCCCCCACTCAAAGGCCATGGGGGCATGTTGGCTGTTTTTGGGAGTGGTGTGGGGCCGGGGCAGGCACACAGCCTGCCTTAGCCCTCCTTTTAGCAGTCAGAGATCACGATCAACTGGCCGAGGCTCCAGGATCTACCGGTCGATCATGATCTATGGGTTGGTGACCACTGGTCTAGGGTGCTCAGACCTTCCGGCAGTGTGGATCAACAAATAGTTTTCATGGGGGTCTGAATCTCAAGGTAGGGCAGAGCAATAAGCAGTCTTTTGCCTGCCATCCTGGCTCAGGCAGATGGCAGACAAACGCAGGTCTCTTGGCCTAAGGAAGATAGGGACAACCGCAGGAGGTAGGGGGATCTGGGCCCACCCTACTCCACCAGGTTCCAGCCCAGGGCCCTGACAGTGGCAGAGGGCTCCACCCCTGGGTCAGCAAGGATGCTATCAAAACATGCTAACCATATTCTGGCCACACAACCAGTTTATTGTCTAGTGTCCCTGAGCTACTTCCTATGACCCCGTTGCAGTGTACCTTTATCTCATGGCGGTTCTCCATCACCTGCGGCAGTCCCAGTAGCTCCTCCATGCTCCCATCCCTTGGCTGACCTCGCAGTCTTTCAGGTCCTTAGCACTGCAGGGCTCATCCTTAGGTGTGGATCACAGCAGTGGGCTGTCTCCTTTGCCAGCTCCCTTCCAACTGAGCTGCAGGACCCACCTTTTAAACTTCCTATGCCACCCATCTGCTTCCGGCAGAGTGGGCATGGCTGGCCTGCCTCCACCCACCAGGGGGTAGATGGGGTTCCTTCCTGTTGGTCTTGGCGGGGAGGCACACCCCCTCACTACAAGGTGTCAACAAGCATGTGGACAAGGGTAATGCAGTAGATGTAGCGTATCTGGACTTTCAGAAAGCCTTTGACAAGGCTCCTAACCAAAGCTCTTAAGTAAGGAATCATGGATAAGGGGGATGGTCCTCTCATGGATCAGTAACTGGTTAAAAGACAGGAAACAAAAGGGTAGGAATAAACTGTCAGTTTTCATAGGAGAGAGATGTAAATAGCAGGGTCCCTCAAGGATCTGTCCTGTGACCAGTGCTGTTCAACATATTCATATATGATCTGGAAAAGGGAGTAAACAGTGAGCTGGCAAATTTGCAGATGACACAAAATTACTCAAAATAGTTAAATCCAAAGCTGACTGCAAAGAACTACAAAGGGATCTCACAAAACAGGGTGACTGAACAACAAAATGGCACATGACATTCAATGTTGATAAATGGAAAGTAATGCACATTGGAAAACATAATCCCAACTCCATATACAAAACAATGGGTTCTAAATGAGCTGTTACTCCTTAAGAAAGAGATCTTGGGGACATCATGGATAGTCCTCTGAAAGTATCTGCTCAGTGTGCAGCAGCAGTCAGAAAATTAGCAGAATGTTAGGAACCTTTAGGAAAAGGATACATAATAAGACTAAAAATACCATAATGCCACTTTATAAACCCATGGTATACCCACACCATGAACACTGTGCACAGTTCCACTCATCTCATCTCAAAAGAGATATATTAGAATGGGAAAAAGTACAAAGACGGGCAATAAAAATGATTCAGTGTATGAAACAGCTTTCATATGCAAAGGGATTAAAAAGCCTGGGCCTATTCAGTTTGGAAAAGAGGCGAGTGATGAAGGTATGTGATAGAGGGGTATAAAATCATGAATGGTGTGGAGAAAGAGAATAAGGAAGTGTTATTTTCCACTTCACAAAATACATGAACTGGAGTCACCCTATGAAATTAATAGGCAGCAAGTTTAAAACAAACAAGGAAGTACTTTTTTACGCAATGCACAATCTGCAGAACTCGTTGGCAGGGGATGTTGTGAAGTCAAAAAGTGTAACTGAGTTAAAAAAAGAACTGGAACTATTAGCCAAGATGGTAAGGGATGCAACTCCATTCTCTGCGTGTCCCTAAATCTTTGACTCCTAGAAGCTGGGACTGGATGACAGGAACTCAACAAAATGCCTTGCTCTGTTCATTCCCTGTAAGGATCTGAGTCCGGCCATTGTTGGAAGACGGGCTCCTGGGACTTGATAGACCATTGGTCTGGCCCAGTATGGCTGTTCTTATGTAATATAAATGTTACATTATGTGCTTCAGGGATTAAGCCAGTCTCTAACTATTAGACATTAGGATGAGACCTGACATGAGGGGCAGATTATCCTACATCTGCCACTACAGGGTTTTTACATTGTCCTCTGAAGCATGTGCTATTAGCTACTGTCACAGTCAGGATATAGAACTAGATGGAGCTTGGGTCTGATCCAGTCTGCCAATTCCTATATAGCTAGGAAGGGGGCAGCACTGACACAAATTCATACACACCGCTTGAAACTACATTACATATACATTAACATATACGCCGTACATCTCAGATTGTATAAAGGTCAGTGCAAAGGGAGATGGGAGGGAAAGCAGGATCAGAGAGACTAACCTGTCTCCGACATCAGGACAGTAGAGATTACCCGGCAAAGGTGGTACAGCCTCAGGGCTTCCACAGAAGCCCTGTCCACAGCTGTGAACTTCATCTTAAAGAGGGGCAGCTTAGGGGCAGGCTCTAGTAGCACAGTTCTTGAAGTTTTAGTTAGGTCTTTCCTAGGCAGAACTCTAAGGCCCTGACTCAGCAAACACTTAAGCATACGCTTAATTTTAAGCATGTTGATGTCAACGAGACTGCTCACATGCTCGTCGTTATGCATACGTGTGAGTGCTTTGGTGGGTTGATGTCAGGACTCCATACTGGTTGAGGCCCTGGACCAAGTGGGAGAGGACTCGAGAACCTTGTGTGAGTTCAGCCTAGATTCTAGGCCAGAAGGAGCAGTTTGCGTTAGCATCACTCCAGAGGATCAAGTCCATGTCAAAGTGGACCGGGACGGAGTCAAGTGAGTCAGTCACAGTAGGTTTAGTAGGACAGAGGCAGAGCAAAGTGTCAGGAGCAGAGCAGGGGGGCAGGGATCAAAAGAGAAGACAGGTATAATGGGTGTGCATCAGGGTCTGTTTTCCACAGCGAGGCAGAGTTCTGCCTAGATGCACAGACAGCCTCCAGGTGTTTTCCCGAGGCCTTACGTAGGGTGCCTGAGCCAATCAGGGAACACAGTAGGCACTGCCAGTCAAGACCTCCGTGGATGGGCCATGCACTAGTGCTTGGACCCGTAAGGATCATAGGCTGCTGTTCCCCACTTTGTGAGAGTTTCCATGTGGCAGCGTAGACACAGCAAACCTGGGTTTCACTCCCAGATCCTCACATCTGGGGTTTAAATGAATTAACAGACTGTTTTGCCTGAATAAAGCCTGCAGTATTTGGGCCTCTGTCTGCCAAAAAAGCCCCCAGTGACTGGTTTGTTTCCCTAACTCATAGCTTCCTCTTACATGAATCACATTTAGAAAGTTTCATTAGTGGCTAATTGATTTCAGCTATCAAAGGGGAATGTAGATTCATATCAGATTCTCAAACAATGAATTAAGTGCCAGCATTTTAGCTTCTCCTGACTCCGTTTCTAAACAAACATAATCCATCTTATTAAAGTTGCATCCAAAATCTGAAAACTATTAGCTTTAATTACAAATTTAGCAAATCAATTCCAAACCAATAAATGCCAGAGCTGAATGAGAGGTTTGTTCTGACAAGAGCCCTGGGGAAGGTGAGTGCTTACTGTAAATGTTAATGCCGAAGAGAACTGGGGGTGGATTGTGGGAGTTAAACCATTCCCTGGCATCATTAACAGCTAATCTTGTGAAAGCCTAAAAGGAATGGCTAAGGACCATGGCATTAATAGACCCAGTTGAGCCTTGAGTCATCCCAACATTCAGAAGCTGAAACTTCGCAGTTACAGTGGCAAGAAGCAGCTGTAGGCACAGGCTGGAATGGAGGCTGTTTAACTAACTCCCCCCCAGAGAGATGCAAATTATTGCAGATGAAGGGCCAGATTTTTGTTTACATTAAGGCCACTTATCCATATTCTGACACTAAAAGGGCTCTTAAACAGGGTGCAAATTTGCGTGCTCTTTAAGGGCTCTTTGTGCTCCCAGAGTGGTGTAAAGTAGTCTTAGGCCATGCATTCACTTCTGTGGCTATGGCAGTCCAGCTACCACACTGCAGCTGTGCTGCAGTAGTGCTGTAGTGTAGACGGGTTATCCCATCAATGTCGTTAGTCCATCTCTCTGAGAGACAGTAGCTAGGTCAATGGCAGGATTCTTCCATCAAGCTAGCTGAATCTGCAGCAGGTGGATCTACCTATGGCATGCAGGGTGCAACATTTTTCACAGCCCTGAGCAACATGGCTAGGTTGACCTAACTTTGAGTGTATAGGCCTTTGAGTAACTGAGAATCAGGCCCCAAGTCTGCAGTAACTTCCCTCCTCTGTGCTGCGAACCTTTGTCCACAACCCCTCAAAGAAGTTGTTGCCTAAGCAGTGATGGGAGGACCACATATCAGCACAGCTCCTTCAGGAATGGGAGGAGACCATAGGCATCAGAGAAGTGTGACCAACTGGCAGGTGTCTCAATGTTTGTCCCAGGGCCCTTGCCAATCAAGGAGGAAGAAATAGGACTATGGTGTTGAGTATGGTGAGTAAGGAAGAGTGAGGATGAAACTTCTGCCTCCAATTATAGAATCACCCATCTCTGTGAGCCTTGGCCCTTAGACACAAGTTCAGATGACAAGTTCCTGGAAAAAAGATTATAGGCCTTACTCCAGTTTTGATTATAGATCATTGCCACCTTACTCCAGTTTTATTCAATTTTTATGCTCACTCCAGTTTAACCCTAGTCATGAATCCACTGGAGTTAAACTGGAGTGAGTCTAAGTCCACTGGGTCTCAGACCAGAATATTATGGCATGAACTAAGGACACAGCTAGGATTGTGAGCCATAGCAATCAAGGGCAGGGGAAATCAATGGTCCCAATGGAGTTACAGTGGCATGGACAAGAAATCAGAGGAATGGGCAGAAGACACTGAATAATAAGAAAACACAATGAGAAATTATCAGAGGGGTAGCCATGTTAGTCTGGATCTGTAAAAGCAGCAAAGAATCCCGTGACACCTTATAGAATAACAGATGTTTTGGAGCATGAGCTTTCGTGGGTGAATACCCACTTCGTCAGATGCACGTAGTGGAAATTTCCAGGGGCAGATATATATATGCAGGCAAGCTAGAGATAATGAGGTTAGTTCAATCAGGAAGGATGAGACCCTGTTCTAGCGTTTCAATCAGGGAGGTTGAATGTTCTCCTACAGTTTTTGTATATTGGATGTGCAGGTGAATGAACCGGTGATGGTGTGTGATCTGGTTAGTCCTGTGATGGTGTTGCTGGTGTAGATATATGGGCAGAGCTGGCATCGAGGTTTGTTGCATGGATTGTTCCTGAGCTAGAGTTACTATGGTGCGGTGTGCAGTTACTGGTGAGAATATTTTGAGGTTGGCAGTTGCCTGGTTGGGTGAGGATGGCTGCCCCGGCATAGCCGGTGAAAGTGGTTTCTTTCTCTCGGTCGTTGTCCAGGATGGGTTGTAGATCCCTGATGATGCATGGAGGGTTTTAGTGGAGACTGTAGTGATGGCCCAGTGGAGTTCCTGTTGTGTTTACTTCTTTCAGCCAACGCAATGTAGATAATAATGCCATATATATCGCCAGCAGTGCAACCTTGGCTATTGTACATCGGCCAACGGGCACAGTCTTCTAGACGGAAAGAAGATAAACGGACTACAATCAGATATTCAGGAATGGCAATATACAAAAAACACTGTAGGAGAAGCACTTCAACCTCCCTCTGGCCACCACATTCTTTATAGCACGACTCTTCTTCGGTGGCCATCCTGTCTCATGCAACAAATGGGGGCCAGAACTTCAAAAGAGAAACTACGAGCTTAAATGAGTGCTTTCACAGTCTGCTATTTTTGTACTACTCATGCTCTCTCGCGCATTTAACTAAGGAGCTTGTGTGGCTTGCCAACTCCAAAACCAGTTTCTCCTCCCTTGGTTTTCACACCTCAACTGCCAGAACAGGGCCTCATCCTCCCTGATTGAACTGACCTCATTATCTCTAGCTTTCCTGCATATATATACCTGCCCCTGGAAATTTCCACTACATGCATCTGATGAAGTGGATATTCACCCACGAAAGCTCATGCTCCAATTTGTCTGTTAGTCTATAAGGTGCCACAGGATTCTTTGCTGCTTCAATGAGAAAATGCAACTCTGGACTGTTTGTTAATTGAATTTATTTGAAGGAACCACCCACTCCAAACTCATTGAATAAAATATGGAGCCACTACTGTGTGACCTATTTCACTTTGTACCTTCAGGGACCCCAGAGAGTAATAGGTACCTGCATCCAGCACACCAATGTCCCACTTGTACTTGCCATATCAAAGACTGAAATTCACACTGAGGCAGGAGGGCAAGCACACAGCCTAGGCACCAATTCAGCTCTCAAATTGGGATGGGATTAAAGTGATGATTTAGCCTTATGCTGACCCTCTAAGCAGGGGCTGAGCTTCATCCTTACACCCTGATGCTGCCACAGACACTTGTGCATGGGATTCCCCACATGCAAAGGTTTGCTGGACTCGAGCCTCTGTGAAATAGAGCCATGAACTGTATAGAATCATAGAAGATTAGGGTTGGCAGAGACCTCAGGAGGTCATCTAGTCCAGGACCAATTCCCAACTAAATCATCCCAGCCAGGGCTTTTTCACACCGGGCCTTAAAAACCTCTAAAGATGGAGATTCCACTACCTCTCTAGGTAACTCATTCCACTGCTTCACCACCCTCCTAGCAAAATAGTGTTTCCTAATATCCAACCTAGACCTCTCCCACTGCAACTTGAGACCATTGCTCCTTGTTCTGTCATCTGCCACGACTAAGAACAGCTGAGTTCCATCCTTTTTGGAACCCACCTTCAGGTAGTTGAAGGCGTATGTAGGGTGCTGAGTCTAATTGTTCGACCACTCTATCTGTAATAGAAATGTGAATGTCTACATGGTTGCTAAGGCTTGAAGCACTCAGATAGCATAGTTTGTGCACTATAAATGCCCCAAAGGATCCAATTATCTAGATGAGGGACAGAGAATGGATTCCTAGATCTGGGGTGAAATCAAGGGAATTTCTGAAGTCCATGGGCATTTAGCAATTGACTACTATAGGGTCAGTATTTCATCCCTGGTTCCTCCAGCTCAGGTTTGAGGGGCACTGGTGCGACTCTTCCAGTGCTTTTGATGCCGCTGTGTCTGGTTTGGGTTCAGGCCTATCACCTTCAGTCCAGCCCCTTTCATGAGCGTTGCAGTCACTTACTTTAAAAAGAATAATTTAATTAAAAAAATTACACTCTGCAAATGGAACTTATCTAATCATTCTGCAGTTGACCCTCTGTGTGTTGTGCTTCTTTTGATAGATTGCATGTTATTTATACTACAGGAGCATTGAAGGCTCCAATCAAGGAGCTCAGTCAAAGATCATTGTGCTAGGTGCTGTACAAACCTGTTACAAAAAAAATCCCTTGAGTGCTCAAATTCTAGGATTGTGACAACAGGGGGAAGCAACAGAGAAATTAGAGAGGGATGGGCCAGTGGCCAGGGAAGTAATTATATGTCAACCTATATTAGGTTTACTTAATACCAGAGTTTATGCTCCTCACTATTTTCCTCAGTAGGATTTACTTCCAATTTTTAAAGGATAGCTGTCATTTTCTAAGAGCCTCTTTTACTCTGTTGTTTAGCTATAGTGACTTTTTTTGGTCCTCGTACTATTCTTTTTAAACTTGGATTTGTTAAGGACAAAAGAGTCATCAGGTTGCAGGCATTTGCAATACTAAATGCAGGCATTGCACTTATTAAACCATTAGTGAAAAGCAGAAGCTAATGTTGTTAAACTGATTTAATTAACAGGGGCCTCGTGCATGAAGTTAAGTGGCGCCAGCACCTGAACAATTGTAGCTTTGATACGGAATGACAAATTCATCTGCCTCCAAAATTAGTCGCCCACTATTAGTAAATAAACCCATTCAGTAGCTGCAAATATAAGATCGTTCTACTCCTAATTGTACTGCTAAGATTCTGCTTGAGGTTTCCAGCTCATACCCACGAGATGTCCTTTCGGCTCGAGGCACCATGATCCTAGGGCATTAACTTAACTAACTTTAAAATAAGGAGATCGGGCCTGATTCAATAGTCACTGAAGTCAATGGAAAGACTCTCATTGACTTCAATGAGCATTGGATCCCCCACATTGTCATGAGGTGAGAGCGCGGCCGTGCAGTGATGAGGGTAGTTAGGCAGCAGTTGCTGTCCACCATTATTTAACTCATGCTCCTTCATGTGTTCAGATTTCTGTATATAAGTTTGCAGATAGGGTGAAATTTGCCCCTGTTTTGAGGACATAAGTGTGATTCAGGTGGGACATAAAACCAGATTTTAAAGGTATTTAGGCACATGAAGATGCAGATTGGCACCTAGGGGCTAAATCCCTTTGTGGATCTAGCCCTATCTGCCACTTTAGGCGCCTACCTCCAAACTTTAGAACCTCAAAAGTCCCACTCAGCTGCTGCCTAACCCCATAGTTGCCTAAAGTCCCTACATGCCTCAGTTGCCACTGATTAAGTCCCTGAGGTGCCTACATTTGTGCCAGTGAACATATGCGAAACCCTGACTAAGTCTTGACACCCAGTGCCTACTCATACCTAAACCCAGGCGAGATCCTCAAGCTAGACGTTCCCCTGCGTATAACATCTGTGGGACCCAATCATGTAGTTGTTCTCAGAGGCTACTGAGGACCCTGCCTGCTAGATCAGGCCCCACACCAATGGTAGCTGCTAGAAGCTGTGGTATGCCTTATAGCCTAGTGGTTAGTGCACTCTAGCATGTGGGAGATCCAGGTTCAAATCCCTATTCTGTCTAAATCAATGGGGGGCTCTTAATGTAAGTTTCCCAGCTGTAAGCCCTAACTCCTGAGCTGTAGAACATTCTGACTTGGGAGCCTTTGAACATGTGCCAGCCTTTATGTAGCTGATTAAATAGTCATTGAGACAGAGGCTGACTCTATACCCCAATGGCTAGGAAGCTCACGGGGGATGAAAAGAATCATTCAGGTCCCTGATCCCATGAAGTTGTACGTATTTAAAGGAAGTGGAACAGCCTCACCAAGAGAACCACATCCCGAATACATTACAAGCTGGTGGTTGGGGCACTCTCCTTGGAGATCTGGCATCCAGTCCCTGCTCCGCATCTGGCAGAGTGGGGATTTGAGCCTGGGTGTGCCATATCCAGGGTGAGTGCTCTAACCAGTGGACTATGGGGCATAAGATGGGGGGGGGCACCCCTGCCGTTTTTGTGAGAAGCGGTTGACCTGGGCTACAGGCATATGTGGCGACTCTGTGGGTGCTCCAGGGCTTAAGCACCCACCAAAAAAAAATAAGCAGGGGCTCAGCACCTGCAGGACTGATTAATATTTTATGGGCTCCAGAGTCCAGACTGTGGCCACCCCCCTGCTCTGTCCCTACTCCACCCCGAGAGTCTGCCCCCTGCTCAGCTTCTTGCCCCGAGACCCTGCCTATGCTCCACCCCAAAGCCCCACCCCTACTCAGCCTCTTCCCCTAAAGGCCCCACCCACTGCTCGCAGCAGAGGGAGGGGGCAGAGAGGAGCACCCATTGGCAAAAACAAAAGTTAGTACCTGTGCCTAAAGGTCTAACTCCAGGAAAGGATTCACAGACCAGACTTCGGTGCCTAATTCTCTTTGAGGGCTAGGTCTTAAGCCTGATCCCTCTCCTTGACATTTCCTACTGCCCCCCTGCTCAGCATGCTGGCGTCTGGAAATCCCATTCTTAGGCACCTAGCTCTCCTCATGCTCTGTGTAGGAAGCCTGGGTGCCTAACATGAGACGGTGGATTCTACTCGGAGGCAGGGTGTCTGACGTTCTACATTGCAACGTCGAATCTAAATCCCCTTTGTGAATTTAACCCAGAGTGGGATTTTCAGAGTCTAGGCACCTAACTCCCACTGACTTCAAGCTTTTGAAAATCCCCCTTAGGCACGTATCTGCATTTTTAGGCTCCTAAATATCTTTTAAAAGCTGATCCATAGACCTTATAATTCATAGATTCATAGACTCTAGGACTGGAAGGGACCTCGAGAGGTCATTGAGTCCAGTCCCGTGCCCTCATGGCAGGACCAAATACTGTCTAGACCATCCCTGATAGACATTTATCTAACCTACTCTTAAATGTCTCCAGAGATGGAGATTCCTTACAACCCCTAGGCAATTATTCCAGTGTCCAACCACCCTGACAGTTAGGAACTTTTTCCTAATGTCCAACCTAAACCCCCTTGCTGCAGTTTAAGCCCGTTGCTTCTTTTTCTATCATTAGAGGATAATGGTGAACAACTTTCTCCCACACTCCTTATACCACCCGTTTAGATACTGAAAACTGCTGACATGTCCCCTCTCAGTCTTCTCTTTCCAAATTAAACAAACCAATTCTTTCAGCTTCCTCTCATAGTTCATGTTCTCAAGACCTTTCATCATTCTTGTTGCTCTTACTTCTGACCTTCTCCAATCTCTCCACATCTTCTTGAAACGCAGTACCCAGAACTGACACAATACTCCAGCTGAGGCTAACCAACTCAGAGTAGAGCAAAAAATGACTTCTCGTGTCTTTCTCACAACACACTCTGTTAATGCATCCCAGAATCACGTTTGCTTTTTTTTGCAACAGCATCACACTGTTACAACTCAGAATTTAGCTGTGGTCCAACTATAAGCCCTAGATCTTTTCTGCCGTACTCCGTTCCTAGACAGTCTCTTCCCATTCTGTATGTGTGAAACTGATTGTTCCTTCCTAAGTGGAGCACTTTGCATTTGTCTTTATTAAACTTCATCCTGTTTACCTCAGACTATTTCAGATGGTCCTATGCCTAGGGGTGCTTTGCACCCATATTCCAGGAAAGGAATAAAAATAGGGCTTGAATTTGTCAAACAGGAAATAGACCCTGATGTCTAGTGTAGACTAGAGAGGTTCAGTTTTCAATATAAAAGGGCCCATAAAGCAGGAATGAAATGTAATGATGTAATAAAGGTGCAATTATGTTTTCATGCTTTATGTTATTTGAGGTGAATTATAACGCAATTAAAATATAATCAGCCTAATAACTATATGATAGTAATAAGTTTAAGCATTAATATTAGTATTCCATAGCTGCCTGGGAAGCAAGTCAACTGCCAAAGAATAATATAAATCACTTGAAAACAATGTATGTTTCTTTAGCTTACTTATATTTTTTTCCACCATGGGCCTATTCTTCAGTCCAGACCCAGGCAAAAGCAGCATTCCAGTCAATGAAGAGTTCTGGAGAAGCAAGGAGAGCCAGAATGTGGGTAGCTGGGTTAAAGCAAAACAAGGAAGGAAATTCAGTCCAAAACACCATCCCTCAAATCTACCCTCAGGGTGAAATTGATCCTTTTGCACAGAGACAGTGACGGTAATTAACAGTGCGGTATCCAGCCTTTCTCAGCTTCATGCCCTTATCCGTAATTACACCTCCTTGGCCTGTAGCATTGACATCTTTAATATATTTGCAATTTGGAATGAGTGGTTGCAGCTTTGGCCTTTTAGCACCTTCTCTCTGGAATACCCTGCTAAGAGGTATCAGAGATGAGGCTTCCCTCCCACTCTCTGTTTCTAAAAGGAAGCCCCCTTGCTTTATTTTCCTTTGCCTTCAGTCACTGGTTCAGCAAGGCTAGAGACAATACTAAGCTATAACTCCTTTACGTGTAAAGTGTCGTGAGGTGTCCTGGCACAAGGCCTGGCCCATCCCAAGTCTGCAGGCAGAATGGACCCACCATCTGTGAATATCTCCCTGAGTGTGTAGAAGAGGGGAATCCACCACCATCGTGGACTCTCATGCACTCTGCTCCTGAACCCCATTAAAGGCTCTCTGTGGTGTCTGGGATATGTGTGTGGGGAAGGAGGATGGGGAGTGTTGTTGCCGCCATGTTGTCCTAAGATAATGCAGAGACAAGGTGGGTGCGGTAATATCTTTTATTGGACCAACTTCTGTTGGTGGATGAGACTAACTTTCGAGGCAGGAGTGTATTGGGCCTGGAAGGGCATGAATTATTCCAACAAAATGTACCTCACTGACATTTTTTTCCCCTCACCTCAGCCCACTGGCTTTTCCACAAGTAGGCATAAGTTATCTTATCATGCTTTGAACTGAAGTAGTGCTTCCAGCAATGTTGCCAACTCTCATAACTTTATCAAGAGTCTCTAGCTCTTGGAGTCATGTGACTATTTGTAAACCTCAGTTTCCATTTTAAAAAAAGCTAATCTCTAGCCCTCATGTTTGTAACTAAAAGCTTAAACACCACAAGGCAAATTGAAATAAACTCAACATTTGTTCTTTTTTTTATCATCTCATTATTTTTAAGCCAGTCTTATGATTTGGAGGGGCTGACTCATCATGTCTGAACACTTGGACTCTACAATACCAAATTTGCATCTGAGCATGCTTCCCAAATAGTAATTTAACTAATAATTAATTGCAAGTATTAAGATCAACACTATCCCTATTAGGTAGCTGATCATTTAGTCAGCTTATTAGTAAGTAATGTTTTTAAGAACACTTAAAAATGATTCCACGGGTGAAAACTAACAATGCCCAAATTCTTCTTTGAACAACTTTGAAAATGGGTATTTTATGACAGAATTTTTCAGAGATCCAAAACCTTAGCAGCAAAGAGTCCTGTGACACCTTATAGACTAACAGATGTTTTGGAGCATGAGCTTTCGTGGGTGAATACCCACTTCATCGGATATTCACCCACGAAAGCTCATGCTCCAATACGTCTGTTAGTCTATAAGGTGCCACAGGACTCTTTGCTGCTTTTACAGATCCAGACTAACATGGCTACCCCTCTGATACTTGACAACCTTAGCAGTGTACATGAATGCTGCATGATTCTGCAGTCACACAAGCTTTAGTTTTGCAATCACTTCTTTTATTTTCAGTAATATCTGGTCTGTGCATTCACATGGAACAATTTGCTCCGAGCAAGCTGCGCAAGTGCTACTTATGTTTACATTTGTAAGAGGTGTCATGTTAAATACCAGTCAACTGCCTATCTGCAATCCTGAAGTTAAGGTGTCATTAATTTGTTGGAGGTATCATAAGGGCTCTCTTGAACTTTCACCTTAATTACTTCTTGTTTTGCTAAAGGCTCCCTGTTGACTTACTTGCTTCCTTATGTTTCCTTTCCTTAATTGTTCTTATGACTTGTGCAAATTTAATCAGTCAAAGTGGATGTCACATCCTGTCTAGGGGCTGATCTGCTAGAAGATAAGAGCTTACTACTGCTGCCAACCAATTGTGGTTGTGACTGAGTAAATTAATGTGTGGATTTAAGAATTATTTTTGATTAGATAATACATAGCAATCACCTAGTTAGTTGCATTGCATTACATTGAATAAAAATACACTTCTTTGTTTTTATAGTTTCACTGAAGCAGGTTTTTTAACATTTTCACAGGAGGATTAGGAGCAGGGGTGAAATTAGGTCAGTACAACGTATCGGTAAGAAGTGGCCACCAGTACCAGCCCATATACAGCCGACGTTAAAGCATTTCTTGGTAGCGCTTTAACGTTGCTACCCCTTTTCCTCCCCCGGTCGGCAGGCCTGCTGGTAGGGACCCTACCAGCAGGGCTGCCAACGGCGGGGGTAAAAGGGGTAGCTGTCCCGAGTCCCAGTGACTTCAAAGGGCCTGGGGCTCCCAGCTGCTGCTACCACAGCTGTGGCCGGAACCCCAGGTCCTTTTAAATCACTTCCAGGGTGGCACGGGCCAGGCAGCACAGATGGGCTGGCTGAGGGAGGCTGACCCGCAGCCCTGCCCATTCTGCCCAAGGCCCCACCCCTTCCGGGAGCCAGGCCCCCATACTGGTAAATCATCTGTGTTACTTTCCCCCCAGTTAGGAGTAATCTTCTGCAAAGAGTGAAGCTGAAAAGCCAGGGAGGCCTTCCTCAGAAGGGCTTAGAGATTGCTGGAAGTAGCATGAGAACAGACAAAATCCTCACACTCCCATTTCCAAGCAATAGCTCTGCACATCTCTGATATTCTCCGGTTATTAACTAGGTTGTAAACTTGTAATTTGCCGGAAGGGGCAGCACATAGCTGCATTGCACAGGAAGCACACCAGAGAATGAATGAATTCTGAGCCAGAGAGTAACCTTTCCAATTCTGACCCTACCGCCATTGCTCTAAGGAAGGAGCAAGGGCCAGATCCTCAAAGGTGTTTAGGTTCCTAACTCCCATTGAAATCTAATACATACTAAACACCTTTGAGGAATCTGGGCCAAGTTACTTCATGCCTTTTCATGGAGCAGTTCATTCCCCTGTGTGCCCAATTAGCTACTCTGGCCAACAAGTGTGTGTTTGAGGGGGTTGGGAGAAGAAGGGTGAAGCCAAGGCTCCTCCCACTCCTCACCACATCCCCACCACTTTTTCGTACTAGGGAATATCAGGGTGAATAGACCCTTTCCCTCCCTCCCTGAGCTGGAACCTTGCTCTGAACAGGAGTCTTTCTCATGCTGACACTCCAACTCCATGACCTCAGGGAGCTCAAAAAGACCATTCAAAGGAAGAAAGTGGATGAAGAAAGCAACGGGGAGTAAATTGAGAGAAATGACTCTAACAGTTACAGGGTCATTAATTCAGAAGTTGTACTTTATTGACTATCGCTCATTAATTTGCCATCCCAATCCTCTCCCTGTCTTAGTGAGCTGCCTAGTGGATGATCATTCACTATGGTAAATAAATATAGTTAATGCTAGACCTGATGCCTGAATGCAGAGCTCCTTATTTTATTTTGCTCTTTAGCCTGAGCATAAATAATTCTAACGAGCAGATCAAGGACAGACAGTGCAGATATGTGAAAGCAAATTTGCTTTAAAGACAGATCTTATTTCTGTGCTTCTTTTTTAAGACTGAGCAAGATGGGAATTTGTACAGAGAGAAGTATGGTTTGCCAGTGGTTAGTTAGAGCAGGACCCTGGGGTATCAGGAAGGCTGGATTCTCATCCTAACCCACCCATAGACTGGTTGTGTGATCTTAGAGAAGTCACTGAGCTCTTAGCCTCTGTTTGGGAGAAGCTGGGAATGAGCGACGGGATGGATCACTTGATGGTTACCTGTTCTGTTCATTTCCTCTGGGGCACCTGGCACTGGCCATTGTTGGAAGACAGGATACTGGGCTAGATGGACCTGTAGACTGACCGAGTAGGGCCATTCTTATGTTCTTATGAGCTTCCCTGCAATGTAATTCGTGTATCTTTAAAGGGGTCAGAACAATCATAGCAATAGCTAATTAGTTTAGAGGGCTGCTGTATAGACATCCTCTCTCAGCTTCTCCTTCAGGCACTGTTGCTCTTTCTTCCATGCTGCCCCTTGTGTGTGGAGCATCCTCCTTGAATTAATCTATAAAGCCACTTGCTGCTCTTCCTCAAGATCCACCCCTCCACAACTGAGACATGTGATCATCTTTTCCTTACCTTCACACTTCTTTGTCTCAAATTAGGCCCTGATCTTGTTATCACTGACATGCATGATTAACTTTCCACATATGTGTAATTCAAGTAAAGTCAATGGGCTAGATTTTCAGCTGTTGGGAGTGATCAAAACTCCATTAAATTCAATGGAGCTACGCTAATTTAAGCCATTTTAGGATCTGTACTACATACATGTATGTTTGCAGGACCTATAAACTCTTCAAGTTAGGGACTTTCTCTTGCCATGTGTTTGTAGAATGCTAACAGGATGGGGCCCCGGTCCTATATAGAGGCTCTAGATGCTACTGTAGTGCATATAATAAATAATATTATTGGTATATATAATATATTGGTAAAATGATTTTGGATCTTTGAGTGAATGCTGCTACATATGAGCAAAAGATTAATTATATAGATATATATCGGTGAAAGAACTGTGTAAGTTATCACATAGTCATTTTGGCTGAGTGGCAGTGAATGGATCTTAAAAATGCAATTTGCAGCTGCTGGTAGCACAGATCATTCATCTGTTCTAACACAGTTTTTGCTTCCTGCTGCTGTGAACACACTTGCAGCTGCCATAAATCTATAAAAGGAGCATATTAATACTTTCCCATCTCCCCTTCATATTCTTTGTTCTGATGCTTGCTGCCAGTCAGCCCTGGTTTTTATTATCGCCTATTACTAATTTGTATTTGGAATTGCTTACTTAAGGAAGAGGTAGTCACCTTTCCAAAATAGGTTGAATGACAAAGGGAATGCATCTTGCTCAATTTTACTTGTTCACCCCAGGGCAAATGGGCCAGCAAAATACTAATACCTAGCTCTTTATAGAGCTATTTTTATCAATAGATCTTGAAGTTCTTTACAAAGGAGGTTAATATCATTATCCCCATTTTACATATGAGGCATAGAGAGCAGGGACAGCTCTAGGTTTTTTGCCGCCCCAAGCAAAACAAATTTTGGCTGCCGCTTGCCCCAGCCCTGGGCTCCCCCGCATCCACACTCCCTGATGCCACAGCTCTGGGCTTTCCCCCCACCACACACTACACCCTCCTTCTGCCGCAGCCTGGGTCACTGGTAACTCGCTCCCAGGGTGGGTCATTCAGCAGGAATTTTGGATGTGGACAGAACTGACAGCATTGGTTCCTATATGGTGACAGAACTGCAGTAAAGTGGAACAGTTTTCAGCTTGTGTGATTGGAGGATATCTGGATGCATATTATAAGACTGTCCTACATAAATGAGGAAAAGTTGAGATGACTTTATTATTCTTTTGTTCCACTCTTTGTTTCTATGGGGAATTTGGCAAAGCAATATCACTGTCTTCCTTTTAAACAAATAAAACTAAATAAAATAAAATAAAA
>NC_133770.1:10906649-10927868 GCF_003597395.2 Chelonoidis abingdonii | reverse complement strand
GTTGGGTCTAACAATAATGAGACTAATATTTTCCTATTAGCTACAAATAAACAATTGACACAGCATGTACTTACTAACTATGCTTAATAATTGACTTAGTGAACTTGTGTGATTTGACTCTGGGAACGACTTCACAGAATGGGGACACGAAAGGTAGCATGTTGCTATGATGAGAATGTTTATTATCACAGGGGGCACCAGCAAATCGGGTGATCACTGTGTAAGTGGAGAACAATAATATGAAAACAAGTGTTATATATGTGTAGCAATGAAGTCTTTTTCAGATTTATAATTAAAAAGCGAGAATGGGTTTTTTAATGCTATGTCCAAGAAACCCGGTGGGAAAAAGGAAAGCAAAGCTCATGTATGCAGTCAGCTATGTATTCCTTAAAATTTCAGAAACTTCATCAAGACATTAAACTAGTGGAATCCTCATTGATGGAACAGTAAAAATTGTGCAGCCATCCCAGACAATTGATGGCTACAGCTGCGGACCACTCATCTAAAGTATGATACAAATCGGCATTATTTATTGGTTATGTAGTGTTTAATTATCCATGTTGAAAGTAAAGTGCCAGAGATTACCAGTGGGGCACTGGCACTGGTGTCTTGCCAAGGGTTTAGTTGAGGTGAGCTTTGGTGCCACAAGAGGATGGGTTCTCCAGTGGCAGTCGGTGCGGGGGGACCGCTTCTACCATCCAGCATTCTGACCAGCTGCTGCAGTGGCCAGAGCGCCAGGCCCTTGTAAATCACTTAAACCCAGAGCCCCTTTGGTTTCCCCACAGTAGCAGCGCCTCCGGAGCATTCAACCAACATGCAGTTACCCTATGCAGGGCCGCAGATGCGGGGCGATGGGTAAAGGGGCAGCCGCTAGTTAAAGCATAAAGCACTTTCCACATCGGAAGGGTAACGTCAGCCTGTATGGCTGGAACCAATAGCCAGTTCTTACCGGATACACGCGACAGCCCAAATAAGCATGAGGGTTATTTAAAACATCAGTGTCGTTAGTTGCAGAAACTATTGCAGCACCAAGACATCGAGTACGGTGGAAAACAACAAAAGGAGGCTATAATGCTTTAAGAAACATGTATAGCAATCTGCTATGAAGGAGGTCAGGTATTGACTTTCTACTTGTACTGTAGACTCATTTAGGCACATGTGAGATAAACATAAGAGTTGGATTTTGGCACATAGTAGACAGTTATCTTAACTATTACTAACTTGTGATATCTCACAGGTTTGGTTCTGTAATGTGACTATGAATCAATAGACTCTTTAAGTACTAGCGATGATATATGTATGCGTGAATGAGTTGCTATTGATCGACAAGTTAAAATGAAATTGATGTTTAGGATTACAGGAGCAGTTAAAGTTAAAAGTTGAGAAAACGATTCCAAAAAAGTAAAAGATATGTGTGCAAACCAATGACGGGATTACAATATTGACATTTAATAATCAGAGATTAGCATTTTAGTGTTGGGTCGTAATGTACTCTCATTCATAATGCTATATTTATTTTTAAGAAGCGTGGAGACACTGCATGTATACTCACCTTATCAAATTGAAAAGAAAGTGAGGGATTGCACCGATGTAGAAAACATAGGAATTACATGGAAATAGTATGCCAGTATAAACTGCATTTAAGGAATCATGATCCTTGTAAAAGAATTCCATAACAGTAAACATTTTCTCGATGCTGATATATATATTAGGTAAATGCTCAATGTGGAAGGAATAGGATTGAGTATGTATAACATAACTTCTTGATTTCAATTTTAATGTACTTTATCAAAGTCCAGTGTGGATTCTGTGCAAGCGGATGGGCACATATACCTGCTTAACAGAAGAACCAATCAAGAAAACCTGACATATGAGAAGAGAGAGCGAACAACTGCAAGACATGTGCTTAAGTTCACGTGCATTACCAAAAAAAAGCCAATAAAGAAAACCTTTGTTTAAAGGCCTCTTGTTCAAAAACATAATGCAACCCAAAGAAATATATTTTTATGTATATATCAGTTTTATAATAAATGTTTTGATGTTAAATAAATGTATTCTTCTGTATTTCTGGTCCATTATATATAAGCCAAACTATAAAGAATGTAAAAGTAATTTTAAAAAATGAAAGTGTTCACATAGGTGTGCTCGCATACCCCCAAACCTTACCTCCCTTTCAGCGTATTCACACCCACAATCAAGGAAAGAGGATGTCCTCATATCCAAATAGGGTCCAATTTGCACATTAGCCAGGAGAAGCAGATCGTGATGTGTTTTCGACCACAAACTCCCAGCTCCCCATTCAAACCCCATGGACAGAAGCAGATTGTGAGTGTTTATATCGACCACAAGACTCACATCCTCCCCATTGCAACCCATGGACCAGTGAAGCAGCTCAATGAGTTCATTTTGACCACAGACCCCATCCCTCCCATTTTCAACCATCCCTGGACCAGTGACAGGTGCATGGCAGCCAAGTCCATTGGAAGTGCAAGAGGATGCCAGTGGAACAATGAAAGGGGCCACTCTGTTATCACCTTGGGGTCAGGGATGGGCCATGTACGCCCCAAACCTTACTTCCCTTTACACATTATTGACACACAAAAAGGGAAGAGCGTGCCTCAATCATCCAATAGGTCAGTTTGGCACAGTTAGCCAGGAGAAGCAGATCGTGAAGGTTTTCGCCACAAAACGTCCATCCTCCCATTTTGCAACCCCATGGACCAGAGCGATCGTGAGTGTTTTCGACCATAAACTCATCCTCCCCATTTTGCAACCCCATACAGGAAGCAGATCGCAGATCGTGAGTGTTTTCGACCACAGACCCCATCCCTCCCGATTTGCAACCTCGTGGACCAGGCGGCAGCAATTCCTGAGCATCCCTCCCGATTTGCAACCTCGTGGACCAGGCGGCAGCAATTCCTGAGCATGAGCACAGATGGTGTCCTTATGAGGCAGAAACTGCACCTTGTTGCAAAATGGGAGGGTAGCTCAAAATGTCGGTACACCGGCAGCACTCTGGGATGATGGGGCTGTGCACTCCGTGGGGGAGCCCAGCAGCATGTCACACTGGTCTGAGTGGCACATAAGGGGGCCGGGGGGTTGGAGAAGGGGTATGGGGGCAGTCAAGGGACAGGGAGTCGGGGGGTTGGATGGGTCAGGAGTTTGGGGGTGGGGCCTATTGGGGGCAGGAATGTAGAGAGGGATTGGGACAGTCAAGGGACAGGGAGCAGGGTGGGTTGGATGGGTCGAGGGTTCTGGGGGGGTCAGGGCAGGGCCACCCAGGGGGGGCAAGTGGAGCAATTTGCCTCAGGCCCCTCAGGGGCCCCCACGAGAGTTTTTGGGGCCCCTGGAGCGGGGTCCTTCACTCGCTCCGGGGCCCCAGGAAAACTCTCGCGGGGCCCGGGGCCCCGGAGCTTCTTCTGCTCCCGGTCTTCGCCGGCAGGGGGTCCTTCCGCTCCGGGACAGAAGGACCCCCCGCCGCCGAATTACCGCTGAAGCGGGACCTGCCGCTGAAGTGCAGCCAGGTCTTCGATGGTAATTCAGAGGTGGGGGGCCCTTCCATTCTGAGACCCACTGCCTAAGTGCCCCGAAGACCCACTGCGGGGGCCCCTCGCTGCTGAATTACCGCCGAAAACCCAGATGCACTTTGGCGGCGGGTCCCACTTTGGTGGTAATTCGGCAGTGGGGGGGCGCCCGCGATGGGTCTTCAGGGGACTTTGGCGGTGGGTCCCGGAGATAAAGGACCCCCCACCACTGAATTATCGCTGAAGCGGGGGTCCCCCGCTTCCGAAGACCCCAGGCCCATGGAATCCTCTGGGCAGCCCTGTGTCAGGGGGCAGGGGTGTGGATAGGGGGTGGGATCCTAGGAGGGCAGTTAGGGTGGGAGGTCTCAGGAAGGGGCAGTCGGGAACAAAGAGAAGGGAGTCTTAGTAGGGGGTGGGGTCCTGGGGGGCGGTTAGAGGCAGGGGTCCTAGGATGGGGACAAGGAGGAGGAGGGTCAGGGGTTCTGGGGGAGATGTCGGGGGCAGGGCAGTCAGGAACATGTAGGGGTGGGGGGACCCCAGGAGGGGGCAGTCAGAGGCAAGGAGAAGGGAGGCTTAGATAGGGGGTGCGGTCCCAGGGCATGGTTGGGGCAGGGGTCCTGGGAGGGGGTGATCAGAGGACAAGGGGCAGGGGGGTTGGATGGCTTGGGGGTTCTGTGGGGGGCAGGAAGAAGGGAGTGGATACGGGGTGGGCCTAACCCCCCAGTGGAGTGTCCTCTTTTTTTATGTTAAAATATGGTATCCCTACTGTTCCCAGTGCCACCCCTCTTTATCAGCAAGCTCTCCATTCACAGCAAACTGTATCATGAGGTCTCAGCTACCTCCCTCCCCCTCCCTTTCCTGTTGATCGCTGCCAAGGGAATGCTGGGAAATGTAGTTCTTTCCCTGCTCCAGGGCTGGCTCTATAAGCAGGGAGCTAACCAAGGAACCACAGCTCCCAGGGCCCCCTGTTAGTTCTCAGCTCCCACTCTGGATCCCTGCTGCCCCTGCAAATGTGCCACCCCAAGCACATGCTTGCTTTGCTGGTGCCTAGAGCCGACCCTGACAGAGAGAGGAATTAATTAGCCAAAGATCACGCAGCACCCTACAACCTAAAGCTTCAGTGTTCCAATCCCATGTGGCATCCGCTATCTACACTGTAGCCTTTGCACCACTCTAAGCAACACTCAAAGTCTCAGAGCAGGTGAAAGTGGGGCAGAACACTTGTGCTGATCTCTGAGCAGGGTTGAATTCCACCCTGCTGTCCACCTTCTTTCACTGGGGTCACCTCAGCTCAGCTTCATGTATCAGTGGAAATTAATACTCATTTGGGGGGCCATTCTAGATTGGGGCACATTTTGGGAAGCCAGCTGCACTGTTACTGCTACGTGGCTAGCTGAGTGGGTTAAAATGCTAGGCAAAGTTTTTGTGACAATGTCATCTGCTTTTTTGGTCAAAATGTTGTTAGCACAGGAGTGGGTGCAAAAAGACAAGCCACAGTAGGCGAGGTGCACAGAAAGTGGGATGGTTGGGGCATAGAGAGCAAAGAGTATGAGGGGAGAGTCTGCGAGAAAGTTGTTTCTAGGTATCAGAGCTGAGAACCTGTGGATCTGCTCCAGTGAAGGCATTTTTGACATAACTTCACCTTCCAGGCAACCACGGGGATCATACTTAAACTTCTGTAAGCAGTATGAGCTGCTGTAGGGTGAACAGAGAGCAAATGTGAACAATCAGGATGGGGGGGCGGGTAATAGGAGCCTATATAAGAAAAAGACCCAAAAATCGAGAGTGTCCCTATAAAATTGGAACATCTGGTCACCCTACGTTGCTGTCACACGGCATTCTGACTAAACAATTAGCAGTGCATAATATCAATGGAGGACATGTTAAATGGATTTAAATCACCATCCAATGAGAGTGTTTCTTCTGGGGCTTCGCAGGGATCTGTTCTTGGCCCCATTCGATATGTAAAGAATTTTGCAAGTGACAATAACATTGGTAGAGTGGTGTTTAATGACAAGGACAGGTCAGTTATATAGATTCATCTGGATTGTATGGTAAACTGGGGTTTTCCAAACATGGTACATTTTAAGATAATCAATTGCAAGGTCATACATCTAGGAACAAAGAATGTAGGTCGTACTAACAGGGTGGGGGACTGTATCCTAGAATGCAGTGACTGAAAAGGATGTAAGGGTCATAGAGGATACCCATCAAAACATGAGCTCCCAATGTGATGCTGTGGCTAACATTACTAGTTTGATACTTGGATGTATAAACAAGGGAGTACCAAATGGAAGTCGGGAGGTGGTATTACCTCTGTGTATAGTGTGAGTAGGACCATTACTGAAAAAATGTATCGAGTTCTGGTGCCCACACTTGGAAAGGGTTCAGAAAAAAGCTTCACAAATGATTTGAGGACTGGAAAACCTACCTTACTATAAGCAGTATTTTAGTTTATCAATGGCAAGGTTGAGTGACTTTATCATAGTCTTTAAAAGTAGCTAGATATGGAGAAGATCTTCAGTGGTAGAGGGCTCTTTAATTTAGCATAACTAGATCCAATGGATGAAAGCTGAAACTAAAGAAATTCACACTGGCAGTAGGGCACAGATTTTTAACAATGTAGGTAATTAACCACTGGAATAATTTACCAAAGGATGTGGTGGATTCTCCCTTTCAATCAAGACTTCATGTCTTTCTGAAAGATATCCTCTAGCACAGCCGGAAATTATGGACTTGATGGAGGAATTGCTGGGTGAAATTCTATGGCTTATGTTATGCAGGAGATTATACTAGATGCTCATAATGGTTCCTTCTGGCCTTAGATCTATGAACCACTGATTTTGCCAATTCATCCCCTTTGAACTAAATATTCTAAAGGTTTTCCCCCCCTCCCTCGTTCTAGTTTCCTTCATCTTCTCAACCATCTGCTTCAGCTTCCCTTCTAAGTAGATAAAGTCACAGCCCTAGTGTCTCTTGGTTGGCTTCCTTGTTATAGATCCACTGCTCTGTTGCTTCCGTTGTGATTTTCATTTTAAGTCGCAGCATGAGTCTTCTATGGCACTTTTCATGTTGTTGGAATCGTCAAGTAGTGTGGTTCTCTGTGCTCTGTCAACATCTTAGTAGCTTGCATAACAGTGCAGGGAGCACAGATTGTTGGATTCTGCCTTCAATTTCTTTTCTGCTTGTTTTTGAGTTGTTCATTTTTAATTTTTGTCACCAGATTGCTCGCTCTCTCAAATGCATATTTTAACATCATCAAAGTCAGGGTTGGGATCCAGGTGGAAGCCTGGAGCCAGCATCACATATTGTGTTATTCCCCTTCAGACAGAAAGGTTTAATTAATGTATACACTCAATAAGAGCAAATGAGACAAATACATTCTAGGCACAGGAGGATATGATCATAGCTTCTAAGTGATTTATTCCTGCAAGGTAAAGCATACTATCTACATGGCAAATAGAAAGAAGCAAATATTTTGCATGAAAGGAAAATGATACAGCAAGCCAGATTTCTGAAAGGTGTTGACTACTTTGCACTTTACAGTGGAAGGCTTCTGGATGATTGTTCAGCTCTGATACACAGGCTTAATCTATCTCGATGCCAAAATAAAATAAAAATTTGAGAACAAATTCACCTGCACCTGTCTCACCAGTGAACCATGAGTAGGCCTGATTAATATTTGGATGGGAGACCGTGAAGGAAAAGCCTAAGTGCTGCAAGAGAAGGCCTTTGAGATTCACTACATGGCATTCTTTCCCCTCCGAGGCTATGTTTCCACTACAAAATTAATTCAAGTTTCTCCACTTAGTCTAGATCGAGTGAGAACATCCACACTGAAAAGGGTAACTGGAGCCATACCCAGTCAATGTGTCCACAATGACACTGAACTGAGTGAGGTACTAGGCATTCTGGGGGCATTTCCCTTAGTTCTTAACATTGCACAAGCATGAGTCTGTTCTCTGATAGAGTTTTTGAGGTATTGTGGAAAACGTTGTGTATCCTTTCTGGCCACATGTGTGGGAGAGGTGGATACAAGGCATAGTGGTAGAAAGTCTTTTGGCAGTGTCTTCAAGGAGGCGATGTTATTGGGACATGCTGGCCCCTGTGCAACATAAGAAAAAGGAGGAGTACTTTAGGCAAGATTAGATCGATGATTGTGCTGCTTTATAGGCCCAGTCGAGGCCAGCCCAGTAGATTCCTTCTTCTGCTAACTTCAGGGAGACAATACCACAAGACTTGTGATTTATGGTCCTGGACATGAAATCATAGGGTTTTTCTGGCCACACACCACAGATCTACAAAAACTTTGGTGTTAGATTTCATCAGCCTGCTGCACAGGGGGAACATGTTTTCCCAAATGCCATGGGCAGGGTTAGAACACCGGAGTGGGCTGTTTATACTGGCTATTTATAACTTCTGGTGCAGTACCAGGGAGTAAGTATGTAGACACAACAAGGGCCCTGGGGAAAATTTTGGGAAGACACTGGGGGACTATCAACACTTGTGTGGTCTCTAGCTGCATCCACACAGCATGTGGTAGCTTGAACATCAGCATCACTCCAGTTTTAACTTATAACCCCAGATGGGTCAACTAGCTTGAATGTAAAGCACCACCACACTGAACCTTGAGATTATGGGGTGTGGATGGGAGTCAGGTTTGGGGCAACACCTGAGTTAGCTGTGCAGTGTGGACAAGCCCTGAATCAATCCCTCTTCATGGCGACGGGGTGCACGGTGCTGCTGAAGGTGGCATTCTCTGGATGAAGTCGAAACCTATGGTGCTGAGTGTTTCTGGTTATGAAAGATTCCATGGTGATTTTCTGAAGATTAGGGGCATCTGCCCAAGTGTCCTGGGGAATTACACTGTGAGTGAAAATAAATGAAAAATCTAAAGGTTAGTGCGCCCCGGAGAAAGGTCTGAGTCAGGTTCTGTTTGAGTGATGGACAAAAGCTCAACTTTAGTCTTTGTAATCATGCTGGGGGAGGACTTGCAATATCAGATCAGACTATTCAAGCATCAAGGACTTGATCCTTCATTCCTTGTGTAACGCAATCCAGGAGAGTGTGGATCTTTCCATGTAAGAGGATCAGCATTTGCTACAGTTGTTGGCTAAGGGAAATAATCCTTTATGAATGGCTCATGCTTTTAAGCCCTGGTTCAGCAAAGCATTTACACTCATGCTTATCTTTAAGAACATGCTCAGTTCCGTTCCTGTTCCTCAAAGCACTTAATCGTGTGTTTAGGCCCATTGATTTCAATGGGTCTTAGATGTGTGCTTAAATGTTTGCTGAATTGGGGCCCTTGTGATGAAGGTCCTTGGTTCAAATCTCTCAGATAACCCAGGCAGGATGCATTATACTTGTGCAACCCACTTTTTAAATCAATGGTAGCTTCAGATATGCAAGGTATATTGGACCAGCCACTAAAACTTGCTTACGACAATATGCGCTACTTGATGCTGTGGGGGGACAGCATGCAGCTGGCTTTTCAGTGCAGAACTAGAGGGGAAATTAAAATTCAGAGACAATAGTTATAGATTGAAAGCAGGATTGTGATTGGATCCAGCTTATAAAAGCCTTTTAAAGTAATTTTTATACAGTCCAGAGCTGCCTGGAGTCAAATGGGATGTAAGCAACTGTCCAGCATGTATACTGGGGATTAAATGAATTAATCTTCTGCAAACCTGGAGGTGTGCTGGAAGGAAAGGTCTTAAGATCTGAGTTGCCCATGGATCCAATAGCAGCATGCTTTCTTAGATGACTGATTTTACTATTGAAAGGCCTGGACTAGCACTGGGATAGCGAGTCTTCCCACCTCCACAACTCAAGGGACTGGTAATGGGATTTCAGAGGGACCACCTTCCCCCTGCACCAGCCTGTTGAATGAAAATCCACAGAATTAAAGTTTCTAAACAGAGCTGGATACTCATCTGGTGTAAAATGGTCCAGTTCCAGTGACAGAAACAAGAGCTCTGAGGATGATGAGAGCCCCGATCTATCCTCCCCCTCATTTCGGGTTGAGACACACTGGTGGGACTGCTGGAAGCAAGGTTGCATGGCTACAGCATGCAATGTAAATGCTGGGTGGAGGTAAAAAGCCAGCACTGGAGAATGAGATTCTAGCCAGAACCTTTCTGCAAGAGCTAAAATTAATGAAGTAGTTTTAAAACACACTTAGTATTTTCAAAGTGACTTTTAGTATTAAATGTAGCACAGTAGCACCGAGCAGACCCAACTGAGATCAGGGCTCTACTGTTCTATACACTGTGCAAACACATTTTAGAGTCTCGGCCATTATGAGTTTACAATCCAAGGCCCCGATCATGTAAACACTGATGCACATGTGTAATGCTATACATGTGAGCAATGCTTTTGAACTCAATGGGACTGTATAGTTAAGCAAGATACTGAAGCCGCGATATACACTGGGGACTTCCACAGGCATAGCTATAGTGCTCAGGGGTATGAAGAAGTCAGATGCCTGACTGACAAACCTGGGCTGGCAGAAGCCCCTAGTGTAGGCATGGATAGATCAGCAAAGCTGTGCTTTTACCGACATCACTTGTTTTGCTTATGGGAAGGAGGGGTTAATTTATTATACTGGTACAAAGTGCAGTTTTGCCAGTGTAGGTGATTCTGCATTGCTGATGTAGTGTACTGGTATTCCTACGCCGGTAAAGAATTCCTAGTGTAGAAATGGCCTGAGGTATGTAAAGTTAACAACATGCATAAGTGCTTGCAGAGTTAAATAGACAAGGCAGAAAAAGGGTGGGAGCAGAGAAGTATTATTAGCCCCATTTTTCAGATAGAGCAGTGAGGCACGGAGAGATTTAGGGCCTGATCCAATGCACTGAAATCAATGAGAGACCACTGGTTTCAATGGGCTTTGGATCTGGCCTACCCATATCACAAGGGAAGTCCTTGGCAGAACCAGGAACCAAACCCTCATCACTTGAATCACTGAGGCCTAGGCTACACTAATTAAACTCCAGTTAAAATTTTACCCTTTATTTATGCCACACAGGCAATGAAAGGGTTGAATTCACCCTCAGGAAGGGTGGGCCTAAGAGGATGATTAGACTTTCTGGATGCACCTGAAGGGTGGGCCACACTTAATTAAAGATCCAGTGCAGCGGGGGAAAGAGCTGGCTGGTAACTCTAAAGAAAAGAAGCATCGATTAAAAGGGAGTGGTAGGGAAAGAGGGGAGCCTGTGAGCCTGCTTTAGGAGCAGAAAGCACAGATAAGGCCCAAGGAAGGGCTGTGGGAAAGGGCCTGAAGAAAAGTCAAGACAAGAAGCAGTCCAGAGAGCCCATGAGGACTCTGAAAGAGCAGTTTTGCTACAGTGGGGAGGGATAGCTTGGTGGTTTGAGCACTAGCCTGCTAAACCTAGGGCTGTGAGCTCAATCTTTGAGGGGACCATTGATGGATCTGGGGCAAAATTAGTACTTGGTCCTGCCTAGTGAAGGTAGGAGACTAGCCTTGACTCAATGACCATTTAAGGTCCCTTCCAGCTCTATGAGATAGGTATATCTCCATATATTAGGGACCTAGAAGAGAATAAGTATTCCCCTAATAGCTATCTTGAAAAGGTGCTGTGAGAAAGCCCTGACATGAAGGGGCTGAGAGGGGAATTATTGAGTATGGAACTGGGCCTCTCCAGGGAGAAAGTGCTAGGAGGTGTTGCTTTGCACAAGAACAAGAAGATTCCTTTGTAGAGTCTTCACCTCCTCCAGGACTACTGCAAGGTTATGAGCTGGAGTGGGGATGAAAAGCTAAATGTGGTTGATTGGACTCTTTCCTTACCCTAGAAGGGGTGGGACTACCCATGACCTGGCTGGAGGGCCAAGTCACAAGAAGAGGCAGACCACCATGGGGAGGGAGCTGCTGTTGACAGGAGGCGCTAGATGAGGCAAGCCTGCTTTGCTGTGTCCAGGAATGAGTCAACACTTCTATGTAGCCATTAGCTATATTTTTGGGAAATATTAGGAAGTGGATTTTGTCTTGCTGTGCCCCCGCGCACACGCACTCCAGATTCATCTACATGAGCTTGGGCCTTAGTGAAATCTTGCCACATTGTGGCGAGACACCATGCAGACATTTCATATGAGCAAAATTATTTTCCCCAACACTTTATTCTAGTAAATAATTTCTGCAGCAAATCTTTCAGCCAATCAAGCAATAATGTAGAATTGTAAATTGGACTCTCTTTACAAGACATTTCTTCTGGTTCAGTGTTGTTGGCTTTTTTAAAAAAAATAAAACCCTGAATTTCTGTGATATAAATGCATTTTCATGCACTGTTGTGATTACGCTGATTTATGGTTTAAATGTGCTTTAAGGACTCATTCATCTGATACTCTCAATTAGATGATACTAGAAGTAATTTTTAATAAGATGTGTTATTTCTTACTTTCCAGTGGAAGTTAGCTTGAGCACCTCAGTTATGGAGATTTGATTGTGTTTAATAATTGATAATTGTTAATAATTAAATACTAATTCCATTTACTGATTTGTGGTTCTATTTATGGGAATCATCTGACAGTTTATAGTTTTTGTGCAAAGTACTTAAAATGTCCTATGTAGCTTTAAATATTATTACAATTAATTTCAAGACTGCTAAAGGAGCACTGTATCAGAGGGGTAGCCGTGTTAGTCTGGATCTGTAAAAGCAGCAGAGAATCCTGTGGCACCTTATAGACTAACAGACGTTTTGGAGCGTGAGCTTTCGTGGGTGAGAAGTGGGTATTCACCCACGAAAGCTCACGCTCCAAAACGTCTGTTAGTCTATAAGGTGCCACAGGATTCTCTGCTGCTTTTAAAGGAGCACTGTCAACTTAAAAATCATATGTTATAAATACCTTTCTTCTGCTATGTGTATATCACACCAGACATTTTTAAAAAGGAGAAGACTCCAGGTGCTGAAATTTCCAAAGCAGTCTAGGGGATTTAGACACATTTCCTCCATTCACTATTTCAAAAATAGGAAACTGAGACGCGTCTTCGATTAAAATCAATGGTTAGCATTAGCATAGGTGCTGGGACTGGGGGTGCTGGTGATGCTGCCTCATCCATGGCTTGAATTAGTAGTAATGGCACAAATACATTGCTTATGCCTTCAGCACCCTCACTATAAAAATTGTTCCAGTACCGCTGATGGTTAGGATTTTCAGAGGAAAGTAAGGCAGATAATCACCCAGTTTCCACTTGTGTCTTTGCAAATCACCTCCCAATGTGTTTAAATCTCCTATTTTGAAAAACATAGTCCAACTTTACTTGGTAGTTGTTATTGTCTTTTTGTTTCCCTCTACCTGAGCAATGAAAAACAGGTATGATCACTTTCAGTCTTAGCTCCCCATTCTGATTCCCCACACGTGTGCGTAACTTAGCTACGTTGAGCAAGCCGCCTTGATTTCAATAAGAATCCTCACAATAGTAAAGTTAAGCATGTTTACAGGATCCGGACCTTACGTTCTTCATAGATTCATAGATTCTAGGACTGGAAGGGACCTCGAGAGGTCATCGAGTCCAGTCCCTTGGCCTCATGCCAGGTCCAGATACTATCTAGACCATCCCTGATAGACATTTATCTAGCCTACTCTTAAAATATCCCCAGAGATGGAGATTCCATAAGCTTCCTAGGGAATTTATTCTAGTGTTTAACCACCCTGACAGTTAGGAACTTTTTCCTAATGTCCAACCTAAACCTCCCTTGCTGCAGTTTAAGCCCATTGCTTCTTGTCCTATCCTTAGGGGCTAAGATGAACAAGTTTTCTCCCTCCTCCTTATGACACCCTTTTAGATACATGAGAACTGCTATCATGTCCCCTCTCAGTCTTCTCTTTTTCAAACTAAACAAACCCAATTCTTTCAGCCTTCCTTCATTGGTCATGTTCATGTTCTTAGTGCTGTACTGTGCAGGGAGCATTTATTTAGCATATGGATGTAATGCTGGGTGGCTGAGGCAGGCTACAGGGCATTCCAGAGTAGTAGTCAAGGGTATGTGAGTGGTCGGGTAGGTGGCACGTCAATCCATATCGGAAGCAGTCAAGGGCTACAGTTTGAGTCCTCACAGGACTTGCTGGCTGAAAGAACTGATCCAAGGGGCTGGGGTGGTGGGTTGGGAAGGTGAGGTGAGGCAAAGGGGCAAAACAGGGCAGTCTGTGCATGCCACGGCCCGTTGCTCAGACAACTTCCTCCTCCAGCTGGGGCCTTTATACAGTTCAGGCACCCAATGGAAGTGCTGTCTGTCCATGCACTCAGAGGTCACGGATGTGACTGCTATGGGCCTGTAGGCCTTTAACACTGAGGCTGTTGATCAGAGACAGCAGCTGAGGCTAACGATGCCATCATCGGGCTTGGATTCAATGCTGAGTTCAGGACACAGGAAACATTTTAATTTAGGATTTAAGATTTAAATTGAAATGTATTATTTTTATTTATTTGTTTGTCTGTTTATTATGTATGACCTGAGCAACTGGGAGCCATGGGAGCCAAATTTATCTCTTTAACAAAACCAAACACACGATTACTGATTTCTCCTCCTTTACTCACACTTGGCAAGCTGTGCCAATAAAATCAGTGGGGCTAATCACAGCTGATCATACCACATTGTGTAAGTAAAATGGGGCCAAATCAGACCCTAAGTAATATTTCATCATTGATCTGGCAATCTAGCATATGTCAGTTATTAAAGGAAAACGCCTGGGTAGCAGAGAAGTCCCCAGGTTTGGGGTACTGCTGGCTCTCATAGAGTCAGCATAGGAAGTATGTTGGGGTTTACACGGAGTAAGTGAATATTGCTGCGTTTCTGTAATTTCTGGGGTATAGAATGGACCTATTTGGGTCCTAAAATATAAGCCAGTGAGCAGTATGACCCCACGGATCATGAGTACAAAGGTGGGAAGCAGCAATCCTTTCCCCCACACACACATCGCTCACCGTGCAGACATCATGTTTAAGGGAGAGATATTGGGGATTGTGATGGGGCAAGGCCAGATGGCTACAGTAAAGTACTGAGAAACAGGTATGTTAGCCCCAGGCTAAACAAATCCCTAGTACCCTGGTAACCAAATGGCAGTTGCTCCAGGTTAATCAAGGCACCTGGAGCCAATTTTTCTAGAAGGGACAGTAGAAAAGCTACTTTAATTAGAACACCCTGCAGGCCAATCAGGCAGGTAATCAGGCACCTGGTTTACAAAAGAGCTCACTCCAGTCAGGAGGAGAACCAGAGGAGAAGGAGCGTGTGAGGGTGGACAAGAAGGCAAGAGACTGAGAGTGAGAGAATGTACTGCTGGAGATTGAGGAGGACAAGCATTAATATCAGACCCAGGGGAAGTCTGTGAGAAGGTGTTTGGAGGAGGCCATGGGGAAGTAGCCCAGGGAGTTGTAGCTGTCATGCAGCTGTTACAGGAGGCACTATAGACAGCTGCGATCCACAGGGCCCTGGGCTGGAACCCGGAGTAGAGGGCAGGCCCGAGTTCCCCCCAAACCTCCCAACTCCTGATCAGACTCAGGAGGAGCTGACCAAACTGTGGGTTCCGCAAGAGGGGAAGATCACTGAGGTGAAAAAATCCACCAATAAGCACAGGACCTACCAAGGTAGAGGAGGAACTTTGTCGCAGGATATAAAGAATAAATGTCTCTAGATCCCCCAGAATCTTATATATGGGCTAGGCACAAGATCTTGTCCACTCCCACTTTTGTAGCTAGGTCATGAGAGGTGTGCAAGTAGAAATGAGCCTCCATTTATGCACATCCTAGAGAAGCTACTTTGTACTCAATTTTCCAGACGTGGCCTGTAAAATTTCCGAAGAAAGATCAATTTGTGTTTCATTTGGTACAGACTCCCATGCAAAATACATTATGTAATATGACCAAAGGTGCCTAAATAACTGACAAAAAGATTGTGCTGTTCGGAAGTACAGTTTCATTATTCATGTTTTTTATGACAGTGTAATGTAGTGTTGGAGTCATTGGATATTGTAGATTAATAAACAGTGGGTAATGGAATGGTGGCAGTGGGAATAGAGCATCGAATATCTCAGGGTAAAGCAATCTGTTCTAAAAAATTACATCTGTTCCTTACTATGCATGTTTCTAGTTGCATTTCAATTACTGCTATTATTCGGTCATGGTTGCATTACCAGAACAATGGGATTTACTGGATAATAATGGACCCAATTAGTAGTCTGGCAGATACATGTATTTCAACAAATCAAAAATAATCTTTCATAAAGATTCAAGGCAGGATTTCCATCTTGCATTTTCTAGTAATTCATCAGCTTCTTGTCCATGGGCAAGATGCTTATTTCATTTACTCCAGACGAACTTCACGGTGGACTGCAGAGCTGCTCTTGTTCTACATTGGTGTAACTAAAGATCAGAATCCAACCTAATGTTTCAGCGCTGCAGTGTAGCGTTAATTTTAGAAAGGAGTTTAAAAGTTGTGTAACACAGTACTCTTTGAAGTCATAGGGGTTCATGTGACTCTTTAGTTCTGATTCATGTATTTTCACATCTATCGTGTTTTCAGTTTCAACGAAACCAAAAACTCATGCAAAACTTATCCAGAATTGCCAATTTTCACATCATCCTCATAGTTTCATTAGGTTTTGACACAGGACCAAAACATTTCAGCCTCTGGTTATTTACAAGCCCCATAAGCTTGAAACAAGGAGCTAACAAGGAAATTGTATTTTCCCCATAAAAATTTTCATGGTTTTGTTTTGAAAAACTGAACCCTTTCTTAAATTTTTGGCTTGAAATCCAAAATGTTTGATTGTCAGTAATTGAAAATTGAAATGTTTTCATTTTTAAAACTGAAAACTTTGTTTTAAAAGCTAAAATATTTGGTTTTCAGATACTTAAAATCAAAACATTTTTAGGTTTCAGATTTTTTTAATGAAAACTTGAATATTTGTGTTAAAAACAAAAAAAATTCTAAATTTCTTGTTTCAACCTCCATTTTTTGACACACAAAAAAGTTTAATCAAAACAGTTTCAACCAGCACCATTCACAAGCCTTCCAAAGATCTTTGGTTGAATGTCGAGACTGCAATAAAATCTGAAAGCAGGAGAACCATGTGTGGTTTGCGGTACTGTAATAGAAGGTTTGCCCAAGCAAATGCAGAAACTCAAAAGATTGAGACGTTTGGCACACATAGTACACCTCTACCCTGCTATAACATGACCTGATATAACACTGGTTCGCATATAGCGTGGTAGCAGCGGGACTCTGGCAGCACTTTAAAGGGTCCGGGGCCCTGGCTTTTGTGGGGAGCCTCGGGCACTTTAAATCACCGCTGGAGCCCTGCCGCCACTACCCTAGAGTTGTGGCAGGGGGGCTTGAGCAGCACTTTAAAGGGTCCAGGGTCCGACTGCTGCAGGGAGCCCCAGGCGCTTTAAGGCACCACTGGAGCCCTGCTGCTGCTACCCCGGGGCTGTGGCAGCGGGGCTCTGCCAGTGATTTAAAGGGCCTGGGGCTCCCCGCAGCCAGAGCCCTGGGATCTTTAAATCACCACTGCAGCCCTGCCGCTCCTACCCTGATATAACGATGTTTCACCTATAACTCCGTAGGGATGTTTGACTCCTCACGACCGCATTATATTGTGGTAGAGGTGTATATGGATAACGATCAATCTCTGTAAATTTCATTGTCTGCAGCAATGGGCTGATTTTCAAAAGTGACCGCCCAAATTGTACAAGTAGAGCTTTGTTTGTGCATATGAACAAGAAGTTATGCATGCCACAGCTTGCCTGTTTTGCACTCACAAATGGGGACTGATAGTGAGTCATGCATTCTTTTACACACACAAGTTAGGCAGCTAGTTTTGTCAATTTGGCTCCACTCTACTTTTGTTTCGTCAGTGAGGAAATTCTGGCAGAAATCCAACCAGGAGTAGAATACATGAATGAGATCAGTTTTAGCAAACTGAAAAATGCTACCATTGGATTTTAGAGCATCTTTTTATTTGTTTATTTTTGTTCATCAGAACGTGGCAGTAGTTTCTGCTGAGGTAACAATGAACTCATCATACAGACAACCCATGTCAGTCAGAGATGCAGCTGCAGAGCATTTCTTTCAGCCAGCCTTCATCTCCATTTTAAAAGCCATGCTTCTGAGATGAGGAAGCTGTTTCAAGTTACTCTAGCTATGAATGTGGCTTTTGGATAGTTAATTATTTTAAACATCCAACTCTTTATCCAGGACGCAAAAGTTTTCCAGTAAACTCAGCCTGAAGACATATAGATACTCATAGTTTGGCTTATTACTATTAATAATATAACCCACTGCACCAATGTGCAGCCTCTCACTCTGAGGTTTAAGAATTATTAATTGTGCATGTGAGTCCATTTTTCATAAAAGCAAATATCCACAAGGAGCAAGGCACCCGCACCTTCAACTTTACTAACTGAAAAGCAGTTTACATTCCACATCAGCACATGTGATTTTGGAATGGTCCAAGTATCATCATTTACGCTCACTTACGCCCGCCAAACGTTCCAGTATCAAGCAAGGATCAACACCTAATCCCAAAATTCAGTCTGCATTGGAAATATCCAGCTGGTGAATGTTGTAAATCCTCTTAGCCTAAATCCTGAGTACTCTATACCCTCCAGGGAAAAATAAAGAAATACACATCTGGCCATTCCAGTTACTCTCTGGGTTACCTAGGGAGGTGGTGGAATCTCCTTCCTTAGAGGTTTTTAAGATCATGCTTGACAAAACCCTGGCTGGGATGATTTAGTTGGGGATTGGTCGTGCTTTGAGCAGGGGGTTGGACTCGATGACCTCCTGAGGTCTCTTCCAACCCTGATATTCTATGATTCTACTCATTCAGCTGGCCTCTGTACCTGGACTGTATCAAGGAGGACTATGTCAGACTGGGGAAGACGCTCAAGGAAATCGAGGCTCAGGTGATCTTCAGTGGGATTCTGCCAGTTCCTAAAGCGGGGCGACGAAGTTCATAAAGATTCAAGGCAGGATTTCCATCTTGCATTTTCTAGTAATTCATCAGCTTCTTGTCCATGGGCAAGATGCTTATTTCATTTACTCCAGACGAACTTCACGGTGGACTGCAGAGCTGCTCTTGTTCTACATTGGTGTAACTAAAGATCAGAATCCAACCTAATGTTTCAGCGCTGCAGTGTAGCGTTAATTTTAGAAAGGAGTTTAAAAGTTGTGTAACACAGTACTCTTTGACGTCATAGGGGTTCATGTGACTCTTTAGTTCTGATTCATGTATTTTCACATCTATCGTGTTTTCAGTTTCAACGAAACCAAAAACTCATGCAAAACTTATCCAGAATTGCCAATTTTCACATCATCCTCATAGTTTCATTAGGTTTTGACACAGGACCAAAACATTTCAGCCTCTGGTTATTTACAAGCCCCATAAGCTTGAAACAAGGAGCTAACAAGGAAATTGTATTTTCCCCATAAAAATTTTCATGGTTTTGTTTTGAAAAACTGAACCCTTTCTTAAATTTTTGGCTTGAAATCCAAAATGTTTGATTGTCAGTAATTGAAAATTGAAATGTTTTCATTTTTAAAACTGAAAACTTTGTTTTAAAAGCTAAAATATTTGGTTTTCAGATACTTAAAATCAAAACATTTTTAGGTTTCAGATTTTTTTAATGAAAACTTGAATATTTGTGTTAAAAACAAAAAAAATTCTAAATTTCTTGTTTCAACCTCCATTTTTTGACACACAAAAAAGTTTAATCAAAACAGTTTCAACCAGCACCATTCACAAGCCTTCCAAAGATCTTTGGTTGAATGTCGAGACTGCAATAAAATCTGAAAGCAGGAGAACCATGTGTGGTTTGCGGTACTGTAATAGAAGGTTTGCCCAAGCAATTGCAGAAACTCAAAAGATTGAGACGTTTGGCACACATAGTACACCTCTACCCTGCTATAACATGACCTGATATAACACTGGTTCGCATATAGCGTGGTAGCAGCGGGACTCTGGCAGCACTTTAAAGGGTCCGGGGCCCTGGCTTTTGTGGGGAGCCTCGGGCACTTTAAATCACCGCTGGAGCCCTGCCGCCACTACCCTAGAGTTGTGGCAGGGGGGCTTGAGCAGCACTTTAAAGGGTCCAGGGTCCGACTGCTGCAGGGAGCCCCAGGCGCTTTAAGGCACCACTGGAGCCCTGCTGCTGCTACCCCGGGGCTGTGGCAGCGGGGCTCTGCCAGTGATTTAAAGGGCCTGGGGCTCCCCGCAGCCAGAGCCCTGGGATCTTTAAATCACCACTGCAGCCCTGCCGCTCCTACCCTGATATAACGATGTTTCACCTATAACTACGTAGGGATGTTTGACTCCTCACGACCGCATTATATTGTGGTAGAGGTGTATATGGATAACGATCAATCTCTGTAAATTTCATTGTCTGCAGCAATGGGCTGATTTTCAAAAGTGACCGCCCAAATTGTACAAGTAGAGCTTTGTTTGTGCATATGAACAAGAAGTTATGCATGCCACAGCTTGCCTGTTTTGCACTCACAAATGGGGACTGATAGTGAGTCATGCATTCTTTTACACACACAAGTTAGGCAGCTAGTTTTGTCAATTTGGCTCCACTCTACTTTTGTTTCGTCAGTGAGGAAATTCTGGCAGAAATCCAACCAGGAGTAGAATACATGAATGAGATCAGTTTTAGCAAACTGAAAAATGCTACCATTGGATTTTAGAGCATCTTTTTATTTGTTTATTTTTGTTCATCAGAACGTGGCAGTAGTTTCTGCTGAGGTAACAATGAACTCATCATACAGACAACCCATGTCAGTCAGAGATGCAGCTGCAGAGCATTTCTTTCAGCCAGCCTTCATCTCCATTTTAAAAGCCATGCTTCTGAGATGAGGAAGCTGTTTCAAGTTACTCTAGCTATGAATGTGGCTTTTGGATAGTTAATTATTTTAAACATCCAACTCTTTATCCAGGACGCAAAAGTTTTCCAGTAAACTCAGCCTGAAGACATATAGATACTCATAGTTTGGCTTATTACTATTAATAATATAACCCACTGCACCAATGTGCAGCCTCTCACTCTGAGGTTTAAGAATTATTAATTGTGCATGTGAGTCCATTTTTCATAAAAGCAAATATCCACAAGGAGCAAGGCACCCGCACCTTCAACTTTACTAACTGAAAAGCAGTTTACATTCCACATCAGCACATGTGATTTTGGAATGGTCCAAGTATCATCATTTACGCTCACTTACGCCCGCCAAACGTTCCAGTATCAAGCAAGGATCAACACCTAATCCCAAAATTCAGTCTGCATTGGAAATATCCAGCTGGTGAATGTTGTAAATCCTCTTAGCCTAAATCCTGAGTACTCTATACCCTCCAGGGAAAAATAAAGAAATACACATCTGGCCATTCCAGTTACTCTCTGGGTTACCTAGGGAGGTGGTGGAATCTCCTTCCTTAGAGGTTTTTAAGATCATGCTTGACAAAACCCTGGCTGGGATGATTTAGTTGGGGATTGGTCGTGCTTTGAGCAGGGGGTTGGACTCGATGACCTCCTGAGGTCTCTTCCAACCCTGATATTCTATGATTCTACTCATTCAGCTGGCCTCTGTACCTGGACTGTATCAAGGAGGACTATGTCAGACTGGGGAAGACGCTCAAGGAAATCGAGGCTCAGGTGATCTTCAGTGGGATTCTGCCAGTTCCTAAAGCGGGG
>NC_133770.1:10806024-10903091 GCF_003597395.2 Chelonoidis abingdonii | reverse complement strand
GTGGGGCATGGGTCGCTTGCTGGTGGATTCCCTGCAGCTTGAGGTCTTCAAATCTCAATTTTGAGGATTTCAATAACTCAGTCATGGGTTCGGGGTTGTTATAAATGTGTATGGGTAGGGTTTTGTGGCCTGCCTTGTGCAGGAGGTCAGACTAGATGATCATATTGGTCCCTTCTGACCTAAGAGTCTATGAGTCTATAAGTCCCCTTGTGCCAGTAATGCCGTGTTTCCTCCACCATCAGACTACACCTCTAAAGCCCACTCATTCAGTTCCAGTGTGACTAACTGATACAAACTTTGAAGAGAGAGAAAGAAAAGAAAAAAAAATTCACTTGTATGTGATCATATGAACTCATCCCAAATATCACCCTGAGGGGTTACACTTCCACTAACTCAGAGCAAAAATTGTTCTGCCTCACCATGTCGTGGTGCTAGGAGGCATATATTAGTATCAGCCATCCCAAATTTTCACAATGAGTGTTGATGTGCTTAACAGTTTACCTGTCATTTTGCAGAGATTAACTGGCAAATCCACTACTGTTTTCTATTCATCGCTGATCACTGTGATATTGGGTAAAATTTTCAACAGCACCTCAGTGATTGAAGAGCTTACGTCCCATTGGCGCATAGGCTCCTGAGTGCTTGTTGCTTTCCAAAATGGGACTTGGCTGCTTCTGAAAGAAAATATTGATTCTGTGGATATTATCTCTATAGGTATGACCTCCTGTGCTTTTCCAACTGTTATCTAACCATGGTACTCTACCCATCACTAGCGGTCTTTTAGCATGCAACACCTGAGCACACTTTAGATTATACACACAGAATCATAGAATAAAATCATAGAATATTAGGGTTGGAAGAGATCTCAGGAGGTATCTAGTCCAACTCCCTGCTCAAAGCAGGACCAACACCAACTAAATCATCCCAGCCAGGGCTTTGTCAAGCCGGGCTTTATAAACCTCTAAGGATGGAGATTCCACCACCTCCCTAGGTAACCCATTCCAGTGCTTCACCACCCTTCCAGTGAAATAGTGTTTCCTAATATCCAACCTAGACCTCCCCCACTGCAACTTGAGACCATTATTTCTTGTTCTGTCATCTGTCACACCTCTTTCATGAGCATTGCCATGCATGTAGACAAGCCCTAAATGACTTGTCTAAAGTCACACAAGAAGTCTAGGGTAGAATGGGGATGGGACCCCAAAGCCTAAGGTAGTTCCATAAACGCTGGATAGTTCATCCTCACTTTCATGCTAATTGTGTAGTGACGCAATACCCGCTAGTAATGCATAATCAGAGGAGCTGCCTGGATTTTCATTTGGGGGTCACCACCCAAATCCACTTGATTTTCTATGGATTATGGGGAAAAGGTAGAATTTATTTTCATTTCCATCTATTGTATTTATCTTCCCATTACCCTTTTTTGACATGATCAAGATTACAGATGGACCCAAAGTAACCCCCCATCCTGAATATAAATGCGCCCAAACTGTGGGGGAGCTAAGATATGGATCCAAACTTTGCAGCTTATCTCTACTCTAGGTGCAAGGCAGCACTTTAAAAGAACAATTCAGGCAACACATAAAAAATATGAATTGCTGGTAAAGCTTCTTCCCTCTCTGTCCTTCCCCAGTGTGCATAGATTGACAAGATAGGAGATTGAGGGAGGCCATGCGTCAGTAGTTTTCACTCTTGCCTCTAGCAGTATTTGGATGTGCCACTGGCTCCTTGCCTGATTAACTGGCAGATTTTTCTGGGAAGATCTACCACTACCTGCTTTTCATCTGGCCAATGGAGATTTATTTGCCCTCTAGGCTATTCGTGGGTCATGCCAGGTTATGCTTTCTTAAACCTTTGGTTTCCAGTTACCAGTTAGTAGTAATATGTTTTCTGATAGAATACATTTCAGAAATACACTTTCTCCTTTGGTGTGAAATAGTAGTGTAATTTCTCCTTACAATAGCCTTGAGGACCATCCATGTTTCTTTGCTATCTATGGTTCACTCCTTTGTCCCATTCCAAACCACCAGCTGTCAGGCTCAGAATGTCTGAATAGGAGTCTCTTTGCAGCCTGTAAACTTTTGCTCCCTGGTCAGAGTACAAGATTCCTAAAGTTAAACAAGACAAAGAAAGATTATGCTGCTTATTCCAGTTCCAGGGAGCCAGAGACCAGGACCAATTATTTAATCTTGGTTTCCTATATCAGTTTATAGGGCCTGATCTCTTCTAATATGAATTTAGTTTGAATCTACAAATTAGTTTCTCTGGTTCTTTATCATCAAAAGCAACTTACGTGACCTTATGTCACCTGTCATGATCACCAAAGGATCTTGCAACACTGTTTTGGACTCGTGCTTCCAAATTTAGAATGAAAGCTAACCATTAGAATGAAATTTCAAAGCATTCAAAATGTGATCGAACTCTCCGAATGGAGCTGAAGTCTAGCAACTGCAAGAAACACTGAAAAGATAAACAAGAGCAACAAGAGAAGTAAAATATTAGCTACGTGTGTTATCTCTACAATCAGAAATGGATACAAGGTGACAAAGGCAGCTGGTGGACAATAAACACACTCTTCAGGATGGAAAGATTTTCCAGGATTGAGTAGCAAACACAACGATATCAAAAAGATTAGTTACAGTATGTCGTTTCCAGCTGAACTAATGAGCTTTGAGTTCCCCTTCCCCCACTCCCTGCTTCCTCAGATAATTGCAATGCTTTGCACTCATAACATTTCATTCAAGGTTCTCAAAATGCTTTAGGAACATTGTGGTAGGGCTCTGCAAATGCCTTGAGAGAATTAAGTATCCGGATTCCATTGCCTTCCGGGGGAAGTAGGGCGCTTATCTCCATTTTGCCTAAATAATTAAGCCACACAATGTCCCTTTGACACATGTAAGCATTTATATAGCTGGGTAAATGAAGAAACTTTCCCACGTCACACAGGGCCTGATCCAAAGACCACTGAAGCCAATGGGAGTATTTCTAATTATTTCAATAGTCTTTAGATCAGGCCCACGGTAAATCAATGGAAGACCTGTGTGTAGAAACCAGGAGTTCTGGGTCCCAGGCTTCCCTGTTCTAAGCACCAGGCACCTTCCCCATCCTCTGGGTTTTTCCCATGATAATCACAGAAGGGATAAATGGAAAGAGGAGGAATTGATGCATTACAAATTATTAGTAGCAGGTGGACTGAAACCAAAACCAATTATCTGCTATGATGAAGACATGAAACTTGGCAATTCACAATTCTAAAACCTGTGAACCTAATCTGTTCCTATTCAGGTAAATGACAAAGCTCCCCCTGAATACAATGGAAGCAAGATCAGGCCCAGTATTGTGTATTTTTAGTACCTCTGACATGCTGAGCTGTTAAATTATTCATCCATGAAGAATTTAGCTGATGAATTTGGGTATTTTTATTCCCAGGGATCTATTCATAAAGTGGAACCTGCCCACTCCCATAATGCTGTACAAAATCGGCTCTGACCCAAAGAGCCTACAGTCTAATTGTGAAAATGATGCAAGTGAGAGCAGAATCAGACACACAAAATGAACACTCTGAAAAATATTGCATATAACACACTCAGCCAGCAGGTATAAAAGGTTTGAAAAAGTCCATGCAACTCCGGTGCACACAAATAGAAATCCACTGTGTGTAAGAAGAGGCAGTCTTTTAACCCAGCCCTGCTGGCCTTGTGTACCCCTAAATTCCCATTAGGTTTGATGGGAGTTTTGGGTTGGCAAGGATTGCAGGATCTGAGCCTTTCTTATCTAAGACAGTGGTTGCCAAGCTTTATTGGTTCAGCTGTCACCTTCTTTAAAAATGGATGTTTGAAGTACAACATGAAATATTTTTCTTTCTGTGCACATTTTTTCAGGATTGAATAGGCTGATCTGCAATATTTCCAGACTCTATAGTAACATAAATGCATAAGGAAGCCTAAAATGTTAGATGATAACATCCTTTTCAAACATCTCAGGTTTTTAGACAGCACTTCAAAAAGATACACAACAAAGAAACACAGCTATTATTATTATGTATGGCTTTTGTGCTACTAAGATTAACAGATACAAATAAGTTAGAAATGACATCTTGATATATTTTGGTAAGCTGCTGAACTACCTCAGTGGTTTGACCCATCCACTCCCAGTCCTTATTCAGGCCTAGTTTAATGGTGTCTAGTTTGCAAATTAATTCCAGTTCTGTAGTTTCTTGTTGGACTCTGTTTTTGAAGGTTTTTTTGTTGGAGAATTGCCACTTTTATTGAGTGACCAGGGAGGCTGACGTGTTCTCCTACTGGTTTTTGAATGTTATAATTCTTGACATCTGATTTGTGTCCATTTATTCTTTTGCATAGAGACTGTCCAGTTTGGCCAATGTACATGGCATAGGGGCATTGCTGGCACATGATGGCGTATATCAAATTGGTAGATGTGCAGGTGAACAAGCCCCTGATGGTGTGGCTGATGTGTGGAGGTTCATATGATGTGTTGTCTTGAATAGATATGTGAACAGTTTGCAACGGGCTTTGTTGCAGAGATAGGTTCCTGGGTTAGTGTTTTTGTTGTGTGGTGTTGCTAGTTGTGCTGGTGAGTATTTGCTTCAGGATGGGGACTGTCTGTAAGTGAGGATTGGCTGTCTCCCAGGTCTGTGAGAGTGAGGGGTCATCCTTCAGGATAGTTATAGATCCATGATGATACTCTGGAGAGGTTTTAGTTGGGGCTGATGTGATGACTAGTGGTGTTCTGTTACTTTCTTTGTTGAGCTGGTCCTGTAGTAGGTGATGTTGGGTACCCTTCTGGCTCTGTCAGTCTGTTTCTTCACTTCAGCAGGTGGTATTGTAGTTTTAACAATGTTGATAGAGATCCTGTAGGTCTTTGGCTCTGTCTGAGGATTGGAGCAAATTGGTTGTATCTGTAGACAATGGATCGTGTGGGTGTGCTGGATGAAAGCTGAGCCATGAGGTAACGTATAGCAGTCAGTAGGTTTCCGGTATAGGATGATGTTAATGTGACCATTGCTTATTTGCACTGTAGTGTCCAGGAAGTGAATCTCTTGTGTGGACTGGTCCAGGCTGAGGTTGATGTTGGAGTGAAATTATTGAAATCCTGTGGAATTCCTCAAGGGCCTCTTTCCCATGGGTCCAGATGATGAAGATGTCATCAATGTAATGCAAGTAGAGTAGGGGCATTAGGGGCTGAGAGCTGAGGAAGCATTGTACAAGAACTAAAAAAACCTAATTTCTTCATGCTAATTTGCCCCTACTGTTACTCACACCTTCTTGTCAACTGTTTGAAATGAGCCACCCTGATTACCACTACAAAAGTGATTTTTCATCCTGTTGATAATTGCCCACTTTAACTGAATTGTCCCACCTGGTAAGGCAACTCCCATCTTTTCATGTACTGCCATATATATCTTCCTACTGTATTTTCCACTGCATGCATCCGATGAAGTGGGTTTTAGCCCACGAAAGCTTATGCCCAAATAAATTTGTTAGTCTATAATGTGCCACAAGTACTCCTCATTGTTTTTTAAAGTTTTTTGAGTTTCATTTGTTCCAGTAATATGCAAAGCAAGTCACTGAGATGCCTCTGAGCAAGGAACTACCTGCATTCACTTTGATTTTGATATCTCTTGCCAGGGTCCAAAGCTTTTTTAGCTCCCACATTGCAAACTCAAAGGTACGTTTCTGTGAGCAAGAGCCTTCTGCCCACAAGCAGACACTCATAAGAGCGACAGAGCAGGCTGAGTGCATATTCCTGGTATTTATACAGGAATCAGGGCTTCTGTATAAATTTGCTCCCCACAGACAGACACTAAATCCTATGAGCAGTGACACTGAGAGCTCATTTCAGGAGTTATTACATTCCTTATAAGGATGAGCAATCTCTCGGTGTTTGAAACAGGTCATCAGTGACTTTAGAATGCCATGTTTTCATGTAGCGCTCAGCAGGGCTGACTCTTTTCTATTTCCCAGCACAGAGTTCTTCTGCACGTTTCCCACAGTGTTAACATGGAAAAACAGTCAAGTGTTGTGATCTGTGGCCCTGATCCTGCAATTTGTTCTGCATGGGCAGACCCAGGCATCCATGCAGAGCCCAACTGAAGTCAACAGGGGTTGACCCACATAGAATCATAGAATATCAGGGTTGGAAGGGACCTCAGGAGGTCATCTAGTCCAACCCCCTGCTCAAAGAAGGATCAATCTCCAGATGACTTGAAATGACATGGAATGACTTGCAAGATCTGGGCCTTATACATGCTTCCTTGTCTACTGCTGGACTTCAGCACTAATTGTAAGACTCCCATTGCCGGAGTTCTCAGACATAGCTCCATCACTGACACTGTAAATGCTTTGGGGCAGAGACTGTCACACACTGTGTGTACAGTGTCCCTGGATGAGGCCTCCAGGTGTTACCATCTTACAGGTGTTAAATAACGATGATTAACATCATTCCACTGTGATGGGGCATGCAGGCCAACAAGCTTCTCTGAGTTCATAGGCACAAGGCCAGTTCCACTTAGAGGAAGCAATCTTAAAACGTGCCCTAGGAAAGGGTGTCAATTGGAGGAAAACTGCTGTGCCTTGGAGTTAGCTGACTCTCACAATGGAGTTGCTGGGAGGAAGAGAGCTTGAAAAGGTCCACTGCTCACAATGGCTCACCAGACCAAGTACAAGCCAATCACTATAAGGAAGGACCAAAGATAAACTCTGACCCAGGGTTCAGTCTTACCTAACTGCCATAAACAAGCCAGACCTCTATAGATTGTCTTAAAGGAAAATTCCCCCTTTAAAGTCCCCTTAACTGGAAGATACCTGTACCTGAGAATCAAGAAATTCTGAAACAAGGTTCCCAAGGGAGGAAAATACTTTGGAAGAGGAAGAGACTCTCAAAACGCCCATGTGGGACCCGGTAAAGGCCCAGCCTATTACATCCACTTTAATGCTTTTTTTCCTTAAGTCTTCTGACACTGACGCTACTGTAGTGTGACATCAGAGGTATCCAAAGCAACGCAGTGACCATATTGTCTAAAAACCCAACCAAATTTATAATGCAGCCAGAACTCTAACCTGCCTGCCTTCCCTAGAGCTGGTGGCAGACCAGGTTCTAGCCTACAACAGAACGCTGTGATTCAGTCATGTTCCCCAAGCCTCTCTCTCAAACCACACCCAACCAATGGGAGCCATCGAAGCCCATGCAAACATATAGGGGTATGGTGGACAGGAGGGGTCAATTGGAAGTCGTTAACCACCAGCTCCAGTGGCCTACTTCTCCACTTCTCCACGTGAAGCAAAACACATGTTTAGAATATCGTGAAGGCCACAAAACCATAGTAGCTAACTAATAGCTAACTGACCCTAGTTTGATGAGCTGAAAAGGGACAGGCCTGGTTGGAGTTCTGAGTGAATGTTCAGGTCTGTTCTCATTTTATTCCTACTTACAAAGAAATAATACTTACTAAGAAGGAATAGTTTTCTCTTGTCAGTGACCGCTGGGAGGAGGTGTACTCTGTCCATCTTAGCTACTAAAATGGCCTCCATTTTTATAGTATCTGAGTACCTCATAAGCCTCTTAATAGATTTATCCTCACAGCACCCAGGGCCAGATTAACATATAGGCAACCTAGGAGTGCTCCTAGGTTCCAATTTGGTGTGTGTGGGGGGGCAACCTGAGTGTATTGTGGCCTTGTGCACTCTGATTGCAATACCAGAGTGGCACTGTGACCCTTTGTGCCAGGTTTCAATGGCACTCACTTAAATATGGCCTGGCCAGGCTGCTTCCTCCTCCCTGTCATGAAAGAGAGGCACCAGGGTCAAATCTGAGTGGGCAATGGAACAGCCAGCACTGCTCCTCCTTGCTGCTGCTCCACTTCCAGCAGCCTATGTTGCCTCTGCTCTGCCCAGAAGACTCAGTGACAACCTCAAGTTCAGCTACAAGTAGGGGGAGCTACAGTGAGTGCCCATATGGGGGGATTGGTTGGGAGAGAGGTGGCTGGGGGTGAACATCGGAGAGTTTTGCCTAAGACCCAGTGATGAGGAACTGAGGAACAGACAGATTAAGGTTTGAGTCTTCAAATATATTTAGGATCCTAATTTCCATTCCATTAGGAGCCTACATATCTTTGTGGCTCTGGGCCGAAACACCGTGTCCAAGAGCACACAGGAAGTCTGGTATAATTTGGTGATTACCAAAATCCAGCAGAAGAGAAGTCAGTTGTGTAATGAGAGGTAAAATAGTTGAGTTAGAGGTTGTTTGCGTTTTTTGGGAGGGTGGGTCTAATCCTGCTCCACTGAAGTCAATGGAAACGTTGCTGTGGGAGAATAATTTTTATTATTCTAGGAAATTAAATTCTCTTTGCCTCGTGACCCTTTAGGATTTGTTCTGCTGCTCTCTCATCTCTGGTCTTATTTTTGGCCGCATAACACACTGTCTTTATACAATGGGATATAATCCTTGAAGTAAAAGAAAACACCGGCTGTGAATTATGTTGGCTTTCCAACAGTCCTGCAGTCAACACATGCATTCCATTATTTAATTGATTGCAGATAACCTTTGGAAACTTGGAACACACCACCAGCTAGCAGCCTATTTCAACTGAAATCCAAAACATGTTTAAGGAGTGAAGTAATCTCAAAAAAATGGCTTTTTATTAATACTCTGACAGACATGGCTGTTGTTCAAACGGGAAACCACAGGGGTTAATCCAAACAGTTGAGCAGTTATTGTCAACAGAGGCTTGGCAGAGTAAATACCATAGTAATCTGGTTTTTGTGTTCGCAGAAAGGGGTGTTCATGTGTTTGTATGGGAGATTTTTCTCTCCTCTTCTGAAATTATTGCACTATCCTTTCCAGATTTGCAAATGACTTAAAGGAACTGGTCTATTTTTAATTAAATATCTTGAAAAGAGGAAAAAAACCTTGAGAGTGTTAATTGTTAGTGGAGCTGTTTTATTATAAGCAGCTCTGGTAGTGCCACCTCTTACTAAGGTGCCATGACACTTCCCATTATAAGACTCTGTTTTCAGTTTACAACTTTGCCGGACTTTAACCATTTCAGCTGAAATTTTCCATGCCAAACATCTGCCTCATGCTGTTTTTTTGTTTGTAATTTCAGCCAAACCAGTTCAGACATTTCCAAGAATGAGGCTAGGGGAAAATATATTCTGCCCATGATAAAAAATTCTGGAGATCATTTATTTGAAATTTCATAATGCTTTGGGGTAGATTATAAAGGCAGCCTTGAGTGAACCTGGGACTCCAGTGGTTCTCAACCTGTGGCTTGTGGGCCACTTGCGGCCCAACCAGCACACAACTGTAGCCCATGTGACATACTCAGGGCCATGCAGGTAGTATATATATTGTGTGGATGCAGTCCACATAACATACAGAAAACTGCATATGGGGCCCACAGTGGCAAATAGGTTGAGAACCACTGGACTAGAGCCTGGCAGTGGGACTAGAAAACTGGGAACTGGAAAGTGGTGGACCAGATGATCAGCACAATTAATAGTAACAAGGGGAAAGGAATGTAAGCCAAAGTAAGGAAAGAACATGTTAAAGAATATTTAGATAAGTTAGATGCATTCAACTCAGCAGGGCCTGGTGAGATTCATCCTACAATAGTTAAGGAACTAGATGAAGCAATCTCGGAACAGTTAGCAATGACTTTTCTGAACTCATAAAGGATGAATGAAATCCAAGAGAACTGGAGAAGGACAAACATAGTATCTATTTTTAAAAGGGGGAACAAAGAGGATCTGGGGAATTATAGGTCAGTCTGTGTAACCTCAATAACTGGAAAGAACTGGAACAAATTATTAAATAATTTGAAATTACCTAGAGGATAATAGGGTTATAAGGAATAGCCAGTATGGATTTGTGGAAAAAAGAGTATGTCAAATCAAACCATTTACTTCTTTGAGAGGCTTACTAGCTTACAGGCTAGGGATGAAGCCATAGATGTGATATATCTTGATTTTAGTAAGGCTCTTGGCATATTAGCACATAACAGTCTCATAAGCGAACTAGGGAAATATGGTCTAGATGAAATTATTGTAAAATGAGTGCACAACTAGCTGAATCACAGTACTCAAAAATAGTTATCAGTGGTTCACTGTCCAACTGGGAGGGTGTGTCTAGTGGGGTTCCACAGGGGTCAGTTCTGGGTCTAGTACTATTCAATATTTTCATTAATGACTTAGCTAGCAGAGTGGGAGGAGTTAAAAGTGCTTTGGAGGACATAATTAGTATTCAAAATGACCTTGACATATTAAAGAATTGGTCTGAAATCAACAAAATGAAATTCAGTAAAGACAGGTGCCAGGTACAACACTTAGGAAGCAAAAGTCAATTGCACAGCTACAAAATGGGGAATAATTGGCTAGGTGGTCGTACTACTGAAAAGGATCTGGGGGTTATAGCTGATCACAAACTGAACATGTGTCAACGATGTGATGTATTTGCAAAAAAAAAAAAAAAGGCTAATATCATTCCGGGACGTATTAACAGGAGTGTCATCTGTAAGACACAGGAAGCAACTGTCCTGCTCTTTTTGGCACTGGTAAGGCCTCAGTTGGAGCACTGGGTCCAGTTCTGGACACCATGATCTAAGAAAGATGGGGATAAACAGGAAAGAGTCCAGAGGAGAGAACAAAAATAATACAAGGTTTAGAAAACGTGACCTGTAAGGAAAGGCTGAAAAAACTAGGCATGTTTAGTCTTGAGAAAAGAAGACTGAGGAGGAATCTGAGAACAATCTTCAAATATGCTAAGGGCTGTAAAGAGGACTGTGATCAGTTGTTCTTCATTTCCACTGAAGATAGGACAAGAAGTAATGGACTAATCTGCAGTAATGGCACATCAAGCCATCCTGCAGTGGCTCAAGAATGTGTGTACCAATCGCAGGGCTGAATGGTGAGAACCAGGGCACAAACCCCACATTGGTCATGAGTTCTATACTTAGATTTCAGCAACTAATTATCACATGTGACCTTCTCAGGTGCTTTAACATGCAGTCACGGATAGTACTCCAATCTGTCTTGCCACCCAGGTGAGCTTACTTATGTGAGATATAGTCCTTTACGTCACAGCAATATTCAGGTTACTCCCAGTCCCAAAGGGCTAGTCACATACCGCAGGTCAATTGCTCTCTAGATGTCACATTAAAGACAATGCTTGTAGCTAATCCTATATTCAACTATCTAAAAATATGTTATATAAGAAAAGGAAATGAGAGTTATTTACAGGGTTAAAGCAGGTAAACATAGATACACACAAATGAGTTCCAATCTTAAGTTTCAAAATGTAATAGAAGTTCCTATGATAAGCAAGCTCTGTATGTCCTTTAGGACTGACCCACTCTAATCCCTGGAGATCATATGCCTAGTAATCCTTGCTCCACAGAGTCCAAGCAGCATAAAGGTACAGTTCCTCTTTATTACGGGCTTTTGTATCCTTCCCCCATTCTGCTTTGAGCTGCAATGTTTGCTGATGGGAGGGATTCACTTGCAAGACTCATCTTCATGGACACTCAGAGAGTAAACAACAAAGTCTTTTGTCCTCTTTGATGTTCCACTCCAGTCTATGGGGTATCAATGGACTTTCCTTGCTGGGCAGGACATATCTTCTGTTGGAGACCAGCACTTCACCCTAATTAATGTCTTATCTCCTGTCTGGTGATTTACACAGTTACAAAAGCTTACAATGCAAATGCTCAAATATTACCTTACAAGATGAGATACAGATGTAATAAGTGAGATTAATACATGCAGCAACTCACAAGCATGCCATGATGTCTAAACAGTAAACACAATCTTCTAATTCTAATACCTATTTTAATAATACTGACACACTGGTGAGCCAGACTGATTCCACCTATGTATTTGTCAGCATTCAATTGAGGCCTGGGGACCTTGGCGTGACCTGGCACCTGGTCTGCCAGCATCACAGGGAGTTTAAGGTTAGCTGTTAGAAAAAGCTCTCTCACCATAAGGGTAGTCAAGCTCTGAACCAGGGTTCCAAGAGAGGTTGTGGAATTCCCATCACTGGAGGTTTTTAAGAACAGGTTGGACAAACGCCTTTCAGGGATGGTCCAGGTTTACTTGGCCCCACCTCAGTGCAGGGGGCTGGATTTGATAAGGTCCCTTCCAGCCCTACATTTCTGTGATACCACCTGACGATATTTCGGGGGTGGGGGGTTCACTTTGCTTTTTTAAAACTTAGGAAAATATGCATAAAATGATGTTAAAAGAACATTGTTAAGGTTGTAAAGTCTCACACTCAGAAGTTAGGAAAATACACATTGGAGGCTCCAGAGGAATTTTGTACAGAGTGTGCATAGTTAGTGAGTTGGGCATGCCACAGGTGGTGTGATTCCCTAGTCAATTCCCGAGGGAAAACTCACTGGAAGTGAATGCTTCGGTGAATATTAATAAGAGCCATTCTGTGACTTCTAAAACAATAGAAGTGGTGGTTAAATGAGGGATCAGCTGACAAAGCAATGGCAACATGTCCAGTGAGTTGGGGATACAGCCTGAAGGGAAGAGACGGCCATGGTATTTCTTGCAGAAGGTGGGCTTGAATGCAGACACTTCACAGTCTATTGATTTCCTGTGCATCTTCAAAGACTGTAGATGGATGATAGACCAGGCTCCATCAGCATTGCCACTAACTCCACCTTGCTAAGAGGATGCCATAAGAGTCCACAGGATGAACTACCAAGTGCTTTTCTAGCAAGGTTTCTTCTTCTGTGGGTTTTTCCATGGAAGGGCCTGAGACGGGCCAATGAATGGTTCTGGAAAGAAGCATGATCCTGTAACTTAAGGCATTTGACTACATCTCCTGATTCCTAGGTTCTTCTCTCTGCTCTGCCTGAGTGACCTTCGGTGAGTCACTTAATCTCCCTGCCCCTGTATTTGTAAAATGGGAACTGTGATGTCTTTGTCTGTCTTGTCTATTTTGATTGTAATCTCCTGAGGGAAGACTGCCACCTCTTGATTCTTCAGCATCATATCCTGAGACATGTACTTACTGTCAATATCCCCTAGTCAACTCCTGACCTTTCTTAGTTTATGAAAGCTGACATATGCATCTGCCTATAAGTCTTGTCTCATTTAGACAGTATTCTTCTTGGAGCTGCAACCAAGTCTTCCTGTAGGTTTTATGCAGAAATCAGTATGCTGACAGCACTCAGTCAATAATATAGCAACGGCATCTTGTGAGGGTAGATCTTCAGGCTTCTACATTTTATTGTAGGTAAGTTAAAGTGTGTCTACTGTTGTCATAGTTCATTGCAAAACATACACACACTAAAGTCTGGTCTTTGCTGAAAAATGGGCTGATTGAGCCAGTACTCTTCTTATACCTCAAGCTGAATGTTTACAGAAAGGTGCATTTTGTTAAGCATAAAGCATCAGGCACCTTATTGCTCAGGGCTCCTTTGAAATGTCAGGATTAAACACCTTCAGTTGAGCCTGAGGACTAGCCATCCCAGCCTCAAGGCTGACTAATGAGCTAAGGTGGGCTGCAGAAGGACTGACTGGTTGGCCAACCCGCATGATTGGCTGAGGGGAACCAGCAGGCCTGCTTGTAGGCTCAGCAGCATTAGCAGGTCACTGGCCACTCAGTGTTTTGGCAGCTGTGATTGCTCTTGCTCCTTCCTTGCTCGTGTCCTGCATCAGCTCTGCTTCTGATCCTGCCTTGTTCTGGCCCTGCCCTTTCATTGTTCCAGTCCTGCTCTGGGTCCTGCTCCTGCCTTGATCCTTCTTCCTCACTCTGGTTCTGACCCTTGGCTCTGGTTCCTGACTCCAGCTCTGACCATTGGCTCCGGTTCCTACTCTACTCAGCCTGGACTGCTGAGGCCCGGATATGACATTAAATGGTAATATATAAGACAAGTAATATTATCATTTTATCATGCCTCTTGATACGGCTTTCATATGAACCCAATGATCAAAGAAATGGAACAAGAAATACATAGCAAGATCTTAAATGTTCAAACAATTTCCTATTTTGAGGAAGGATGGTCTCATGGTTAATGTAGTATTAAATATTGTTTTGTATTTATTTGCATGGTTGTTACATCTAGACACATCTGCTAAGTAGGGCCCCATTGTGCTAAGTATTTGTACAAACATATAGTAAATGACTATCCATGCCCCAAAGGTTTACATCTAAACTAAGGCACAGAACTGGGACTCAGGAGATTTGGGTTCAGTTGCTGCCACAAAATTCCTTGGGCAAGCCACTTAATGCCTCTATGCCTCACTTTCCCCAAAAGTGGAAAAGAATCCTTCCTTTGTCTGTCTTATATATTTAAATTGTGAACTCTTCAGGGCAAGGACTGTCTTTGCCTATGCCTTTGTCCAGCGCCTGACACAATCAAGGCCCCAATCTCGGTTGAAATCTCTGGAAGATAGTGTAATCATAATAATAAATAACGGTGTTTGTAGAGGTGTTTTTCAACAGCAAAGTTGGGTTCTGAACTTTCCAAAGAGAAGAAGCACCAGCAGATCTATTTAGTTTGGCTCAGCAATGGGTGTTTTATGCCTTCTTTTGAAAAGAACTGTCTGCAGCACCAAGCCAGTGGTGGCTCAGTCTGCTGAGAAGTCAAACTGCAAACCTGAGACCCACATTTGGACTTTTGCAAAGTCAACGAATGTTCAGACAGTCACAACACACAGGTGTGACAAAGAGAGTGGGCCAGAAGGAAGGGCAGGAAAGAAGTAGTAAACATTCTCTTGCTTTGCATCTTTAAATCAGGACCAGATATTTTTCTAAAAACAATACACTCTGGTTCCACCACAGGTTACTCTGCTTGATACTGGGATCAAAGAGGAAAATTCTTTGGTTTGTGCTATGTAGAAGATCAGACCAGATGATGATAATGGTCCCTCCTGGCCTTAGATCAGTTGTGGGCAACCTGCAGCCCATGGGCCACATGTGGCCCATCAGGGTAACTTGCTTGCGGGCCATGAGATATTTTATTGATGTTGACCATCTGCAGGCATGGCCCACCGCAGCTCCCAGTGGCCAAGGTTTGCTGTTCCCAGCCAATGGAAGCTGCGGGAAGCAGCGGCCAGCACAGTGGTGCTGCAAACACGCCCAATTCCAACACCACTCAACTTTGGGCCAGCCACCCCCTCCCTCCTGTGATGACAGCAGGGCAACCAGACCAAACCTGTGCAAGGCTCCAACCCCATGTGCCAGGTTGCATATTGTTCCATGGGTATGGGGCCCTCTCAAGTGGAGGGCCCAGGGCAAACTGCCTCTTGTGCCTTCCCCTCTGGGGGGCCTTGCACTGACTACCTTGCCTAATTTTTCTCTATCATTGGTGCTCTATCATTGGTGCTCTTCAAATATTTGCAGGTTCTTAACATGTCTCCTCTCTATTCTCACTTAGCCAAACCATGACTTTGCATCTTGAGGAAAGACGAAAACCCAAATATCTGAACAACCAAGACATGCATCTGCCTAAAGTGTGTAAACTCAACACCACATATCTCTAACCCAGGTACTTCTTTGGTCTGCCCCTTCTCGGTGTATATTATATCCTCACTTGCCTGCCATGCCTACCATTCAGATAGTAAAGCGAGGGTGGTGGCTTCACAGACTATTTTGCAGAAGGTGTTCCATGCGCATGGTGTGGTGTGGAAGAAAGCACAAAGGTGTTTGTGGGAGAAATAGGCAAATGGGCATTACTGATGGAATCGAGCAGGTACAGGAACAACTCACTAAGGGGCCCTTATCCTTTCCCATTGTCGTCAGTGGTTCAGGATCAAGCCCTAAGAATACAAGAGCAGGTAAGCAGGGAGGATCAGAGGAGTGAATAGACCCGAAGCTGTAATGCTCACTTAGCCCAAAAGAATTTGATTGCAACCCCAAACCAGGCAAAACTGAGAAGTTTTGTTTGTATTTTGCTTTAAGATTTTAGGGATCATTGAAACTCCCAAATCTAGAGAAAATGTAGAGGGGTGTTAGCTGAAACAAACAAACAGACAATAAAAGTCCAGGGCAAAGCCCTGTGAACCAAACCCACTGAATTTCATGAAGATCTGGCTATTGTGGGGTTTTAAAAGATTCACTTTAACCAGGCCATGTTCAGTTATCAGATGTCAATGGAATAAAAGGACCAGATGTGGCAATGGTAACATATTTTGCAGTGCACCGTCAAAGTGCTGTGCAGGGACGAACACAGGCACAATCCAATGCTGAGGCACGTCTGCTTTGTTTCCACTGTAAACATTCTCCAGAGGAAGAATCTATTAGGGTGCATTTAGTTTAAGTGAGCATTTTTATGCAGTTAAAAGAAATTGGCTTATGCCATTTGCCTACAGAAGACAACGGTTGCACTTGCTGTTGAGAAGCTGAGAGGCATTTGATTTCTCTGCTTGGCATCTTTAGTTCATTTTACATGCTGTTAAAAATATGAGGGACTGTGTATCTCAGAGGACATTTAAAATGTAGCACACTTATTTTTAAACTAGAAGTGAGATCTTTGGATGACAACTTGTCTGGAGCCACACTGCTTCAAGCTGTCACGGGAAAATATTTTTGTCCTTATAGTAGCTTATAATTAGGTTTCTTTTCAGTGTGAAACTCTCCAGATCCACACTCACGCCTAAGACCTGTCAAAATACACGAGGGCTTGATGGAAATAAATCTAAAGCAGCATTGCACAGAAAGAGGTGTCACAGCTAGAGGTTTCTTTCTGTCTTCGAATAAGGACAGAAACAAGAAACTACTTTAGGGCCACACCTTGCAGTTGCCAGTTAGTCAATATACCCTTGGATGTCCAATTATGCCCATTCCTATCTAATAGGATCACTTTTGACTGAGTCACTAGCTATTTTGTAAAAACAACAACAAGGAGTCCAGTGGCACCTTAAAGACTAAGATTTATTTGGGCATAAGCTTTCGTGGGTAAAAAAACCCACTTGTTCAGATGCATGGAGTGAAAATTACAGATACAGGCATAAATATACTGGCACATGAAGAGAAGGGAGTTTCCTTACAAGTGGAGAACCAGTGGTGACAAGGCCAATTTGATTAGGGTGGATGTGGTCCACTCCCAATAATTGATGAGGATGTGTCAATACCAAGAGAGGGGAAATTGATTTTGTAGTGAGCCAGCCACTCCTGGTCCCTATTCATGCCGAAATTAATGGTGTTAAGTTTGCAACTGAATTGTAGCTCTGCAGTTTCTCTTTGAAGTCTATTTTTGAAGTTTCTTTGTTGCAGGATGGCTACTTTTAAATCTGTTATTGAATGTCCAGGGAACTTGAAGTGTTCTCCTTCTGGCTTTTGTATGTTACCATTTCTGCTGTCTGATTTGTGTCCATTTATTCTTTTATATAGAGACAAGGAAAATAACAGAACACCACTGGCCATCACGTACAGCCCCCAGCTAAAACCTTTCCAGCACATCATCAATGATCTATAACCTATCCTGGAAAAAAATCCCTCACTCTCACAGACCTTGGTAGACAGGCCTGTCCTTGCTTACATACAGCCCCACAACCCAAAGCAAATACTCACCAGCAACTACACACCACAACACAGAAACACTAATCCAGGAACCAAACCCTGTAACAAACCCCATTGCCTACTGTGTCCCCATATCTACTCTAGTGACACCATCGTAGGACCCAACCACATCATCAGGGGCTGTCATGGTATAATTCCCCACTCTGAACCTTAGCGTCCAAAAGATGGGATACCAGCATGAATTCCTTTAAGCTCAATTACCAGCTTAGTACTTGTAGCACTGCCACCAACCAGGAATTTCAGTGCCTAGTACACTCTGGTCCCCCCAAAACCTTGCCCGGGGAACCCCAAGACCCAGATCCTCTGCATCTTAACACAAGGAAAGTAAACCCTTTCCCCCACCATTGCCTCTCCCAGGCTTCCCCTCTCTGGGTTACCCTGGAAGATCACTGTGATTCAAACTCCTTGAATCACAAAACAGAAAGGAAAATTCCTCTCTCCTTCTCTCTCCCCCTCCCAGACTCTCCCTGAGAGAGAAAGTAATCCTAACACAGAGAGAAATTAACCTTTCCCTCCCCCTTCCCTCCTTTCTCCCCACCAATTCCCTGGTGAATCCAGACCCAGTCCTCTGGGGTCTCACCAGAATAAAACCATTGAAGCTTTTCCATTTTTTATAAACAGTCACTGGAGCAGGAACAGGAACTTGGGTCTCTGATATTCCACCGAAGTGCCCCAACCACCAGGCTATAGAGTCACCCTCTCACTCACTCAGTCTTGTCCAATGACTATTCACAGTCATAATGAATGACTTTGAATTGCCACTATGAATATCTAGTTCTAATTTCACCTTCTTTTGCCAGCCATCTCAATCAATAGTGCATTTCAATTTCCCAAGCCATACAATACCCATCATGTGCACAAATGAAGAGATCTGAGAGCATTTTTCCCTATTGAGTCCCACCCTACTCCAACTAAATATTATTTAATATGAATTATTCCCCCCCCCCAAAAAAATGTTAAGACCAGTCACACAAAGAAGTCTTTCATAAGCAATAACTGGGGAGAGTTCTATTGAATTTAATAGGGATTAGACTAATCAGTTTCTACAAATAATCAACAGAATTTTATCAAAATTACTCCAAAAGCCTACATAATAAATAGGAAGGCTCTCCTTCTCTATTTTAAGACATCATGTAGTGGGAATATAATTTTCTGCTGAGTTCTATAGACTGTCTCCAAAAAAACAAAAATAAAACAACAACAAAAAGCCATAGGAAGCATACGTAACTGACTTTGACCAAAACACAGCATAATGTTTTAAGTCTATTGCTAAATGGATTCCCAGAGGGGAGAATGCTATCTTGGAGTCTTCTTTGAGGCCTCTTTGACCAATTTCATTTTGTATAGACAGAGAATTTTCAAGGAAGCACTTAAGTCCAAGATCGGACTGCTCAAGATAATACCCTTCAGCAGATTTCACAGCCAGTAAAGCCAGGAGTCTTCCCAAGGTANTGCTAAACCCAGCATTATGAGTTCAGCCTTCGAGGGGGCCATTTAGGGATCTGGGGCAAAAATCTGTCTGAGGATGGGTCTCCCTTTGAGCAGGGGGTTGGACTAGATGACCTTCCGAGGTCCCTTCCAACCCTGATATTCTAAGGTGCCACCAGACTCCTCATTGTTTTTGTGGATAAAGACTAACACAGCTACCCCTCTGATACTTAGCTATTTTATAGCAACCTGTGGTGGAGGCAGTGGAAAATATTCTGCAATGGGTGCATCACTGGAAATAATAGTCTGCTTCTGCTGACATAAGGAGATTGGGGGAAATGGGAATTCTGCAGGACATCAGCCAAATGCATCATAAAGTGTTTGGTTCATAGCAGTCAAGTGGAAAAGACACATTGTATCATTCAATCTGTCTCTCCAGACAAGACATTTATAGTCCCCAAGGAAAAATGTAATAGATATAAAATGTATAAAGAGGTGAATGTGTGATAACTGTCATCTCTGAACAGTGTCACATCATGGAAGGAGAAAGGGATTTAAGACAAACAAGAGGATATAACCAGGACAAACAGAATAAGCTAGACAAAAGGCAGCATAGTCTAGTGGATTGAACACTGGACTGGGCATTAAGAGACCCAGGTTTGTGTTGGGTGGGTGTCCTCCTTTCTGTCTTGTCTATGTAGATTGTAAGCTCTTCAGGGCAAGGACTTTCTTTCTGTGTGTCTGTACAGCATCCAGCACAGTGGAGCCCCAGTTTCGTCTGGGTAGTACCTCTAGGTACTACCAATTTGGACAAGTTAATAGGAAAATGTAGCCTGAAATCTCAAGAAAACCTTCCAAAGAGTAAGATTTATTTCATCGTGGAATTGTCTCCCTGGCAAAGTGGTTGAAGCCCTGTTACATTGACCACTGGACCAGCACAAGGACAAGAAAATGGTATAGAAAGGAAGATCCTACCTTGGTAGGTGATGGAGAATGAAGTAGAAACCTGTGATTGGTGAGAACAAACAGGCAAGCAGGAATCTTTGCAAGCCTGTCCTATTGGTTGAGAACAGCCAGGATATGTTGTTAACAGCAGATGGTTTATTAATGCGGACAAAACCTAATATTCAGCAGTCCCTTTGTCACACAGTGGCACAGTGGGGACACTGACAGAGAACGCAGGTTATTCACCACATCTGAATTCAAGTCAGCTAACCAGCTGCTTATGGCATTCTTGAAGGCAGATATTCAATTAGACAGACTCTGGTATGCAAATCTTTGCTTGACATTAACAGTTCTTATTTATTTTGAAGATAATATTCAGGACATCCATGTGTGTGATTGCACTGAATTATCTGGGGGAGCAGTCCAACATTATACCTCAATTAAAGATGAACACACATCTTTTTCTCAACAGTAAATTGCAGCAACATTCCACGTAGAACATCCTTGCAATGGGACCTTGGGCCATTCTGGCTCTTTAGTATGTGTCACAAAAGCAGCTGGAAGGTTCAATGGTCATCGGGAGGCCACTGCGCTTGGTGCTGTACAAACACGTAGTAAAAGGCAGTCCCTGCCCCAAAGAGCTTACAGTCTGAAACAGGCAAGGGAAACAGAGGCATCTGAAATAACATCCCCAACGTTTTACAGCAGGTCAAAACCACGGCTAGAACTCAGGTCTCTTAAATGCATTAGGCTCCTCTGCTGCTTGCTAGGTTCCAACATCACCACTACAAGCTTCTAAGAGCCAATCTGCAAGTGTCCTCCACCCCCACCTGTGCCATATGGTTTGATTGGGTGGGGAGACCAACAAGAAGCAATCCCCCTCCCGCAGCTGCACAAGGGTCACTCCAAATCTCAGTCCCTGCACTGGGGAGCTCTGGGCCAACTCCTGCTCACCTTTCCCCCACAGAAGACTGACCAGAGCGGCTGGAAAGAGATAAGGCTGTGACCCAGCCCCTCCCCTGGCCCAACCTGCAGAGTGGAGCTGCCAGATTAGAGGGAACAATCTGCTTAATTTTGGTGGAAAGAGCAAATTGCTCACTCCTTGTGCACAAGCAGCGGCTCTGGGAGACGTCATGACTCCCTGAATCAGTCACCCCCATCAGTCTGCTGGGGCAGTACAGCTCCCTTGAAAGGGCTGGGATGACAGCTCGGTCAGCGTTTTTCATTTGAAACTTAAAAAAGGAGAAGAAAAAGAACCTTCCCTCTCTGCCCATGAAAATGAAAATTTTGTCTCCCAGTTTGTTTTTCTTTGTTTCTTTTTGAAACCAAACAATAAAAAGGTTTTAGATTTTGGGGGGGTTTATACCCTCTTTCTTTCCCTATTTTAGAGACAAAATGGAAAAATGATACGGGGGGAGAGGAAGTAAACAAGAGAAAAAGAAAAACCTGAAACTTAAAAAAAAAAATGGACATCTTTATTTCTTACTTTCAAAAAGATCAGAAAAAAATAAAAAAAAATTAAAAACACTTTTCATGGATCACACTTGCGATTTTGGTTTTTTTGACCAGCTTGATTTACATTTTATTCTTTCAACCAATCAGTTTGGGTTTGTAACAATACCTGACACTAGGAGCATTATGCTTCATTTTGGGGTTTGAGTGCAGGGATGGTGCATAGCCCTGCTGGGTACTTGTGACCTGACAACTGCTTTGTTAACAAAGCAAACCAGGACACATTTCTTATAGGCATTAAATAGCCTTAGGGGGATTCCAAAGTTGCCCCCCCTCCCCCAGCAGCTTTCTTTTAAAATAGCAAATTCAGGTGCATACAAAGAATCAGAAGTGCCACAAATCAGTAGCACTTTATGGGTCAAAGCCAGATTGAGCTAGAGTGCATGGAATGGTTCCCACTTACATTGGATCTGAATTTGACCCTATGTTTTCAAAACTGTGTTCAAGCATTTCATTTATAGCACCTAATCAACTGATAAATCAGCCCAGCTGTACTATCGCCACAAATCTGCAGGGTCTCGGACTATGGCCCTTCTCATTACGCCAGGGCAAGTGAACAATAACTCTGCTGAGTCAATAAGTTATACTGGTGAAAACTAGTAGAAGGTACAGGACAATCGAGCCTCCTCTGCTGGAGTTTAAATTTATTCTTGCTACATTTAATCTCTTTAGACTGGGATAAAAAATTGTGACGACATAAGAAAGAAACATGCAGTTGCTATTATTCAGTGGTAGGACTCTGTTTCAGTGTTGACTCCCCACCACTTGGTAAGGCAACTCCGATCTTTTCATGTGCTGAGTGTGTATATACACACACACACACACACACACACACACAGAGCTTACTATATTTTTCACTCCATGCATCTGATGAATTGGGTTTTAGCCCACGAAAGCTTATGCCCAAATAAACTGATCAATCTCTAAGGCACCACAAGGACTCCTTGTTGTTTCAGCTGGTACAGCCACCAAATTGCCACTGAAGAATGAAGCAGTGTCATAGAGCTGCCACAGATCGTGGCTTTATCTTTTTTTTCCCCCCTTCGCCGCTTGGGGGTGGCAAAAAAACTGGAGCGGGTCTTGATGGTAGGTAGTATTCACTGTGAGTGAAGTGTTAACAAACCGGAACAAGTGATGCAAAAGGGCCAATCACAAAAAAGTGAAAACTGTTACTCCCCATTTGAAGGATCTGGATTTTCCTATCCCTAATCTTGTATCTCTTTTAGGATCGATGACTAATTTGCACTATTTATATCTCCATAGTCATCTCTATATGCTATTAAAAAAACTAGTTCTCAGAACTCATAATCACTTAAAATGCTTAATGCTTTCAAACTTACTGACATTTGAGAATGCTGAAGCTAATCCAGAAACTATTTTTTTTCCAGCTAAGCACATTAATTCATATATCTGTAAACACAATAGCGGTAGCCTGCTAAGAATAAGCCTGCTGATCCAAAGCCTGCTGCAGTCAATGGGACCTTTTCATTGACTTCATTGCTTCGGACTGGGCCTTTAAACAGCAAGCGCCAATACTCATCAGCAAGTGTGTGGTTCGATCAGAATCTTCTGTTGTCTCTCTGATTTTTGGCTAGATGATAGTAATATTAATTGAAATGACACTTCTAGATTCTGTTTACGCTGGATCCCTCAAAGAAGAGGAAAAAGATAATTCACTCCTGAAAGGGAATTTCTGTAGGCAGTTGATAAGCCAAAAAAAACTGACACAACATAAAGCAATCGTACTAGACGTCCTGCTAACAACCATAGATATTTAAAACAAATCAGTATTGCAGAGGAAGCTTGCGTTGCTGGTGCTAGGCTCAGATCTTACAGGTCACATCCAAAGACAAAGTTGCAGGGTCATTAGGCAGGTGTCCATAATGCTCACATTTTGCAGGGGGAGCGAGGAGAGAGCTCTATAGCAGTTAACATGGGAGGCATAAGCACCGAATTTTCATTTTCTTATGGACAGGGGGTGTGGAGCCCCCAACACAATGCCCACAGAGCAGGCAGGCCATTCGTCTGGATTTAAGCTGGACGGTACCACTTTTGTCTGGTTTGGCCCTTGTGCAGTACTGCTGCAAAACCGGATCTGTTTTTTTCCTGGTATAGGGCATGGAAGAGGTCATTTTGAAGAGCATGCTGCTCCACCTCCACGATCCCGCATCCACTGGCATGACCTCACACGAGGCACGTGACATCACACGGACAGGGCAGGCTCATGCAAATGGAGGCGGGCCATTGCCATTCCCAGAAGTACTGGAAGTCCAGTATTGTAGGATGCCTCAGTGGCCTCCCTACCACTGAGACATGAGCACTATTGCTGACAATAGATAAAACAATAGCAATCCCACCAGACAGGAATGCTACTGGTAAAGCTGCACATCAGTTTCCAGTCTAACCTCCTCTGTTGCTTTTTCCCCCAGCTCAGAGTTTTCCAAAACATTCACTTTTTGAACTGATATTGCATTTGGTCTGTGCCTGACAGTGATTTTACTTATTCATTCACTTAATTAACTTGAGTGAAATCCCTTCAAGCCACTTTGAGGTAGAGGGATTAACAGACAGATATACACTTTCTCATTGCGAAAAATTCAGAGCTCTTTCTTCTTTGTGGAAATAACTCACGTGGATTCATAGATTCCAAGGCCAGAAGGGATTACTGTGATCTAGTCTGACTTTCTATAACCCAGGCCACAAAGGCACAGCCCGTACGGGATTGACCCCCCACTACCTCAGCATTATCAACATGCTGCTCTTGCCAGCTGAGCTAACCAGCCAGCTGTGCAGAAGTATACAGGTTTGAGTTCCTGCTGTGTTACTTCAGTTGTATATATGTGTAGCTCTTTTTGGTATACATAGAAAGGGTGGTCTAGTGACCTGTGAATTAGGAGACCCAGGTTTGATTGCCTACTCTGCCACAAACATTCTGTGTGATCTTGGGCAAGTCACAGCCTCTCGGTTTCTCCTCTATAAAGTGGGAATAATATCATTGCCCTACCCCGCACAAGGGCATGATGAGGTTCAGTAGACTGAAGGCTGTGGGGTGCTCAGATGGATTTCTCTAGCTTATTTGTGTAGGTCAGGCCTACCATGTCTTCTGCTTCCCCCGGTGGACTACTGCTTTTGGCCTTTTTCTACTGGGAAATTCAACAAAGGTTTTGTTTGTTTTTTCTGGTGCTGGGCTATGGACTCAGTGCAAGGGAATTTCATGAGCACTAAGAGTGATGCACGAGTTAAAAACATCGTCCTAGAACTGAAATATTTCAAAACAATCTCCTTCTTCAACTGTTCCCACCAGATTCTCTCATGAGAACTAATTCTGCGCAGCTATTAAATGACTTGACATGTCCGCCTTTCCCACTGACATTGTCTGCATTAATTAACTGTTAAGCTAATGTCAACTAGCCCTAAATCTCCTACCTTCTCCGTGTGCTGGAGAGACAAGGAAGAATTGTAAGTGTGGCACAGGAATGCACACAGTGCTCTCCAGTTTGGATTTTCTGTCCATCTAACTTTAAAAGGGGGGAATGAACATTTCTAATGATTTGTGCCTGACCTATGCAAATTTACAGTCTCCTGCTGTTTTAAAGAGTCAGCAACTATGATATCCACAGCTGTAATCTAACTCAGATACTATGATGATGGATGCCAAAGTAAGAACAGATGGCCAGAGCTTCCTGTCAGTAGTATCTAGGTGCTGTGAGGCGAGAAGTTCAGGTTCTGTTTTGTTTTGTTTTTTGAGAAAAACTTCAGTTGCACAGGCTGTATTGTGTGCTGCTGGCTCAGCCTCCTATCTGCTCACATGAGAAGAGGTCATCACACAGTAGGGTTCCCAACTTGCTAATTTCTGAAAATCATACCCCCTTGTCCCACCCCTGCTCCACCTCTTCCCCCTAAGGCCTTGCCCCCTAATTTGCCTGTTCCCTGGGCCCCACCTCTTCCCTTGAGGGCCTGCCTCTTCACCCAGGCCCTGCCCCCACTCGATCCTCTCCTTCCCTCCCCCCGCCCATTGCTCATTCCTTTCCCCCTTCTCCTGCCTCATCACAGGATCCTCTCCACCTCCCATCCCCGCCCAACTGGGCTCCCTCTGCTCTGGGGTTGGGACTGGAGCTGCAGCCTGACACGAAATCTGCTGCCTGCCTGTCCCCAAGACGCCAGTGGGAGGTGGCCCCATCTGAGCACGAGCTGGCACAAGTTGATGACCTGGCACCTCCCCACTGCCCGCAGTAACTGGACTTTTCATGTCCAGTCATCGCATCTGACTGGACACTGCCAGGTCCCCTTTTCAACCAGCCTTTCCAGTTGAAAACCAGGCACCTGGCAACTCTACCATGAGTGGTATAGCTGTAATCCCAGGAATTCTTGACTGCAGTACAGGGAATTGTAGAGTGACAATAACTGCTCCATCCCTGAGGCTGAAGCTACTGTAGCTTCTCATTATAAGACTTGACAGCTGCCTGGTATTTAGGTGAAGTGGTTAACAGAAAATTAATGGCACTTTGCACTTCAGTGCGTCCCACTTTTCATCACCTTCTCTGATACCTACCTGGTGCAGATCCTGGTATTTGTGTCATATATGGGTTCATAGGCCCTAGTGAATAGGCATTTATTAAACAAAACAACAAGAAGCTACAAAAGAACAGGCTTTCCTCAGTGCTTTCAGGTCCACAGTTGTCTCTCTTTGTTTCCATAACAGCATGTAAATATCATCACGCCTAGTGGTTCTCTGCCATGCAGCTAGGCCTAGCCCATTGCATTTCTCCTGCATCCCGAATATTTTTGGTTTGTTTGGAGGAGGTAGTAAGAGAAACGGGAGAGGAGGGGAGGAGGCAATTAGAAAAGTTTTTGAAAGGGTATCAGGGCTTTCCAATTAAAGCCAGTATTGTCCCTCTGGCCCCAAGCAGTCAGCCAATATTCAGGCCTTTGCATCTTTTTTTATGTTAAGAGAGGAAATTGATGACACAAGTCCATGATATACTCGTTATAATCTTGTTTATTTACACACACACCCCAAAAAAACCAAAAAACAACAACACAGAATCTTGTTTCCCGGAACACAGTAGAAAGATGACAACTGCTAGTTTCCTTGCTCCAAAATCCCCTTGTCTGCCACTCCAACAAATTCTGCGCCTAAGAATCTCTCTCTCTCCCTGTTTCTTCTCTGGGTCACATTCAAATTATTCTGCTATCTTCCTTCTCTCCAATAGCCCCCTGCCCTACAAATCAATATCCTATCTCTGTGGCCTTCATTTGAAGCCCCAAAGAGGTGCCAAAGATTGAGTTCAGGCCAAATGAGGCAGGGCCTTTATTTCTGATTGCAGGGAAAACTTTCATAGCATTTGTGTGTACTCCCAGCACCGCAAATCCCAATGGGTTCAAAAGTGACTGATGTTCCTGTGGTTCAAAAATCTGGAGTCAGGGCCAAAAATGAACTGGAATCATTTTGCAACAAAAATCCCTTGCAAAATGTTTCCGGTTCATTTTGCCCATCCCCACACCACCAAACTGTCATAGTCTCCCAAAATTTTGTGAAAATAGGAGTTTGGCAGTAAGAATATGCAAAACATGTGTGACAGGTTGGGTCACAGAAACCCCCATGGGACTGCTATCTGATGTGCTGGGACAATATCTGAGTTTATTTTCCCTGGCAGCTTGGGACTTCATTACCCTGACTTCTTGTGCCAGACACACTAGCCTGCTACAAATGCAGGCCCAGGTCTGAACCACCTCCCCCACAAGCTGCAGGCTTAACTGAAAACATCTTAAGAAGTAGTCCTGTCTCTAGCACCCAGGTACCCAGTTCCCAGTGGGATCCATACCTCAAATAAATCTGTTTGATTCTGTATAAAGCTTACACAGGGTAAACTCATAAATTGTTCACCCTCTATAACACTGATAGAGATATGCACAGCTGCTTGCTCCCCCAGGAATTAATTACTTGCTCTGGGTTAATTAATAGGTAAAAAGTCATTTTATTAAATATAAAAAGTAGAATTTAAATGGTTCCAAGTAAAAACAGACAGAACAAAGTAAGTTACCACAGAAAATAAAATAAAACACACAAGTCTAATCTTAATACAGTAGGAAACTAAATGCAGGTAAATCTCACCCTCAGAGATGTTCCAATAAGCTTCTCTTACAGACTAGATTTTCTCCTAGTCCAGCAATCACATACACCCCATAGTTGCTGTCCTTTGTTCCAGTTTCTTTCAGGCATCTCTTTGGAGTGGAGAGGCCCTCTCCTGAGCCAGCTGAAGACAAAATAGAAGGGCTTCCAGAGCCTTATATAGTCTCTCTCTTGTGCCACATCACAGCCACAAAATCAGTTCTCTAGCCACCTGAGAAAGTCACATATCTATGAATGATTCAGCTTTTTGCAGGCCAACACCATTGTTCACGTGTTAGTTAGTTCCCAGGAAAGGTCAGATGTGGATTGATGTCTCTCAAAGTCCATTGTTAGTTAAGTACTACCAATTACTTGACTAACCCCTTCACACTATGTTGACCAAATCTGTCTTATGAGCTTCCTACAGCAAACACTTTAAATAGAAGCATAGAGCCAACGCTCATAACTTCAGATATAAAAATGATACATGCATACAAATAGGATGAATATATTCAGTAGATTATAACCTTTGCAGAGATATGTTACATGACATTTCTAGCACAAAACGCATTCCAGTTATGTCAAATTTACACTCGTAAGCATATTTCTATAAAGCATTATGGGGTGCAACTTCACAATTTGTGCCTCTCTCCATTTCACCACTACTTCTACTCTCAGGAGGAGAGGGATAGGTCAGTGGTTTGAGCATTAGCCTATGCTACCCAGGGTTATAAGTTCAATCCTTGAAGGGGCCACTTAGAGATCTAGGGCAAAATCAGTACTTGGTCCTGCTAGTGAAGACAGGCAGCTGGACTCAGTGACCCTTCCAGCTCTATGAGATAGGTATCTCTCCATATACTATAATTTGTCATATCCGTTACTTGTTTTAAGCTTAGATTTTAAATTCTCTGTGGCAAGGGCTACCATTTTGTTATATGCTTCTACAGCACCTTGCAGAATGATGCAGCACCTTGCATAAATAAGAATAATCACATGATTTTAGAATGGAAAAAAAACTGATCCAAAATGGGCCCAGTGGTGTCATTTTTGCAATCTCCAATTCACAGAAAAATGAAAAATGCCTCAAATACTGTGTGTTGCAAATATTATGTGCATCCCTAGTTATTACAAATATTAGCACAGAACAGTACATGCAAATCTACTTCCAAAACAACCCTGAAAAAACATAATTATACAATTTGTTACTTTGGTTCCTTCCCTGCCTATGGTTCACCTATGAAGCATATACTGTGAAGAAAGTAAATTGGTATACCCCTAAGTCAGCTCTCAAGAGCTAAATGTAGAGAGTATCACCCTGGCTTTAATAAGGAGACTAAAATAATAACAGGCATTTTTCACCCTGTGACATTTTTCACCCTGTGACATTTAAAGGCCTAGAGATCTGTCTGTGGTTCATCAGTATTTGCATTTTTAACTTTTTTTTACACAAAGCTAGGGGGCTTGAATTAAACATGAGCCTGTTATTCTTTTCTCTGTGTTACATCAGCTTTTTAATTAGTTTGTTCTCCACTGTTCTAAAGGCACCAAGTCTGGGAACTTTAAAGCTACTTCAGGTTAGATTGGTGCCCTAAAGTGAAATATTATGCAAGCACATAAGCACTACATATTTCTTAAGCCCAATAGCACTTTTCCTTCTGTCCTCTCTTGCTCAGGTTCCATAGGGCGGTGAATTTAATTAAGACCAATGGAAAAGTTCAATTGGTTAATATTCCATCAGTCTTACATGAACTAAGGCTAGTGAGTTCCAGTTTTATGCTTTGTCTTAACCTTTACATTTATTAAGTGATTTTTTTTTCCCTTGGGGAAGGTCCCTATGCAGTATACAAATGCATTGCAGACAATTCAATCTTTTGCGCCTCCGTTTTCCACATGAGGCTACCTTTGAAGGCAGACGCTGAGATATAATGGTGGCCAAAGACAACACTGAGACACATTTTACTGGGAAAAGCAAAGGGGTCATCAGCATGGCTTGAGATATTGTTAATGGTCTGCTGTAGTGTATCTTGAAAAGCTGTCAGTGCTTTCACTTCTGTAAGAAACAAAGCCAGTGAGGGGTAAAGAACCAAAGTGATGACTTGCCAAGGATTACGCATGGCAGGTGGTTACAGCAAGAGGAACAGCAGAAGGGACCAGTACTCTACTTGTTACTGACTGGCACCAATAATGTGGGAGGGGCATGGTGGAAGAAGCAAGCCTGATTCCTCCCTGATTGTGGGTGATCATGCCATGGTTCTATATTGCCATGCAGGGGAATAAGGGTAAGTAAGGAATCCCTGCTCAGCCTCTGATCATAGGCTGGGCACAGTGGTGAGGAGAGGCAGTATGCCTGATAATTCCCCATTCTGTAGGCAGGGATTGGGCAGAGCTTCCCCTTGACCAGCAGAGAAAAAGAGGGCTTTTTGTTATAACTGGAGATATACCAATCTCCTAGAACTGGAAAAGACCTTGAAGGTCATCAAGTCCAGCTGCCTGCCTTCACTAACAGGACCAATTTTTGCCCCAGATACCTAAATGGCCCCCTCAAGGATTTGAACTCACAACCCTAAGTTTAGCAGGCCAATGCTCAAACCATTGAGCTATCCCTCCCTTTCTCCCTTACTACTGTATCCCTAATAACAGCACAAACAGTAGCATTCCAGGACCAGACAATTGATTTGGCCCATTTGATATTCATGGTGATTTCATTTGTATGCTAGACACACCTCTTCAGTGTAGTCTCAGTGTAGTCTTATGTTTTCAAGGCAACTGGACAGCTTCATACCTGTAACTATCTCAAAATACTGGCAGCATTAGCAGTTCTCTAACTGGTCCAGCTTCTCACTAACTATCTGAGAGTTGATTTATTTCATAAAGGTCTTTATCCAGGATGTGGCTGAATGAATCTGATGTCAACAGCAAGTCCTCAGTATAGCCAACCCCGAATGTTTGAAAACCATGAGTCAGAATCCCCCAAATCACGAGATTTGCTCCAAAGTCATGAGAGCTTTGTTAAAGAATAAATTGTCTTTTTTCAGTCTGTCCAGGGCCACTGAGAGCGGGTTCGGGCCCCAGAGAAAAAAATTGTTCGGACCCCCCAGCAAGGGTGGACTGGCTAAACAGGACCATCGAAGTTGGGCCCTGGGCCCACTTCCAGACCACCAGGCCCTGGTAATTTGTACTGGCTTCCCCCCACCCTCCTCGTCGGCCCTGAGTCTGTCTTTTGATGTTTGAACACCCCTTGCCCACCACCTGTATGTATGTGTCCGTGAGTCCTCACCTACACTGGGGGCAGAGAATCGATCTAAGTTACGCAACTTCAGCTACGTGAATAACATAGCTGAAGTCGACATACTTAGATTTTCTTACCACGGTATCTTCACTGCAGTGAGTCGACTGCTGCCACTCCCCCATTGGTTCTGCCTGTGCCTCTTGCCGAGCTGGAATACAGGAGTCGACAGGAGAGCGCTCAATGATCAATTTATCGCGTCTAGACTGGACGCGATAAATCAACTCCCACTTGATCAATGGCTGCCGGCCAATCTGGCCGGTAGTGAAGACACACCCTGAGACAAAGAGCGAGAGAGAGAATTAGTGCTGCCAGTGCTCCCACATTTATTGGGAAAGGTGATTTTGACCTCCATGGCAAGACTTCCCACTGGCTGCCGGATGGTGCTGTGCTGCTTCCAGGTTCTCTCCAAACCCCCAAATTCTAATTCATTACTTCTGTGTCCCCTACTCCAACCCCATGTCTGTGTCTCCCCCATTCCAGCAATTAATTGCTTTACTGTCATACAAATTCTGCCTTCCAGTACCCACCTTTGTCTGTCCCCAGCACCCACATCAATGCTGACCCCACATCAGTTTTGTCTTCCCTCCCCCTCTGCTCCTCCTTTGGCTCGACCTTCCTCTCCCATCCATGGAAGGGGTGCTGCAGCAGTGGCCTCATCTCCCCCTTCCCAGGCTTGGTGTTACAGGAATGGAGAGAGCCATTGCTCACAGAAGAGAAGCAGAGCCATGATAGGGACATGCTAGATGAGCCTAAGCCCATAAAGCTGAACAGACGGCAATGTGTCCTGAGCACTCTGATAGATTTCCCAGGATGGCTACCTCAGAAAAGGACCTAGGAAAACCTGGACAGGTGGCAGCCCTAGCCCATGATGCACATCTCACTTTTTGGTGTAGGGTGCCTGACCCTGGCCATGGTGCATCATGGGACATGTAATCTGCCTGGGAGCCCAGCTCGTAGAGAAGAATGGGGACATGAGGCAATAAAACTGCAAGTGTCTGGGGCACTGCGGCCGCAATCTGCATCAAAATATTTTGCTCTTCAGATGGAATATTTTTGGTTTTTCAGTGAAGAACCAAAAACTTTCTGTAGAAAGCAGGGACTCTAAACAATTCATTACAAACATTTAGTTAAAGTCCCATGTGACGTTACACCCCATATTCTTCATTGAAATATGGTTTTGATATGAATATGGCATAACTAAGTGTGGCAAACTCAGGACAATTAGCTACCAGGAGAGGGGTAGTAATTGGTCCCAGAAGGCTTAGCCTAGAGGAATCAGGTTCAGCTGGGACAGGGGTTAGGAGGGAACTAATCAGGTTCAGCTGACTCCAATTGCTGGTGACCTTTTTAAAACCTCCCTGGCAGGGAAGCAGGGGGGGAGAAGGAGAGAAGCAGAGTAGCTGCCAGCAAGTAGGGGCAGCTAAACTCTGAGGCTGTCCTGGGAAGGCAGCTTGCAGTCTCCTCAGAAGGAGAGGAAACTAGAGCAAGGGGCTGGCTGAGAAGGGATCAGAAGGGATCTGGCTGAGATTGGGAAGGGTTTTTTTTGTCTTTGTGTTTTTTACCAAGCCTGTGCCTCCAGGGCAAAAAGGAACTGTGCTACCAAACGGAGAGGCAGGTACTTTGCCACATAAGATATACTTTATGGAAGATGATTCATGTAAGAAATCATTGGAAATGTTATAATCTACTGAATGTCATTATCCAATTTGTATGCATGTATCATTTCTGTATCTGAAGTTCAGAATATTGATGATGTAACAATTACAACTGTGTGTGTACATGGGGAAATGCCCACCAGACAGTAAGCAATGAGCCTTAATTGCCCATTAGAAAAAGACAATGAGTCTTTGAAGATAAGTATCTCATATCTGCCTGGAGTTTCTTGCTGTGGACATTGCAAATAAACTTAGTTTCATAGTTGCTGTGACACTGCAAGATCAGGTGATAAGATCACTTGATACAAAATACCACCTGGGATACTGCTGGTACTTTTCCTCTGTAGAGGCATGGGGATCAAACAAAAGTTTCCTGCTTTAGGTAAAGCCTTTTTAAGGCTGGGGAGGGGGTTAATCTGGGCTCCCCCCATTGCCTATCCAGGAAGAAAAACTGCTGAAATTACCTGTCGGGACAAAGGAACTAACCTGAGAGGAAATGCAGGGTTGAGTCCAGACTGAGACAGGGGTCCAGTCTGTAAGAAGAAATAACTGGAACTCTTAGCTACAGAAACTCTGCAACTTGCCTAAAATTTAGGGTGAGAAATTCCTTCTTGAAACCAGTCTCTTTAAGATTTTAAGCTTAGTATGTGTATTTTATTTTATTTGCTCAGTAATCTTTGTTCTGTTTGCTATCCCTTATAACCACTTAAAATCTGCCTTTCATCATTAATTGGTTATGTTTATTATTAAACCCAGTTTATGCAATTTCAAATTGGGGTGCAGGCAGGAAGTTGTGCATATCTCTCTTCACATTGAGGGAGAGGGTGAATTTTTATGAGCTTGCGCTGTGCAGATCTTTCTATACAGTGCAAGGCAGTATTATGTTGTGTTTATTCCCCAAAGCGGGTGTGCACGTGCGTGCTGGGTGAATCCTCTCACACAGAGCTGACTTTAGTCTGTGTCTGCAGCTGTGGGTGGCCGCTACCTGTGTGTCTGTGCTGCAAGAGGCAAGAGAATCTAATTCAGCAAAACAGAGAGAGGGAATCCAGGCTGGTGGAGCAGGAGTGACTCATTGAAACCCTACTGTATCAGCCTCCCAGAAGGGAGTTCTAACCCATCACACCCCAGTTTTCCCAGAAAATTTTCAACCAACCCTGGGAACAATTTTTTCACGAAAAAGTCACATTTTTCTGCTAACTCTCATCACAATAAACTGCCTGTGTAAACTGGGGATTATTTGCACAAGGAGCTTGTTTCAAAACATGGCCCTGGATGATGTCAGAGGTCCACCAAGATAATACAATTAGCATGCAGCCATAAGTCCTTTTGTTATTATAATTTAACAGTTGTACTACTGTAGTGCTTTGAGGCCTGCCTGAGATCAGGGCCTCCTTATGCTATCTCCTGTACAAACTCACACTAAAGGACAGCCCTTGCCACAAAGAGTTCACAGTCTGAATAGGCAAGAAACACAAGAGTGGGAAGTAGTACAAAAAGCACAGGAAGATAAAGTAACTTGCCCAGCACATCAGGGGAAAAGCTGGGCAGAGAGCTTAAGTCTCCTGATCTCCTCTACAGAGCCTCAGCCACTACAGTGCACTGGCTCTCAAAACCACATTTCTGTATTTCCCCCTTAATTCCTATTTTAAATCCAGCTATATAGGGGTAGATGAATTTTATGCTATTTAGGATTAGAAATGATCATGTTATACTAACTAGAAGGCTGTTCCTTTAAACCACATCTGCAAAGTCTGGTTCACTCAAATGATTTGAGCCTGTTGGAAGGTCATGAAACATTCAGCTAATGAAAATGGTGCAATCACTGATTTTTCCATTGCTTATCATGCAGAATTAGGAGTCTCAAAAGCAAATTCTTTACTATAATATAAAGTAAGCTGCTTCTGAATTTATATTACAGTAAGTCGGGAAAGCTTCTACCTCCTGTCTTTTTAGATAGAAAGAGAAAATATAGCTTAGCAGATGCACATTACACTTGATCCTTATACCTAATTTCAATAAAAAGTTCTTCTTTCTATAGGCCAAAGTTAATTTAATTTAAACCAGAACAGGTTTCCTGCATTCTTTATTTCCATTTTGAGTACTTCATTTTAATTTTTATTACAGTAAAATGATAGAAAACATCACAAATCAAACTAACAAAATGCAGCAGGAGATTCCTCTTTTTTCAGCTAGGCTAAACCCAACAGCACATAAAATTTAAGGAGGTAGGAGAGAAAACAGAAAAAATAAATATATAGGAAGAAAGTAAAGGGGTAAATTTGTCACTTTCCTCCTTGATTTTCTCTTAAGAGAACGTATCAATTTACACCATCTGTTTGTTTGGGGATTTTTTTCTCTTTCTTTCAATAATTTGCAAAATATGTGCATGGAAACTTAGATGCCTCCACAGTGCAAAAGTATATAGTTGTGACATTCTAGGGCTGTTGAATCCAATGCACCATGGAGGAAGAGATTATTCCGTCTCTTACAAGTACCTGCCTGAAAAACCATCAGCAAAAGTTGAGTTAGCATCTTATTATTCCTTCCACATTCTCCAAAGCCCAAGTACCCATTATTGCCAACACCCAGCGTTTAAAAATCATGTGTCAGGTCTACAAAAATCATCCGATTGTTTTAAAATCTCATGATTTTTAAGCCAATGTATTTGGGGCTCTTTTAAATGATTTTGGAACCATTAGTGTGTGTACACAACATATTTTCAAGCTGTTCTTCACAATCATGACAGCTGAAAACTAAACTTTTAAAAAATATATGTATGGTGACATTCTCTCATATTCATTTGACTCTAGGAGCCAGGGTTTTAAACAAAACAAAAACCCACTAAATAATTGCAAGACTTGCAATAAAATCACAAGAATTGGTAACACTGACTACCTCAAGATTCATGGAAAGGTTTTTTTCTGGCTGACTTAGGAGGAGGAGAGAGAAAAAAGCCATAAGAACTAGAGGCTTTGAATGAAAATGCTAGAGAACATTCAGCTAGAATATAATAAACATTTTTTCTCCGACTGAGACGTGATGGGAGTGACCAGATATATAGCCTTTATTGTGAGGGACTGCACAAGTCTGGGTTGTCAGCTAATGATCACCCAGTTCTCTCTGTTCAGCTGTTATTGTCTGAGTTGTTGGAAGTGCAATAATTGACTCATCCTGTCATCTTCAGCCAAAGTGCCGAGCATCTGTGAAAAACGATCACAACTTCCTACATTTCAGCACACTAAATACACACTCTTCTGCCTGCAACGGGGTAGGGGGGAGCTGTCTTTTATCATTATAGATAATCTAGGTGATTTATTTTGATTTTCACTGTTTTGTCATGTTGTCAGGCTACAAATGCCATGTCATCTGAGTGAACCTACATTCCCTCTGTAACTTCAGTGAGAGATGTTATTGTTCACTTGTTCTTCTCCAGCTATCATGTAAGTGGAGGTTAGTCACATTCTGCATTTCATTGCTGGGTGAAATCAAACCTCCTTAGGCTATGCTGGCAGAAGAAAGGATGGTCCAATGGTTAGGGCCCTAGCTAGGGTGACCAGATGTCCCAATTTTATAGGGACAGTCCCGATTTTTGGGTCTTTTTCTTATATAGGTTCCTATTACCCCCGACCCACTATCCCAATTTTTTACATTTGCTGTCTGGTTACCCTAGCCCTAGCTGAAGACCTGGGTTCATTTCCAGGCTCTGCTACACACTCTGTGTGAGCTTAGTTTCTTGGCCTCTCTGTGCGCCAGGTCCCTGCCTGTCAGTTGGGGATAATAGCCATGTTCTACTGCCCTGGGAAGCTGAAAGGATAAATACACTGAAGATTATGAGGTGCCCAGAGACTATAGTAATGTATCAAATAGATTAATTAATTTAGAACCTGGGGGAGGAGTGACATATGCACAGGAATGGGTCAAAACATGGGATATGAATTGTTCCTTTTTTGAGGGAGCAGAAAGGGACAATTTGGAAACTTCAGAAAAAATTTTGGATTTTGAAATTGTTTGCCCAATTTTAGCCGGCCCTAGTGGATCAGTGAGGCTAAGTTGGTTCAGCTGCACTCTTATTCCATGTTCATTGCAATGGTACCACCCTCTGACCTACTCTGGTTCCCTCTCCAAAGAAGCCACTAAGTAGGGCACTACCAAATTCATGGTCCATTTTGGTCAATTTCATAGTCATAGGATTTTAACAATCATAAATTTCATGATTTCAGCTATTTAAATCTGAAATTTCACGATATTGTAATTGTAGGGGTCCTGACCCAAAAAGGAGTCATGGGGGGGAGGGAGAATCACAAGGGTATTGTGACGGGGGGCAGGCTGCAGTACTGCTTCTCTTACTTCTCTGATCCTGCTGGTGGCAGCAGTGCCTTCAGAGTTGGAGAGCAGTGGCTGCTGGCTGGGAGCCCAGCTCTGAAGGCAGAGCTGCCACCAGCAACAGCACAGAAATAAGGATGGTATCGTATGGTATTGCCACCCTTATTTCTATGCTGCTGCCTGTAGGGCTGGGCCCTCAATCATCAGCCACCGCTCTATTGCCTCCCAGCTCTGAAGGCACCAATGCAGAAGTAAGGATGGCATGGTATTGCCACCCTTACTTCTACAGTGCTGCTGGTGGGGCACTGCCTTCAAAGCTGGGCACTGGACCAACAGCTGCCACTTTCTGGCCTCCAGCATTGAAGGCGGTGCAGAAGTAAGAGTAGCAATACCATGACCCCCCTAAAATAACCTTGTGACTCACACTGCAACTCCCTTTTGGGTCAGGACCCCCAATTTGAGAATGCTGGTCTCCCCCGTGGAATCTGTATAGCATAGAGTAAATGCACACAAAAGACCAGGTTTCACGGGGGAGAGCAGACTTCATGGTCTGTGACGTGTTTTTCATGGTCATGAATTAGGTAGGGCCCTACCAATAAGGGTGTGTCTTTACCGTGTTTAAAAACTGGTGGCAGCAAGTCTCAGAGCCTGGGCCTACAGACTTAGGCCCATGCTACGGCACTAAAAATATCTGTGTAGATGTTCAAGCTCAGACTTTGAAGCTCAGGGAAGTGGATGGGCTGCAGTGTCTGAGCTGCAGTGGCTACACTGCCATGTTTTTAGTGCCATAACACATAGACCCGGACTTTGAGACTCGTTGATGAGATGCAGAGTAGAAATAACCTAGGAGCCTTTCCATTCACTTCAGTGGGAGCTGGATTGAGCCCTAAGTGAATGTAGGTCCAATAAGCATGTGCACATTAGAAATCAGGGGGAAAGCTCCTGAAGGTGGTAACACGATACACATATGTTTTTGTCTTAGCTATGCTACTAACACTGTGCACTAACGAAAAACGAAAATATCAGCCAAACAGCTCTTCAGTGGTAAATGCCAGGCTAATTCTTTGATAAAACTCCACTTGTTTGGACAGAGCCCCACAGGGGATTTACAATTAAAGTGACTTGCCAAGAACAAGTAAGGTTTTGTTTTTCTTTAAAGCGATTCAACATATACTGTTCCAGCAGCTATAAATAACGGATTGGCCGAGGTTTATTACTTTTTTGACTAAATAAGTACTTGAATCAGGTCTGCAGTTTTTCAAATGACATTTTCCATATTGCCATTCTCAGCCATCTTGCATTAGAACAGATGTCTTGCATGTAGCAGATGGCATGTGATTGGAATAAAGGCTCCTGAATTGTTACTGAGGACTATGCTCTCATGCGTCTGGAAGCATAATGAATGACCTGTGACATTTTTGTATGTTTGAATGAGCTGCCATTCTAAATTTAGACGTATTCAAGGTAGTGTCCTTGCATTCAGAACTCCATTCAGAAAAAAAAACAACTTTCTTTTGTTTACTGTCATAGTCAGCACCAGTTTTTTTCATAAGTGATCATTGTTTCAGCACAGCTGAGCCAGTATGGAGGGGGATGGGATCTATGCCTGGTATAGGTCTGGAGCAGGTTAGCCTCTCAAAGAGCAAAGATCTACTCCCAGGGGAGTGCAACTATGTACCGCCCCTCCTGCAGGGCTTGTGGTAGAGTTGCCTAGTGTGCTGGTCTACAACTTCAAATACCCAGCTTCTAATCCCCAGACTGCTGCTGGCTGACCTTGGGTAGAATCTTTTCACTTCAGTTTCCTCATCAGTAAAATGGGGATAATATTACTGACCTCATTGGTGAAGTATTTTAGATCTGCAGATGAAAAATGCTATATAAGCTCAGTATTCTCATCATGTAGCACAGCCATAATCTAGCCCTTAAGTAGGAGGTAAGAGAAGTGTCCAGAAATATTGATATGGAACTCAGACTGTAAGACCTCATAAGAATGGCCATACCAGGTCAGACCTATGGTCCATCTCACCCAGTATCCTGGCTTCTGACAGCAGCACATGTCAGATACATCAGAGGGAACAAACAGAGCACTGGATGGATTATCAAGTGATCCATCTCCTGTGATCCACTCCCAGCTTCCGGCAGTCAGAGGCTAGGGACACCCAGAGTATGGGGATGCATCCTTGACAATCTTATCTAATACCCATTGATGGTCCTACCCTCCATGAACTTCTCTATTTCTTTTTTGAACCCAGTTTTGCTTTTGGCCTCCACAACATCCCCTGGCAATGAGTTCCACAGATTGCCTGTACATTGTGCGAAGAAGTACTGCCTTTTATTTGCTTTAAACCTGCTGCCTATTAATTTCATTGGTTGACCCCTGGTTCTTGTGTTATGTGAAAGAGTAAATAACACGTCCTTATTCACTTCTCCACACCATTCATGATTTTATAAACCTCAATCATATCCTTCCCCTTAGTTGTCTCTTTTCCAAGATGAAAAGTCCCAGATTTTTTGATCTTTCCTCTTATGGAGGCTGTTCCTTACCACTAATAATTTTTGTTGCCCTTTGATGTACCTTTCCCAATTCTAACATATCTTTTATGAGATTGGGTGACCAGAACTGCATTCAATATTCAAGGTGTGGGTATACCATGGAGTTATACAGTAGCATTATATTTACTTTCTTATTATCCATATCTTTCCTAATGGTTCCTAACTTTTTTGACTGCCACTGCACATTGAGTGTATGTGTTCGGGGACCATGACTCTAAGCTCTCTTTCTTTTATCATCTCCGATAAAATGAAAATTACTGCAAAGAAATAAAAAGGGAAAGTCATCTAATATATTGTAAGTTGAAATTCTGAAAGGAAAATCATATCAGAATACAAGGGTAGGTCTTAGGGCCTGAGGTAGTCAATCACTTCTCTTTGAGCTATAGCATATCTTCTAAAAGGCCATTTAATCTTGACTTAAAGACTGCCAGTGACGGAGAACGCACCACGTTCCTAGGTAAGTTAACTAATAAACAGCTCGTTCCAAGGAAAATTAATTGGTATTAAAAATATATCAATAAATCAAAATCAATATACTGTACATTACACCGCAAGCTTTTCATTAATACTCTCAGGAGGGAGGGTTTGCTCAAGACATTTTCAAGAGGCAGGGAACACATGCGGCTCCCTCTGAATCATCAATTATGAAATATGCAACCACTCAAAGTTTAATTTAAAGTAGGCACAATGGAAAATATATTAATTTTATTTCTTTTCTTGCCTGAAGATGAATTCATTTAATCAGGCCATAAACACACCGAAAACTCTTCTAGGTGATTTGATGAGGTTTCCCACTAGGCGTGACCCAGTCTGTCTCTTTAAAGTCAGAAGGGGAATTTGGTACAAGGAATTAATCCTCCAAGCGGAATGATTCATTTGGTTGTTTGATAAAAGTCTGTGCTCTGGAGAATGCCATTGCAAGACAAAAATGAGGAGTACATTGTATTCCTAGGGAGTCTCTGTTATCTCTGCCAACTGTTCCTGCCCTCAGTTATTAACTGCCCAAGGACATTCCTGGACTGGTGAAAAGCTTGGTCTTTTTACTTCAAATACTTAGATCTGAATTTTTATTCACATCAAGGTCCCTTTATACCACTCCAGCAGTGTAAAGGAGTCAACTTAAAATAGGTGTCACTACGGGACTCTAATATAACTGAGAATCAAACCCTTTACCCTGAACCCAAGTTTCTATGGCACTGTCATGCTCTACTGAAGACAGTGGAAATACTCCTGTTTGCTCTTATTTAAGGGCTTTATGAAAGAGATTTGGCACCCCTTGGCAACTGATGCCTTCTGCATATCCACAAAATGTTCTAACCCAAATTTCCCAATGACATTCAGACAATGTACCTCGGCATTCATCTGGGGGAACCACCTTATACCTCCTTGGGCTGCTCCATTGAGATAGCTACTAAGCTATATCAATGTATTCATTGGGGGAGGAGGCATCAGTCAGTGGTTTGAGCATTGCCCTGCTAAAGCCAGGCTTGTGCATTCAATCCTTGAGGGGGCCATTTAGGGAACTGGGGTAAAAATCTGTCTGGGGATTGGTCCTGCTTTGAGCAGGGGGTTGGACTAGATGAGCTTCCAACTCTCATATTCTATGACCCTCAGAGGGACAGTTTGATGCTAAGTGTACTAACATGGGCATTTGCTCAACAGGAAATGAACAAAGACCACAAATTTATTTCACATAGGGCACTGTCCAAGCTTTAGAAGGTAAATGGCTTTCAGATGCCATTGACTTGAAAAAGTTTTTAACTTGGAACCAAGAAGTGGAAGTCTCAACAGCCCATTGCCAGCCCCTTAGCCATCCAGTCCCCTATATCACAACATACTTGCAAGGAAATGTCATTTCTTTATTACATTTTGCTCTCTGGGAATAGAATTTATCTTTCACTACAGCAAGTAAATGAATGGTTATGCTTTCAATCTATAATCAAGTACATTTATAATAGACTGATGATAAACTGGTCCACAATTTTCCATCAAAACTGTTCTTCAGATTTTCAATTAAACACTTCCCCCCTTCTCCATGAATCCTACCTCCATTTCCAACCAGTTCTAGATTTTACCCATGGTACCAATTGGTAGCATTTGCATACATATATCTAATTGATGCTGAGATTTTTAAAGGGTGTTAGAATGCTTTTCCCATTAATAGTACATAGGTGCTATTCCTGTTTCACAGGAAAGTCCACAGTTTCAAAATTTGCTTTTGTTCCAATTTGGAACAAAAACTAAAGCATTTCAAACTTTTCCATAAAATGACATTTTTGAAAAACTGTTTCAGGGCCATTCAAGGAGTTCATTTACATAAAATTAAACTACTTCCATTTTGACTTTAATTTTCTATTATCATGTATAGTAGAAAATAAAAAAATTGAAATGAAAAGTCATTCTGATAAATGGAAACATTTAATTCTGATAACATCAAAACAGAACGTTATAACATCATTGAAGAGCTCATTTTTATTTTATTTTTTTAAAATGAAATTGTCATAATTGACACATTCTTGTGGAAAATTTTGATTTAGACAAAAATTGACATTTTTAATGGCAAAATAGTCAGAAAATGTTCAATCAGATCTAATAGGAGCTGGCCACCTAATTCATTTAAGCCCCTTTGAAAATTCCAGCCCAAACTACCAGAGTCTTACCACTCAGAGAAATGCTCCTTAATGAAACTTGTATTAGACATTATAGGGTCAACAAATCAGACGCTGCAGTGTTGTAGCATTGTGGCTGGCTGTGTTGTCCTCTGGAGATACCAGGCCTCAGATTGAGAAGTGTTATCCAATCATCTGGCACATATGAAAAACTGCTAATATAGGGAAATCCAATATTTCCGCTCGATTACCAGGACATCACTAGTAAAACAAAGATATTTATCAAAATACAGGGATAGACTAATCATATTCCACATGCTTAATGGTTCATGTATTTGCTTGTCATGAAAAATAAATACTATCTCCGACAAGCAAAATGAACAGGGATTTCAGTGATGCATCGTGCTCAGACTGGACCTTTGCACACAGGCAAATTTTACTCTATAAGAATAGTGTTAGTAACAATTTTTTCAAGAGTCAGAGCAAAAATGGCCAGTGTCCTGGTCAAATTCCAATGCAGATGATTATGTGCTTCTTACCTCACGCCCATAGCCCAGGACTTTTATTCTGATAGGCTGTCTTTCACTTGAATTGAAAGGTGAAGTTGTAATTATGAAATCATTAGGATTAATCGCAAAGCCTTACCCATCACCAGAACAGGTGAAAACACCAGGGCATTCACAAGGGAGGATTATCTCCTTTTCAGTCTTTCCTAAACTAATCCAACGTTTATTTTTAACTCTGAAGGTTGGCAAGTTGTCACTCCATTATCTGGCCTTGTAACTTGCAATGTTTGTTTTGAATACAGCTATGTTCTCTTCATTGTTTTTGAACACGCAAGGCATATTGTGGAACTACAAAAGGAAGCGACTGTCTACTAATACTCTAATGGGTCTGGATTAGGCACTGCCTTCTGTTTTGTGTGGGTATTCTGAAAGCACCCATTGTAGTGGCTCCAGCAAAATTCTTAATAGGTATGTTGACAATACAGACTGGTGGATTTCACCCCTGTGCAGTGGGCCAGCATCCACTTATTTAAACAAGATTTAACTGGTACGTTGCAATCCTCTGTGAATTTTACCCCCTCTGAGAATTTTGTGGGAAGCTAACGACATATGGCACTTTTTAATGGGAGCCCTAGTAAAGCTCATGTTCATCGAAACCCATCAAAGGTCAGAGCCTGCAGGGTCCACTATTTGGAGGGCCTGCACACAGAGCACCCTGTAGGATGTACGGAACAATCTGGTGTGCACCTTGCAATGAGGTCAGTTACACAACAGCTTACAAAGATAAGTAAGTATATATGGGGAAACTGAGACAGAGATTAAATGACTTGCTCAAAATCACTAGGGTGACCAGATGTCCTGATTTTATAGGGACAGTCCTGATTTTTGGGCCTTTTTCTTATATAGGCTCCTATTACCCCGCACTCCATCCCGATTTTTCACACTTGCTCTCTGGTCACCCTAAAAGTCACAGACAGAGCTGTGCAAGGAAAGGATTTTTTTGGGCTCTCTGAATATTCCAAAAATTAAAAAAAAAAGATTTTGGGTTGACCTGAAAATGAAATTTTTCAATATTTTCAACCTTGAAAAAAAATCCATTTAGGGTGGAACAAAGTGTTTCATTTAGATTTTGAGGGGCTTTTTGCACTTTTTAAGATAAAAGACATTTCAGCACAGAATGTCAGTCTGAACGGAAATGTTGAAATGTTTCATTCTGAAAATGTCAAAACAAAACGTTTTGTTAACACAGTTTGTCAAAACAGGGAAGAATTCACAAAACATTTAATTGCTGGTAAATTTGCATTTTGCACCAAAAAATGTTTCTGATGAAAAATTTCAGACAGCTCCAGTACATGTCAGAACCAAGAATAGAACCCACTACTTTCAACATTTGGGGGCGGGGGGAAAATGAGGGTATATCCACAAGATCACACTGCACCTAAGGCTTGGGGTGTACCAGAGAGTGCTTCAAAGCTTCCAGGAGCTGTACTGCTGCTCTGAAACTTTGAGAAATGAGTGTATCAAGTGACAAAGAGGTGACGGATCCAAAGTCAATTCTAGCTCTAATTCATATTCGCTCGGGGCGTAATCTCTCTGAAAGGTACAGTTCTATATAATAATCTATTGCCAGGTGGCCTGGACTGCCCTGTTATGTGGAATATTCTCCCAAACATCTTCCAGTACAGTGAAAAATGAGCTGTGTGCTCATGCTATTAACCCTTTATAGTACGTACTGTATTTCTCATCTTTTTCTCTCCCTGTGTGTTTTTCAGACCTCAGTTCAATCATGGGAAACAAAGAGGCCATACCCAAGTTAAGCTGTTCTGGCGGCAGAAAGATTTTGTATTAGTCTTGCAGGAATTTGCAGTCCAAAAAACCCCAAAAACTTTCTATATCAGTTTAAAAAATATAGACAAAGGGGATTTTCTATCATATTCTGGGGGAGGGAGGGAGTTCATAAGGGAAAATATAAGACGAAATCTTGAAAGAAACATTCCCCAGAAAATACTGCTGCTTTCAGAAATGACTCTATTTCATAATTCATTTCTGTGCTTTGGGTAACACATGACTCTATGGTAAATGAGCATTTAATTAGCTCCATGGTGTAAAGATCAACTGTCTGCTGTGTCAATAACTAATACTTGGTCCTATACACGTTTAGCAGACAATATGGGGTAATTAGAAGAAATCAGCTGACTTCTGGCAAAGTAAAACAAGTGTAATGAACCCACTGGTACCTTTCCCCTACTTCAGCTGAGACATATAGAAAGGCTCTAACCAGAAGAAAGGACAACATGTTACCCACAGAGGGTTCCATAATCCCCAGAAGACAGGAAAAGGTGTAACATCCTGAAGTCAGAGAGATATCAGTGTGACACATTGTACCTCAAAGTAGCACCCTGTAACCCCCATATTCATCATTTGTATATGATTGTGATATTTCATACAAAGCCTGACATGTAAGATACCAAATGAAAGGTCATGATCTGAAGAAACTTACTGTTCTGTCAAAATATGTGTATCGTTAGTGTGTATGAAGTGATGAGATTTTGCTAAATGGTTGTTATTGAAATATGTTGTGAGTTTGGGAGTCACCCATTGCTAGTTCTCCATTGACAAGAAAGGAGGTAACTCACACCCAGGTTAGTGTTAAACGATCATTGACCAGCAGGGGAATTGTAAACAGGAGATCTATAATTCAATAAGAGACAGTTACCCAAGCACCGCTCAATGAAGATTGCTCAGCTCTATGACTTAGCAAGGCCCACTGGGACATGCCTGGGCCAGTATCTTTCCAGGGACGTACATTAGCCTGTATATTAAGAATTATAATTTGTACCTGCAACATCTGATGGAGTAAGAAAAGCTGTTTGATTCAATTCTTGTATAGTATAAAAAGTTCAGGATATAGAATACTTGTTTACTTTTTATTTTCTTAAGGTAACGATCTCAAAATCTATCTTCCTTTAGTAAATAAGCTTACTTTAAAGTTGTATCCTTACTAGTGAGTTTGTCTAATGTTAATAATAATATAAGGGACCACCAAAGGTCATCAGGTCCAGCCCCCTGCCTTTGCTAGTAGGACCAAGTATTGATTTTGCCCCAAATCCCTAAGTGGCTCCCTCAAAGATTGAGATCATAACGCTGGATTTAGCAGGCCAATGCTCAAATCACTTGGGTATCTGCTCAGATTACAAAGGCTGGTGCATATCCACTTTCCTTTAACAAAGTGATGTACTGATTAATGAGCCTATATTTTTCAAGAGAAAGTCTTGAGCAGTGTAAAAAGATATATGTCTGAGATACAAAGCTGGGAGCGTGGCTGGTGTTTCCCTGTGTATAGTTCATGAGTGGCTTGGAGAGCATTCATGCAACATAGCTGGGTGCATCTCTGCATGCTGGTGGCTGAGTGATAGCAGTGCCTGGAGGGGATTGCTGCTTGTCATTGGCAAAGCATTGTGAGAGACAGCCAAGGCTGGAGAGTTAAGGGGGCACAGCAATCCCACAGTTCCAGGTTGTACCCCTGGGATCCTGTCACAACCAGGGTTGGTAGAGATCCAGTGATGATGTGGGACTTGAGGTAACAGACTGGAGGCAGCAGCCTAGTTGCTGCCTGCAGACAGAAGGTGAGGCAGTGGGCAGCCAAAGGGCTGGGACTGGGGAGCTGAGAGCCAGGCAGAGGAGGCTGCAATAACAGTAGCAGGTGGATACAGTATGGCAGCCCACAAGCAGGACGTGCGGTGGCAACTGCATGTGCAAGTGGTAAAATTGGAGCAGACAGGCCCTAATGAGACCAGGGACAAAAGAGCTGAGCTCTGGTCAGAGATCTGCAGGTCAATGGTTACTTGCCCTCCAAGAAAGGTAGGTTGCACGCAGCACCTCTGGCATTAGACCTGAGGATCCTCTGAGGATATGGCTACTTTTACACACCGAGGACCCTGAAAGAGCTCTAGAGAGCCCCAGTCCTCACAGCAACACCCTGAAGAGGGGTCAGTTACACAAAAGTTTGCCAAATCCTGGGAAGAAGCAGCAAGAATTAGGAGGTGAAATTCTATGTGTTATGCAGCAGGTCAGATTACATGATCAGACCACACCTTAAACTCTAGGAATCTATGAGTCCAGGAAATGGACACTGTTTATATTCACTGTTCATGGGTAAGACTCCAGTTCAGCAAAGCATTTAAGCACATGCTTCAATCCCATTGAAGTTAGTGTTCTTAAGTACTTTTCTGAAGAGGGATGGACTAAGCACATGCTTAAAACTGAGACTATTTTCTTCTGAATGGAAAGCATGGAATATGGTTTTCTGTCATTTATTCTTTACAAGTTCTTGGGTGACTTCTAAGTGGGTCATTCATCCAAAAATCATTTTGAATCTTGTAAGTTACATCAATTCTGATCACAAATTATTATTTGCCCCCCCAAAATACATACCAGAAGTATATGTTTTTTCACTAGTCTTTAAATATCAAATCCAGGAACAGAAACAATACCTTGAAACCTGGACAACCAGCCACCTAGCAATAACAGCTGTCATGAACTTATGTGACTAAATGTATTGCCTGAAAATTAGCTGCTGGTAAGGAATATACCTCTGTCAGCCAAGAACCAGCACAAGAGCTGTGTCCTGTTAAAGTCCCAGTTATGCAATCCCAGTTAGGTAGGGTGAAAGAAGGGCTTTGTTGACAGATAACCTAGTTTACAGACAACTTACTCAATACTTGCTATGAACACATTTGAGTTCTTATTGCTTTCCTATGCTTTCACTACTGAAGACACTTGGAGTAATTACTTTACACAGAATAAACTAAATTTGATCTTAGCTAAGAGGCTGAGAATTGACAAATTTAAATAGCCATTGTATAGTTATATTATATTGCATGTTAACTATGGGTCCAGTCAGTAGTGTGCAGTGACAGTTTCACTAAGGCATTCAACAACTCACTTGCCTGCCCTAGGTTGTCCAAAATGGTGTCCACCATGTGGCGTGCGGAAACTGTGTGGAGGACGCCATTTTGTTCTACAAAATGGCATCCTCCATAGAGGCTGGACAGAATTGTCGTGTGGGCCGGATGCAGCCTGTGGGTCATCAGTTGGACAACACATAGCCAATCAAGCATGCAGGGCAGAAAATGAATGCCTTGCATACATAGACAACATGTCACTGGGTCAAGTCCAGTGACCCTCCAAGGCAAAAACACCCATGGACTTCACTGAGACTTTTGCCTGAATAATGATAATCGAAGGCTCTACTTCAACATTATAATTTAACAGAGTAATAAGCATTACAAGCATATTGCTGTGGCTTCCTGATGTCAATCGATGCTCCGGGGTGCCAGATGTGTGTGTGTGTGTGCACTCATCTGCAGGGGGGGGGAGGGGGGGCACTGTGAAAAAGAACCCAGCCTGGTGCTCTAATCTCTAACTTCTGCAGGACCGGTGTGGGGAGAGTGGGAATAAAGTGCTCCACCTGTTAAGAAGTGGACCTAGGAAGCCATTAGATTGTTTGTGATGCAGAGAGGACCCAACATGTTCAAACTCTGCTGAGGCTGCAAACCATGCTGATTCCCTACAGACAAACACAAGTCCATTCTCTGGAATAACAGTCCCTGGAATTCCATACCAGACCAACTGAGCTTCGCAGCCTTCAGAGGTGGAGGCTGCTGTTCTAGTGTGTAAGGGAGCTATTTCCCAGTAATCAGAATAGTAACCAACAACCAAAAGGTAGACTTGCCTTCGCATCGTGCATAACCCACACTTAGCTTGCTCCATGGCGAAGCATGCGTTCAGTGTATTCCCAAGAGATTCCCTTTGCCAATTTGCCTGGAGCATAGCAGCCTGTCTAATGCTTCCTGAGTCCAGCTGTTAACATCACCCACCTCCCACTTCCTCCATCGGCCAGTCTCTGACCCCTAACACAGCGAGGACCCCAGATTCTGTAGAGCAGGGGTTCTCAAACGGGGGGTTAGGACCCTTCAGGGGGTTGCGAGGTTATTACATGGGGGGGTGTGAGCTGTCAGCCTTCACCCCAACCCTCTTTGCATCCAGCATTTATAATGGTATTAAATATATAAAAACATTTTTAATGTATAAGGGGGGGGTTGCACTCAGAGGCTTGCTATGTGAAAGGGGTCACCAGTGCAAAGGTTTGAGAACCAGTGTTGGAAGGTGACTTTGGCAAGGTTTAAGTGGCAGAGTGTGAGCAGTGCTGTGGGAGCAGCTGAGCCCCACCCAGTTCTACAAGGAAGCAGGAAGTCTAAAGTGCAAGAGGATCATTGTCTCCAAGTGCAGATTTAAAGGGCCGGGGGACTGATCTGGGCAGGTGTAAAGACCTTGAGGTTTGGCCCATGATTCCATTGCTTCACGTATTTCTGCACATTTAAATGCTGTACATTTTTACACCCGCTGTCAGATTGCCAGGCAGCCACTTTAGGAGCACATTCACTGAAGTGGCTGTACAGGAAATGATGGTGGTGTGATACTGGCAACAGTGATAGACTATCCATTGAACTCTCACATGCAACTCAAAGCAAGGTAGTGTTTTCACATTAGTGCAACTTAACTGCATGCCATGCATAGCAAAGAGAAAGTTCTGCTATTTTTTTTTAATTGTTGTTCAATTGTCAGTGGACTTATATCAGGGATATTTTTTCCCAGTGTTAGTACAGTAGTTCTGTGCACATTAATCAGGAATCTCTTGCCAAAGTATTGTTATACTATTTGTACTTTTGGAACCTGATCTAACTCATATTGAAATCAATGGGAGCCTTTCCACTGACGTCAATGGAGGTTGGATCAGGCCTTGCCTTGAAATGTGTTTGTGCTGGATGTAGTGTAGTATTGTATAACAAGCAAAAATCGGGCATAAACACAAGGGGTCTGAATTATGGTTGTATGGGCAACCTCACTTCTGGCATTACCTAACTTTTGAGGGCTTGACTTTGCAACCTTAACATTCTTTGAACATAGTTGTTCTGGATGTTCGTACTGTATAGTACGTTTTAACACCTCGGCTTTAACACATCAATCACTTGATGACCTGTTCTGTTCATTCCCTCTGGGGCATCTGGCATTGGCCACTGTCGAAAGACAGGATACTGGGCTAGATGGACCATTGGTCTGACCCAGTAAGGCCATTCTTATGTTTTTAATTGACACAATCTTATCAAATAATGGAGAGATAAGGTGGGTGAGGTAATATCTTTTATTGGATCTTTTATTTTGTTGGTGAGAGAGACCAGCTCTCGAGTCACACAAAGCTCTTCCTTGGGGCTGGGAATGGTGCTCCAAGTGTCACAGCTAAATGCAGGATGGAGCAGATTGGTTAGCCTGAGTAATTAGTAAGGGACCATTCGAGGTAAGTGGCCTGTTAACACTTCTGCAGTCATAGGACTAAGAGAAGGGATTATTGGGTTACATGGTTACAATGATCAGCACCCCCCACAACACATCTTTCAATGGACCTGACCTACACATGCCTGTCACAACATGTGGCGTACCTCATCCAGTGCGCTAATGCCCCGATAACATCTGTATGGGTGAAACCAGACAATCACTATGCTCTCAACTTGAACTCACTCAAGAAAATGATAAAAGACAAAAATATCCCATCTTTCTGTGGGTGAAGACTTCTCATAGGACAGATACAGCACGATCACCTTATCAGTCCTCATCCTCAAAGGAAACCTGCACAACACTTTCAAAAGACAAGCCTGGGAGTTTAAACTCATAATTCAGCTAGACACTAAAAATCATGAAGTGAACAGAGACACTGGATTTATGGCTTATTACAACAATCTATAACACACTAACCCCCTCTTTTTGTCCTATGACTGCAGGGTTGTTAATGGCCACATCACCTTGAATGGTCCCTAACTACTTATGATAAACAATGTGTTCTACCTTGCATTGGGCTGTGAAGGTCAGAGTACCTTTCCCAGACCCAAAGAAGAGCTCTTTGTGGCTCAAAAGCTTGTCTCTGGCCTTGTCTATTCTACAAAATCAATCTAAGTTAGGTCAATGTACAGCCACTGCAGTGATTAACTGTGAGTTTTTATATCCACACTATCTCCTTTTGTTGGTGGTGCACATCCTCACCAGGTGCACTTCCACCAGAGTAACTGACAGTGTGGAGAATTGTGGGGCACTGACAGCCTGGAGCCCTGCCGCCCAGGCTGACAACCCAGAGCCCTGCAGCTTGGGCTGACAATATGGAGCCCCTCCGCCTGGGCTGACAGCTAGTGCTCCACCACCAGAACTGACAGCCCAGAGTGCCATTGGGCTGACAGCTGGGGATGCGAAACCCTGCTGCTACCTCCCAGTAAGGAATGGGTGTGGGGAGGAGGGCTTGATCCTGGCCCCTCCCGGTGAAAGATTGAGCAGCAAGGGGAGGAGCCCCCCGTGGGGCTGACAGCCAACAAGCAATGTAAGTAAGCCAGTGTCTACGAAGACACTGCATCACCCAGCTACAGCGACTCAAGCAACCTCTCACAGAGGTGGAGTTGTTAAGTCGACGTAGTGGGTGACTTACATCAGCAGGAGCACTATTGTAATATAGACACTTACAGAGTTAGGTCTGTGTCAACTGCCTTAAGTCAACCTAACTCTGTAGTATAGACCAGGCCTCTCTCATCAACAGAAGTTGGTCTAATAAAAGATATAACCTGACCCAAATCGTCTCTCTAATACTCTGGGTTTGGCACAGCTACAACTACACTGCATATAAAATAATAGTCATGGTAACATTTCAAAGTTTACTTATAAAAATGCTAGAGAACTTTGCAGTATTGGTCAGATCATAATAATATCTCTGTAGTGTTTTAGAAGCCTGATCATTACTGTACAATACAAAACTATGTTCTGTAGTAAGAGGAGGCCCTGAGACATAAACATTGGTATCAGAGGCCTGGTATGAGGTCTAAGGCCTGAACTAAAGTAATGGTCAAGACTTTGCTAACATAAAGCAAAGTTAAGCTGTGAGCCAGAGGCAGGCTCTGCTTCACTAGAAGCTGGCAAAGAAAGGCGCTGTGCTGCAAGAAGATACGTACCTATAAAAGGTACTGACATAGAGATCAGAACATTCACATTACTTGCACATTTCCAACACAGATAAACAAGGAACAGGCCGACCCATCCCAATGACAGGGGCAAAGGGTAATATGATGATAGAGTTGTGTATCAAACCAACATGTGCAAGTGAGAGGAGCACCTTACTACGTAGAGGGGTTGTATCTTGCTACTAGAGAGGGTTGCACCTCAATACGTCAGGAGTGATGTGTAACTTGTTTGTACCTGTGTATAAGAATGTTCCCTGGGGCGATGTTTTCCGGCTGAGGGGCAGTGGAAAGTCCGCACTGACTGAGCCGAGCATTGACCATGGGTACATATTCGTAGTATGCTCTGAGTTAGGCTAAGAAACCTACAGGAACTATTATTGTATCCAATACGGCAATAAACCTGGTCGACGTGCCTTCGTACCTTACTAGACTCTGTGGTCTTTGGGGTTCTTCTTCGGGTCTGCTGTGTCAGCTAGCTGCGGCAGAGCTGGGGCAGCACACAGAGGGAACACGCATGCAGCCGTGAGTGATACCAACAAGGAAGAGCAGAGACCCCACCGGTAGCATCTGACAACGACACACACCTCTGACAACATGTTCTTTGTATAAGACTGTGCACCGCCTCCTAAGCTTTGTTTTCCGAGCCGGTTGTTGTGCATTTTGACCTTAATCTCTGTCTTTGTAAGATGGTCACAATATGTGAGAGTTCTGTCCAATGTGATGCCTAGATAGACTGAGTCTGGCCGGAATGACATGGGAGCCAAAGCCCAAACGTTACGCACGTCAGCCTTGGCACTCTGATACTCACAACACAAAGTATTGCACTCCAGTATGGGTTCTCTCACCACATACAAGGATGATCGACATGCAACTTAATTCCATCATATGTATTATTTCAGGCACATTTAAATCTACTCCTCTACCATGGCTACCAGTTCTCTGCAGTATTGCTCTACCCAGTGTGACAAGTTCCTCCTCTACTTTGGGTCCTGCACTTATTGGCAGATTTGTTCACCTCAGTGATCTTCCCCTTTGTGGAACCCACAGTCTGGATCAGCTCCTCCTGTGTCTGATCAGGAGTTGGAGGTTTGGGGGGAACCCAGGCCCGCCCTCTACTCCGGGTTCCAGCCCAGGGCTCTTGGATCGCAGCTGTCTATAGTGCCTCCTGTAACAGCTGCATGACAGCTACAACTCCCTGGGCTACTTCCCCATGGCCTCCTCCAAACACCTTCTTTATCCTCACCACAGGACCTTCCTCCTGGTGTCTGATAATGCTTGTCTCCTCAATCCTCCAGCAGTACATTCCTTAACTTCTCCGCTCCTTGCCTTCTTGCTCCAGCTCCTCACACACACTCCTTCTCCTCTGGCTCCTTCCTGCCTGACTGGATGAGCTTTTTTAAACCCAGGTGCCCTGATTAGCCTGCCTTGATTGGCTGCAGGTGTCTAATTAAAGTAGCTATCTCTACTGCCTCTCTAGAAAGACCTTAATTGTGCTCCAGGTGCCTTGATTAACCTGAGGCAACTGCCATTTGGTTACCAGGGTACTAGGGATTTGTTTAGCCTGGGGCTAACATACCTGTTTCTCAGTACTTTACTGTAGCCATCTGGCCTTGCCCCATCACACCAGGCTTAGCAGAGAGGAAAGCGTAGCAAAGCTTGTGACAAAATTGCATGATATGCCACATCTACTGTTAATTAAAGACTTGTTTAATCTACCACATGGTCGCCTGCTCTTAAGGCACCCATTGTGTATAAATTTATTTGGTGGGGAATTTATGGCAGAGGACACGTGGTGAGCTTCATCGGCTGCAGAGAAAGTGACAAATAATTATCTTGTCTCAGACCCCACTCAGAGTCAACCCGGGTTTGATTTACCATGAAGGCAATGGAGCCTTCTCAACTGGTTTTGTACCACACATGGAATTTGTGTCCTAACAGAATTTTGGAGGTGTTTTAGCGACAGTCCACTTTGTCAATGTGAGCAGCTACAAACCATGAAACACATTGTTGAGGACTGAAAAATAGCTCAACTTCTTGGAGGTCTTTGTGCCTTGAATATTGTTGATAAGAATGCTGTAGCTTGGCTTGACCAGATTGCATATGTCAAAATAAATAAATAAATAAAAAGCTTTGTTTATCCATTTGGACTGGATATTATCTGCTTTTTCCATCTCTACTGTCTGTGAATAATTCATTATTAGTGTCAAATTGACAAATTGATAAATTAAACAGTAATAAATCATCAGGACTAGGTGGTATTCACCCAAGATTTCTGTGGGAACTCAAATGTGAAGTTACAGAACTACTAACTGTTGTTTGTACCATGTCACTTAAATCGATCTCTGTTCCAGATGAAGGGAGGATAACTGATGTAAAGCCGATTTTTTAAAAAGGCTCCAAAGGTGATCCTGGCAAATAAAGGTGAGTAAGCCAACATTCAGTACCAGGCAAATTGGTTCAAAATAATGGTAAAGAACATAATTATCAGACACATAGATGAACATGATTTGTTGGGAAGAATCAACACAGTGTTTGTAAAGGGAAATCATGCCTCACCAATCTGTTAGAATTCTTTGAGGAGTCAACAAGCATGTGGACAAGGGTAATCCAGTCAATATCCTGTACTTGGATTTTCAGAAAGCCTTTTATTAGATCCCTCACAAAATTAAGCAGTCCTCTCACGGACTACTAACTGGTTAAAAGATAGGAAACAAAGCATTGGAATAAATGGTTGATTTTCACCATGGAAAGAGGTAAATAGCATGGTCCCCCAAGGATATTTACTGTGACTCGGGCTGTTCAACATATTCATAAATGATCTGGAAACAGGGGTAAACAGTGAGGTGGCAAAGTGTGCAGATGACACAAAATTACTCAAGATAGTTAAGTTCAAAGCTGACTGCAAAGAGATACAAAGGGATCTCATTAAACTGGGTGACTAGGCAACAAAATGGCAGAGTAAATTCCAAGTTGATAAGTGCAAAGTAATACACACAGGAAAACATAATCCCAACTGTGCATACAAAATGATAGGGTCTAAATTAGCTGTTATACCTCAAGAAATAGATCTTGGAGTCATTGTGGATAGTCCTCAGAAACATCTCCTCAATGTGCAAAAGTAGTCCAAAAAACTACCAGAATGGTAGGAACCATTAGGAAAGGACAGATAAGACGGAAAATCTAATGCCACAATGTAAATCCATGATAGGTCCATACCTTGAATACTGTGTGCAGTTCTAGTCACCCCATCTCAAACAAGATATATTGCAACTGGAAACATACAGAGAAGGGGAACAAAAATGATTGAGGTATGGAACAGCTTCCTCATGAGGAGAGATTAAAGACACTGGGGAACTCTTCAGTTTAGAAAAGAGACAACTAAGGAAGAATGGCATAAAATCATGAATGGAGAAAGTGAATAGGAAAAATAACACAGGAACTGGGGGTCACCCAATGAAATTATTAGGCAGGAGGTTTAAAACAAACAAAAGGAAATATTTCTTCACACAAGGCACAGTCAACCTGTGGAACTCATTGCTATGGGCTGTTCTGAAGGCCAAAATATAAGTCGATTAAAAAAAGAACTGGATAAGTTCATGGGGGATAGGCTCTTCAATGGCTATGAGTCAAGTTGGCCTCATGCTCAGGGTGACCCAAAACCTCTAAATACAAGAATCTGGGAGTGGAAGACCAGGGTGGATCACTCCATAATTGTTTGCCCTGTTCTGTACACTGCTGTTGAAGCTCTGGTATGGACCACCATCAGAAAACAAGGTACTGAGCTAGATGAAACTTTGATCTGACCCAGTATATCCATTCTTATGTTCTAATGTTAGTGATGTTTCATTATCTAACATGCCTCGCCACATTCCTTCCCAGTGGAACATTAGTTAAGAGCCACAATGAAGACAACTCTGTAGGTGAAAATGAACATCCGTCTATAGAGTACATAATTCAATGAACCCTTGTTTCGCACATTGATTGACTTTAAACAAGCATTTGATTCTGTTTACATAGCGATTCTGGGAAAGCACTCAAGTGGTACAGTTTTAACAATAAGCTGATTCAAATACTGCCTGGTCTATGTAGCACAGTGGGAAGTCAATGGTGAGCTACAGAGTGGTTTGAAGTGAGAATGAGTCAAACAGTGATGCATATGCATTCCAACACTTTTCCCCTCTATATTTAGAAAATGTTTTGCCCAACTCCTTTATTATCTTTGGTGGAGGCTGCATGATATCAGGGTAAATTATCCATCACCTTGACTTTGACCTCTTGGGTTCCATGAGAACATAGGAAGATGCAAAGAAGATGACATCAACAAGTAGATAGCTATTGCCGGGTGAACATTCATGTGTCTGAATAAAAATGTTTGGAACCTTAAAGTCAGTGTCTGTAACAGCTGAAAAACAGATTATATACAATGCTTATTGTACCCACATTACTTGTGAAATATGGGTACTGACATAGAATCTGAAGCAACAGCTGCAATCATTTGAAACATGGTGTGTGGGCTGTATTCTGTGCATGACTAGGCTAGCTAGGCTAAGAAATAATGACATCCATAGAAGATTGAAACGCCAGTGTGTGACTACAATCACCAAGAGGCGCCAGTACATTCTTTTTGCTATGGTGCCAAAATGACCTCATGTCAACTGCCTAAAATTGTTCTCTGTGGAAGAGTGCATGGAGAGAAAGGCAGGGACATCCAAGGTGATAGTAGTATAACATTTTATAAAATCATCTAGGCACCTCCCCGACAAGCTCTAACAACAACTCAAAACAGACGTGGATGGAATCTGCTCATAACCGCAGCCTGACCCAATCTTGGTGTTGGAAGAAGAAGACGACCTTGAAATGAACATCTCTACATGGAGGGGAAAGGAAGAGCTTGGAACATTCAGGATCTTGCTAGTTCATAATCATTTTTCAGTACTGAGCATAAATCCTGTCACCAGTTACACTGAGTAATATAAGCAGAAAATGGCAGGTAATGAAACAACCTCAGTTTTCCTTGTTGAATGAGGAACAATGCACTGAAAAATATGTTCATATTGTCACTTAAGGAGCAACACAACAGCAAGGAACTTGGGCTCAGATCCTCAATGGTATTTATTTACGTAGCTTCCATTGATTTTGATAGGAATAAGACACTTGAATACTGTTGAGGATCCAGCCCTTGGTTACTGGTATTATTGTATATATGGTGTCATAGGTGTGAATTGCATGTTAAAGAGATAGGGCTAGGTCTGTGGCTATAGTCACAAACAAGGGAAGGGGCATAAACTGCCCCATTCTAACAGAAGCCCAGGGAGACACTGGTGCCTTAGAGATACCTGTCTGACCTTCAGTTTCCTCCCTGCTTCCCCCAAGCAGCAGGGAAGAAGTAGTTTGCTACTAGCCTTTAACAACAGCAGGTTATCACATTGTATCAGCCATGGTGGCCAGCTCATCAAGAGGTTGGAGCCAAAGCTTCCTTACTCACCTGCTCTTGTGGTAGTAAGTGCATACAAAGAACCTCTTTATTCCTAGTGCTTGGACACAAGACCTGGGAAACCAGCCCAGATAGCTAAGGGGAGTTCTCACTCCCTTGTGCAGGTGTCCAGCCCAGACATAGGATAACCTATAGGCAGTAAGGTCTTTGCCCCCAAGAGCTGATAATCTAGATAACTCTTCTAGCCTCTTGTTGGATCGCTCATCTCTACAGGTTAAGCCTGTTTACATTCATGTGATAAATATGAGACGAACCCTCTGGCCTTGTTTCTGCTAATCAGGCTGTGCTGCAGGACTTGTCCCTGCTACCAATTAGCCAGCTGACATTAAAAAGAATGTTTTGCTTCATTAAGACCAGTTTTTCTTCTCTCCACGCCCACATACGCTCTGCCTCTGTCACTGCTCTGGGCCCCCTTCCTTTCAGACCAGACCTATTCAGGATTTTGGGCAATAAAAAGAGAGCAGATTTTTAATTGCAAACAAGCTATAAGAAACAGCTAAAAACTTCTCATCCAGACAGCTGTTCTCTATCTCCACCCGATACAGGGAGGATCTAATCTAAAAGTTGTGTTTATTTGTGTCAAGGATTTGCCTGCCTGTTGCTTTTGAAGGAGAATGTAACTCTTTGGCTTCATCTTTCAGGCCATCCATATAATCTGGCCATCTTGAAAATCAGCCTCATGACCACAAAGACATAACAGTTGTTAGCTACTTCTCACACCAGAGCTGCATGGACTTGACAGTCATAAAAAGAGCTACAACTCACAAGGACTTTCTGCTCCCAAAACCCCAGGCTGCTACCAATTTGAGATAGGACAGAATCTTCAGTAGCTGTTACAGTAGTAGGGCTCATATCCTTTGTAGGCTGAAGCCACTAGACAATCTCACACAGACTGGAGCAGGGCTAGCATTCCAGTCAGGAGTAGACAGAGGTGAAACGCATAAACTGGCTAGCACCCAACAGAAATTTGATAATGGAGGGCTCTTCGGTCTAGCAAAGACATAACAAGAGCCAATAGCTGGAAGTTGAAGCTAGAGGACTGGAGAAGGGCAAACATAGTACTGATCTTTAAAAAGGGAAACAAAGAGGACTTCCAGACATGTTAGCTTAACTTTGATACCTAGAAAGACACTGGAACAAATTATTAAACAATCAGTTGTAAGCACCCAGAGAATAATAGGATTATAAGTGTAACCCATGCCTGCTAGGTGTTAAACTTTGTCCATAGCTAGACCAGCCAAAAATTGAATAGTTCTGACCACTAGGCATGACTGTCCATGCTGCAGTCCAAGACAGCTTCTCTATCATTGGCAATTTTTAAATGAAGATTTGGTGTTTTTTTCTAAATGATATCTTCTCACTCAAATAGGAACGAGTTCAATCTGTGTTTTGCAAACCAGATGTTCAAATGGTCTCTCTGGCCTCATAACCTAAACTAATTGTATATATCTAACAACCTTCTGTTACCAATCCCTTGTGATTCCCCTGGCCCTGGATCTCATTCATAGTCTGCTTCAAAGTGACTCAAATGAAAGATCTTCCAACACTTCTTCAGACTATTCCACAGCCTAATAGACCTCACCATTAGGAAATCTTTCCTAAGCAGAACACCCTCTGCAGATGTCATATCCCCACTAAGTGTATCTAGTTGATCATCTTACTTTTCCTGTCTTGTCCCTTGCTGGCAGCAGCCTGCGCATAATGGCTTTAGTATCAGCTGGGTTACAGCAAGCACAGGTATGGTTGTGAGCAAACAGGCTCTGCTTGATTTGCCATCTAAAAGTAGAAGTTCCCAAAGAAAGCCACTGCTGAGTGACATTGCAGTAAAGGCTATTTCCTCTCTCTGGATCCATTTAGTGCATTAATGCATCCTCTGGCGGGAGGTATGTGCTGGAAGAATAGTGGCTATAATTATTCAACAGATGGGACGGTGAGAAGACAGTGACATCAACTCCAATGAGCAGTTACTTATTGTGACAGTGTATAAACAGTGGGGCTTTTACTAAGTCCAAACAAGCTTCTACATTTGACCCACTGTGAACATGACCAGATGAATCATGCAAAAAAAACCTGGCAGTGGCTAGCTCAGAAAGTCATCCACTTTTCATATAATCATTGTAGCTGGCTAGATCTGGGCCTGAGAGCCTGTATCTGGGTTATTGTGCACTTAATTATTGCTTTTACATTTTCCATATGAATTTAGCCCTGTAGAATGACCTTTAGCTACAGAATATGTGGAGCAAGAACAGGCCACAGAAGCTTCCAAACCTATGTCAACTAGAGATACATCACCTGTTGAGGAGAGTTTAGCCTTCATACACATTCTATCTCTTTCTCCTCACCAGAGTATCTGAACACCTCAAGGTCAGTAACCCTCCTAGGAGGAAGGAAAGTGCTATTATCCCCATCTCACAAACTGGGGACTGAGAGGCAGTGGGTAGATTAAGTGATATACAGACGGTCACATTGAGTCTGTGGCTGGAATGGAAGCCAAATCTCCCAAGTTTCAGACCACTGGGACAGCCAAATCTCCTGTCCGCTAGACCACCCTTTCTTCAGCAGTTATGTAAGGCTTATCTTCTGACACTAAGGGAATGTCTATACTACTCGCCAGCTCGGCTGGTAGTGTTTGATGTATCAGGGATTGATTTATTGCGTCTCTTCTAGATGTGATAAATCAATCCCTGAATCGACGCCCGTACTCCACCTCGGCAGGAGGAGTAAGTGGAGTCAACAGTGGAGCTGCGGAGGTCGTCTCACCGCTGTGAAGACGGCCAGGTAAGTCAAACTAAGATACTTCGACTTCAGCTACGCAAATAGCATAGCTGAAGTTGCGTATCTTAGTTCGGACCTCCCCGCTAGTGTAGGCCAGGCCTAAGGGTGGCAGGCGGGAGCACTTGTCTTGTCTACCAGGAACTGTACTGAGACCATTGACTCATTTCTGATAGGCCACTGAACAGAGTAACAGCTTCCAAAGTGGGCTGGTTGGAGCCACTGAGCAAGAGGGGACAGCAGACCATGTTATTATTTTTACTGCAGTAGTGACTAAACTAGAGACTGGGGCCCCATCGTGCCAGATGTGATACAGACACAAACCTAGAAAGTCTTTGTCCTGAAATGTGGACAATCTGAATAGACAAGGCAAAAAAAGAATTAACTAGTCACTGAGGCTACGTCTACACTACAGGATAAATTCGAATTAGCTTAAACCGATTTTATAAAACAGATAATATAAAGTCAATTGTGCGCGTCCACACTAGGCACACTAATTCGGTGGTGTGCGTCCATGGTGAGAGACTAGCATCGATTTCTGGAGCAGTGCACTGTGGGTAGCTACTGTAAAATAATAAGGCCAATAAAGTCAATTTACGTCCACACTAACACTAATCCGATATAGTAATATAGATTTTAGCATTACTCCTCTCGTTTTGTAGGAGTACAGAAATCGATTTAAAGAGCCCTTTAAATCGATATAAAGAGCAGTATAGTGTGGACGGGTGCAGCGTTAAATCGATTTAACGCTGTTAAAATCGGTTTAACAGCATAGTGTAGACCAGGCCTGAGATGTTAAGGGCTAGAACCTTAGAAGTATTAAATACCTTTGAGGATCTAGGGATAAATGACTTGCTTAAGGTCACAGAACAAGTCTGTAGCAAAGCCAGGCACTGTACCCAGATGCTTGAGTCCAAGCACATTGCTTTAATAAGAAGACCATCCACTTCGGTAGCTGGAACCAGATGAGCTCTTCATAGAAATGAATTTGAGGAATCTGATTAATTTAAACTTCTTTTCTGCTAGTAAATAAACTTCCAGCTCCAGTCAGTAGTGAGTAATGCAATGAAAATACTAGGGGAGGGAGTTGTATTAAAAATTGAGTTAAAGAGAAAAGAAAAGATAACCCAACATTTTTAGACCTGAAATAAAAATTTAATTGTCGTTTGGAGTGAAGGTTCATGTTGGTTCCTATTTCATCCATTCTTCTTTCAGCCATCCACAGCCGAGTCCATCTGCAAATCCTCATTTCCAACTGACACGAAAACAGAAGGTTCGTGATCCAACAAGGAAGTTTTGGAAATCTCATGAGACCCACAGATCACAAGACTTGTACGCACGATAATCTGGCCCAGCGCTCAGCCCATTTCACCAACTTCTCCTGTTTTCATCTCTGTCCCGTGCACTCCAGCAACCCACCTCTGGTTCATCACATGACTAGGAGATTGTCAAGGGGAAACCTGATATCTCTTTTAGCTCAGAAGCTGCTTTACAAGTACTAATTCACAACTAAAAATCAGTGATGTTCTGGGTATCATGACTGCCAAATCTATTGCATAAATTGTCAGGAAGAAACTGCAATTACCGACAGTGTGAAGACTGTCTAAGGGATACATTTTTGAGTCTTGTACAGTGAAGATGTTGAAAATTTGTGTTTCCCTTTTTGTTCACAGCCTTTTCTCCCTGTCTCCCTATTAATCTAATGTGCCATTTCAGTGCTAGGAACATGGTAAAAATTGTGCAAGCAGGAGAACGAAAAACAAGAAAGTTCTACAAACAAAAGCTTCAATGCTATGGAGACAAAAGTTACATCAAAGGTGTTTGCCAGTGGTACATTAGGAGAATCCTATCATTCCTGCTCAGCATGGGCCTTCAAGTACAAACTATCAGCCTGAACGTTTTTACTGTGTTGGCAAGAAAGGTATATAACAAGGGTTGGCAACCTTTCAGAAGTGCTGTGCCGAGTCTTCATTTATTCTCTCTAATTCAAGGTTGCGCATGCCAGTAACACATTTTAACGTTTTTAGATGGTCTCTTTCTATAAGTCTATAATATATAACTAAACTATTGTTCTATGTAAAGTAAATACGTTTTTTAAAATGTTTAAGAAGCTTCATTTAAAATTAAATTAAAATGCAGATCTTATCGGTTTAGTCCAGTGGTTCTTAACCTGGGGTGCACACACCTACTGAGGGAGCGAGATGCACTTTCTAGGGGTGTGAGACGTAAGATTTTTTTAGAAGGTAAATCATCGAAAACACAAATTAAGCACAGGCACATAAGTACAACTACTTGGTTTCATCAAACCTATGTATTTATTAACATTATACATTTTTAACCATTACTGTAATATACAAAGTTTTTAAGTTTTTAATCTAACTGTAGTGTAATTTTTTATAAGGGCTGCAGAATGCTGGGACCAGGTCAGGAGCAGAGCCCTGGGCTGGCTGCCAGTACCCTAGGACAGCAGGAGGGCTGAGTAGGGCCTGAGGCCTGGACCCCGTCTGTCAGGGGGCCGGGCGGCTGGAACCCCAGACCATCAGTGAGGTGAGAAGAGCCGACAGCTGGTATCCCAGGACAACAGCAGGCTGATGGCTGGGACCCCGTCTGGTAAGGGGCCTGTGGCTGGAACCCCAGACCATCAGTTAAGTGAGAAGAGCCGACGGCTGGTATCCCAGGACAACAGCAGGCTGATGGCTGGGACCCCGTCTGGCAAGGGGCCTGTGGCTGGAACCCCAGACCATCAGTGAGGTGAGAAGAGCCGACGGCTGGTATCCCAGGACAACAGCAGGCTGATGGCTGGGACCCCGTCTGGCAAGGGGCCTGTGGCTGAAACCCCAGACCAGCAGCTGGCTGAGCACCAGCAGCCAGTCTGGGGTTCCGGCCACCAGCTCCTGCCAGCCGGGGTCCTGCCTACCAGCCCCACTCAGCCGCTGCCAGCTGGGGATTCCGTTCACTAAGACCAGCAACGGGCTGAGCGGGGCTGGCGGCTGAGACCCGGCTGGCAAGGGGCTGGCGGCCAGAACTCCAGACCAGCAGCGGGCTGAGTGGGGCCGGTGGACGGAACCCCAGATTTGTGGTGGGCTGAGCCGCTCAGCCCACTGCCAGTCTGGGGTTGCGTCCGCCAGCTCCTGCCAGCCGGGGTCCTGGTCGCCGGCCCCGCTCAGCCTGCTGCTGGCTAGGGTTTCCATTCATCCAGGCAGGCAGCGGGCTGAGCGGGGCTGGCAGCTGGGATCCCGATTGGCAGCAGCGTGCCAGTAAAAATCGACTCGTGTGCCGCCTTTGGCAGGTTGCCGACCCCTGGTATATAATGACTTTCAACACAGACTAGAAACTATGTGATGTCTCTGACCCTCTGAGATCCGTGAATATCACCCTGCAAACCCTATGTCACAGATTTTTTTTTTTCCGCGACCAATAATTTGGCAAAGTAAGAACTCAGCACCAGGCTTCACCTCTGACTTGCATAAGGTGTTTGCTGCATAATGGGTAGGAAACGCCCTTATTTCTGGTCTCTCCACTGAGCATCTGAAAAGTAGCCTGTTGATCACAGGTGGCTTTCCTACACTCCCTGCCATTCACCTTCAGAAGCACAAGCCCCGCTCTCTTGAGCCAATAGAGAATCACCGTTATCAGTATAGGACCTATGAGATGTAGTCTAACAGAGAGCAATGCTGCACTGACAACTCATTAAAGGTATGCTTACTTACCTTAAATAAAAGTTTTTTCTGCCAGAAGACTAAATGAAATATTGAAGAAGAACAGGAATACCTCCTTGGGAGTAAGGAAAGCAGAATGTGGCCTTGTATCTGAATTAGTTGTGTAGGTGTCTGAGAGCTTTTATAGAGGGGATGGATGTGTGGGACAAGTTAATATGAAAGAGAAATGATGCCTCTGTGTTCAAGGCACTGGACTGGGACTTAGATCCAGGATCTGTTCCTGGATATGCCACAAGGGATGGATCACTTGATGATTACCTGTTCTGTTCATTCTCTTTGGGGCACCTGGCATTAGCCACTGTCAGAAGACAGGATATTGGGTTAGATGGAGTTTTGATCTGACCCAGTATGGCTCTTCCTCTGTAGAACCAAAAATGAAATGTTCAAAATTTCCAGCAGCTTAAAAAAGGCAGGAAAAAATATCATTTTAAGCAGAATGAAACATTTCATTTAATCCAAATAAAAACACTTTGTTTTGATCTTGATCACTATTTCAATTAAAAAATAATCAAATTAAAGGAATGTTTGAAACAAAAAGGCATTTCAAATGGAAAAATAAACATTTTAGTTTGAAAATGTCAAAATGAAAAACATTTAAGGGATGGGGCTTTTTTGCAATTGTTAGGGGTTAATTTGTTTTAAAATGAACAGTTCTGGAAAACCAACACAAATCTGCAAAACATTCAGGTGTTGCTGTATTTCTCATCAAAAAAGTTTTGACCAAAAAAACAAAAAAACAAAACAAAAAAAAAGAGTTGTCCCGGCATTAAGATGCAGTAATGATTCTGTTTAGGCCAGTGTGTGTCTTAAACTATGCAAACTGGCTCACAGCATGATAGCGAGCATTGACGCCACAGGAGCTACTGCAGATATATAACACAGGATTGACTACGTGGAGTAGTAGGTTAATACAGTCATCTCACATCGGCAGACCTGGGCCAGAATGACCATTCTTATGTTCCTGCAGTGCTTCTATATCGTGATGCCAACTTTTCCCAACTTAGCGCTAAAAATTTCCCAAATCTGGTGAAAGATTCCCAGATAAAGTTTTTTACAGTGCTTCTATATCCTGGGAAATTTCCCAAAACCTGAGAATTCATGAGTCAAATGTTTCAACTTGGGAAATTGGGCATTTTCATTCAAAACATTTGACTCAAAAATTCCCAGATTGTGGGAAATTTCCCAGGATATAGAAGCACTGTGTTTCCGTGTGACCTAGAACCTCCCAGGGCCTCTCTTGCCCATCTGTACAATGGGGATCATAATGTTTCCTTTGTTTTGGCTATTTTGATTATCTGCTCATGGAGGCAGAGCCTGTCACATGCTATGTTTCTGTATCCCTATTCCTTACAGATTTTATCAGGCAATAACACAATACAAACAATACTCAACTGCAGTAAAAAAGAGTCGGCTCCGAAAGCATACAGTTCATTTAGTACATTTTGCTATTAACCCTAATTTTCTGATTACTTTTCTATACACTGGCTCAAATTCTAATTTGAGTTGAAGGGGAAAATCAATTACTGCTACATCTATAAATCTTGCTGATGATAAGGCATGTTCTCGTACACTGCTGTTATTGCTTTGATTGATAAGTTTTTTGGTTTAATAGAACATTTTTCCCCTCTCAGAGCATCCAATTTAATACTTGCCAAACAAAATGCTATTTGCTGCTTCTGTGCCAGAGATCTGGTCCCTTCTTTACTCCGTTCATGACGTAGAACATGACATGGCTTCACAAGGTTTGGGCGTGCTAGTTATTTAAGAAGCATTGACAAAATGTACTAGGTTATACAGTAGGGACAATTTTCATTTAAAAGGCAAGATGGGGGGGAGAATCTCTCCTCTTAAACAAGTGATTCTCTGCCTTTTCCATACCATGAGCCCATGTTACAATAGAAAAAAAGGTTGGGGGACACCTTCTAGGTAACTGTAAAGACAAGAAAGGTGGCCACTAGTCCCCTAAAACCTAGTAATAATTGTGATGTTTCCCAGGGGGGAATAAAGGTTGTGAGGCACCTTGCTACCATCTGCTCTGTGTGAAGAAGTCATATCAGTGCCTGACGGGGGTCAGCTCCCCAGCTCCACCAGTCATGAGCAACACAAGCATTCCCCACTGAGCCTGCGCAAACCCCACTCTCTCTCTCTACAGATTAGCAATAGGCATCCTCCAAGCCCGAGCCTTCCAAGCATCCCTTGGGAGTGTCCAACCCCTGTTCCAATGGGCACTCACCATGTTCACTGATTCGCTGCCCCCAAAGAAGTAGCAGACCCCAGCTTACCAGTTCCACCTCAGATCCCCACTCCACTTCACACTGGCACTTAGACATGTTGATAGTGTAAACAAGCCAAACTTTATTTAAGAGAAGAGATTTAAATGGCAGCAAGTAGCAGTATCGGAAATGAAAGGATGCATGTGAAATAAAATCATAACACGCATTCTAGAACCTAGACTTATTTACCTGGACACTTCCTTGTCTTATAGAGCAAAGCTCACCCCAAAGTTCTTCCAGCAATTCAGCCAGGCCTGGCTCTGATCTTCCATTAATGAGACAAGTCTCACTGCCAGCTTGCCTGCTCGGTGAAAGATGTCAAGTGAATCTCTCCACTCTCAGATATACCTCAGCAATCCATTGTCTTTACTCCTAAACAGGACTCCCAGCTGCAGTTTATTTCTTCCCGTACGTTTCCTCACTTGAAGAGTTCCCAATCTCTTGGTTAGCATTCGGCTCAGTACACCAACAGGCATCCACTAGGAGCCAGCCAATGGCCAGTACACACACAACTAGACAAAGAGATAAGTGTTTGTTACCTCCTGTTTGGAAGGGATCTGTCGGTGACACGTCACCTCCTGGGTACCTGAGAACATCATTCTCCGTACAGACACATAACTCCTTAAACACTATCTGCACACACATTTCACAGTGATTGGCAGAGACCTCCCATGCTGCCCCTTAGTGAATCAGTATCTGCAGGTATTTCAGCCAGGGAATCTCTGTAAAACTTTATGCATCCCTGTGGCCTCTGCCAGTTAGCACCAAGAGGTCCCTGTGTCACAGCACTTCCCCAAGTTAGGAACCTTTGTTTTAAACTCTTCCCCACACAGAACGTGCTGCTGAGCACCTGGCAATCCCCAATCTGTGCAAAATGCTGCAGCGTGCTTATCTGCCCTCTGCCTACCTTCATATCCCTGTGCTGGCTGCCTCTGGACGCTTACAATAAATTCACTCACCTTGGCCTTGCCTTCACAGCCCTACGGAGTCTAGCTCCTTCTCTAGCTTGTTGTTCTCCTGTCTTTTCTCATATTCTCTTCACCCCTCCCAAACAATCCAGCTAACTGAAAATTGGGAGCTGTATTTATCCCTGAGCCAGAACTGAGGCCAGCTTGATTGTAGGGATGTCTCAGCTCCTGTTGCAACTTAAGGCAGCCACTGGGGCTACCCCGACTTCCAGCTGGGTTTTCATTATCCCTATGGTAAAGCTGTGTAATAGCTGGAGCATAGAGAAGCCCTAGCCACTACTCCTCCCACTCCTGGTCTGTATACTTGAATTTAAACTCATGATTGTGTGAATGCGGTGGAGAGCAGGGTCAGATGAGGAAGCTTTCAAGTTTCACCCTTTTGACTAGAAAGGAACAGGACCCAGAAGCGTAGAAAAGAAGATCTCAAGATAGAGAGATCCATAGAGAATGAAATATTGAGAAAGAGAAGAGGGAGCTGTAAACTGAACATGGGTCACTGTTGCCAGAGATTATGAGACCAATGTGTGATAGGAATAGCAAGCACTGGCTGGGCTGCATGGGCTCTCAAGACAGAAAAGGGAGCTGTGGTTTGAATGGGGCATGACTCTCCTTAGAAAAACAGTGGTCCATTGTTCCCACGTGATCTGCATACCCTAGCATAGATGGAGAACACCAGGCCCCCAGGCTTCTTCCCTCTCAAGCACATGGAGGGGAACATGAGTAATGGAGAAAACTTCACGACTCCACTGAAGTTGTTGAGCCTTCATGTTCTCTCTTCTCGTCTCCAGTTTATGGGACCACTGATGGTGCAGCTGTGAGTATTGGAGAATGTGCCTGTACAGACTTATGAGTTCTGGCAGATATTCTGAAGTATTACTAGGGAAACTGCTATATCATGGATGCCCCTCTGTATGTACCATTAGCACACTCCAAACTCCACACTGAAGGTGCAGCCTTTTGCCTCCTCTGTGGTCGGTTTGCTGCAACGTTGGGCTGAAATTCTAAAGGCTAATGACAAAAGAGTTGTTGATGTTAAGTGCTCTCCCACTAAAAGGGACTAGCTCTAAACAGACTGGCTCCCAAGCACGAGAAATGGTTTAATCAGAAGAGAGGTTGCCTTGGCAACAACGGCACCTGGCATGGGTTTGTATAAGTTGGCAAAGGGATCACCTGACAAAGGGGGTAAAAAGTTATAACAAGGGAGGATCTAGCTGGGCCTTTGGCTGTTTTGTCTTTAGTTCAAGAGGAAAAAAGAGGCAACATGCTGTAGGGGCCTGGCTGAGGCAAGAAGCCCTGTCTGCTTTCCTGAGCCCAGGTGCTCTCCCAAAGGAAGGGTGAGCTAGTACAAGCGCATTGTAGTTAGGATGTTATCTGGGATCTGTGCTCTCTTGTGTTTTATATGATTCAGTAGAGAAGAGGGATGGTGTTAGAGCTTGAGCTAAGTGTCTCTGTGTGTCAAATGCTTCACAACTGCTACGTACCTCCTGAGAGTTAAAGGATAACCCAGAAGACCCACACCATGGAGTTCTGGGAATGGGTTTGTTGAAGCTACAGGGATCTGGAGGAGTCAGTATTGAGCCCAGGGCTTAGGCCACTAGACAGCAGCTTCCAGCTTTCAAGATAGCAGGCTGGACAAAGGACCACCCATTGAACTGCTGTGAAAAACTCAGCTTCTGGGTCCAGGGTGTCTTCAGCCTCTGGGGTCTGAATGGAATCCAGCCATTGCCACCACCAAGGGGTCCCTGGACAAACTCTCAGGACACAGAACAGGAGCAGCAAAGAAGTTTTGTGAGGGAGTATGAGAGGCAGGGGCACCTGACATACTCTAAAATTAGGCAACACCCTGCCCCCCAAATACAAGCACACAAAATAAAACCCTGCAAGAATAAAAATAATGCAGGCAGAAGTCCAGAGTGGGAGCTATCCAGTGTATTGCAATGAATGTACCACATACAATTACCTGCCTCATGGACAAGGGGCATACATCTGCATTCGGTGCAAGCAATTCATGGTTCTCAGAGACCGAGGATGGGCTGAACTGGAGGAGCTAAGGGAGACAGAAAGGTACACAGACGAGACTTTCCAGGCCACAGTAAAGCAGTCCCAGCCATGGGCTGACAGCCTCTGTGATGTTGAGGAGGATGAAAGCCTCAGGAAAGGAGAACATGAAGCTGGAGCGACAGGAAGTGAACCCATAATTGGGACCCTCTTCCTAGATGAGGGCAAGGTATTCTCTTGCACTGAGGATACCCCGCTGCGGGAGGGGACCCCAGTTATTAGGAAGAGACAGGTAATAGTGGGGGATGGATTTAGTTATTAGAAATACAGATAGTTGGGTTTGTGATGACTGGGAGAACTGCCTGGTGAATTGCCTGATGGGTGCCAAGGTTGCAGACCTCTCAAGACATCAAGATAGGCTTATGAGCCATGCTGGGGAAAAGCCAATGCTCATGGTATATGTAGGTATCAATGATACAGGGAACATAGGAGGGAGGTCCTACAAGCCAAAAATATAGGCTGCTAGGTGAGAGATTAAACTCCCAGATTAAACTACCAAAAGACACAAAAACTAACAGCATTTTCTTTTAGAGTACATCAGAAGACTGCCAAACTATCAGTGGGGCCACTGGACGATCAAGGGACTAAAGGAATATTTAAGGAAGACAAGGCCATGACAGAGAAGCTAAATGATTTTTTGCATTCATCTTCACGGCAGAGGATATGAAGAAGATCCCCACAAACAAGTCACTATTTTTAGGTGACACACCTAAGGAACATCCAAGATTGAGGTGTCAACAGAGGATTTTTTAGAACAAATTGATAAACTTAATCGAAGTGATTCACCAGGACCAGATGGTATTCATACTACAGTTCTGAAGGAACTTTTATGAAATTGCTGAACTAACTGTGGTATGTAACCTATCACTTTAATAAGTCTCTGTACAAGATGACTGGAGGGTAGCTAATGTAATGCCGATTTTCATTAAAAGGGCTCCACAGGTGATCCTGGCAATTACAGGCTGGTAAGCCTAACTTCAGTATCAGGCAAATTGGTCGAAATTACAGCAAGGAACAGAATTACCAGACACACAAATGAACACAATATGTTGGAGAAGAGTCAACATGGCTTTTAAAATCTATTAGAATTCTTTGAGGGTGACAACAAACATGTGAACAAGGGTGATCCAGTGGATATAATATACTTGGACTTTCAGAAAGCCTTTGTGAGGTCCCTTACCAAAGGCTTTTAAGCAAAGTAAGCAGTCATGGGATAAGAAGGAAGGTCCTTCCACGGATCAGTAACTTTTTGAAAGATAGTAAACATATGTGATAAGTAACAGTCAGTATGGATTTGTCAAGAACAAATCATGTCAAACCAACCTCATAGCTTTCTTTGACAGGCTAGCAAGTCTTGTGGATAGGGGGGAAGTGGTATATGTTGACTTTAGTGAGGCTTTTGATACTGTCTCACATGACCTTTTCAGAAACAAAATAGGGAAATACAACCTATATGGAGTTACTATAAGATAGGTGCATAACTGGTATGGAAACCATTCTCAGAGAGTAGTTATTGGTAGTTTGCAGTCAAGTCAGAAGGGCATATTGAGTGGGGTTCCACAGGGATCAGTTCTGAGTCCATTTCTGTTCAATATCTTCATCAATTATTTAGATAATGACACAGAAAGTACATTCATAAAGTTTGCAGATGATATCAAACAGGGGCGAGTTGCAAATGCTTTGGAGAATAGAATTAAAATTCAATACGATCTGGACAAACTGGAGAAATGGTCTGACATAAATGTGATTACATTCAATAAGGACAAATGCAGAGTACTCCACTTAGGAAGGAATAATCAGTAGTACACATACAAAATGGGAAATGACTGCCTAGGAAGGAGCACTGAGGAAAGGGATCTGGAGGTCACAAAAGATTATAAGCTAAATCTGAGTAAACAGTGTAACACTATTGCAAAAAAAGAAAATATCATTCTCGGATGTATTAGCGGGAGTGTTGTAACCAAGACATGTGAAGTAATTCTTCCGCTCTACTCCACACTGATTAGGCCTCAATTGGCATACTGTGTCCAGTTCCAGGTGCCACATTTCAGGAAAGATGTGGACAAACTGGAGAAAGTCCAGAGAAGAGCAACAAAAATGATTAATGATCTCGAAAACATGACCTATGAAGGAAGATTAAAAAAAATGAGTTTGTTTAGTCTGGAAAAGAGAAGACTGAAGGGGACATGGTAACAGTTTTCAAGTATGTAAAAGATTGTTACAAGGGAGAAAAATTATGTTCCTTATCTTCTGAGGATAGAACAAGACCCAATGGGCTTAAACTGCAGCAAGGGTGGTTTAGATTGGACATTAGGAAAAACTTCCTATGAGTGTGGTTAAGCAATTAAATAAATTGCCTAGGGAAGCTGTGGAATCTCCATCATTGGAGATTTTTAAGAACAGGTTAAACAAACACCTGGCAGGGATGGTCTAGCTAATACTTAGTCTTGATATGAGTGCAGGGGACTGGACTAGATGACCTCACAAAGCTCTTTCCAGTCCTATGATTCTCTGAAATATCTGGTTGTTTTTACAAGAGAAGCAGGTAAATAGTGATGTCTGTTCTGGGACTTGTGCTGTTCAATATATTCATAAATGAACTGGAAAAGGGGGTAAACAGTGAGGTGGCAAGATGTGCAGATGATAAAAAATTACTCAAGATCATCAAGTCCAAAGCAGACTGCAACGTGTTACAAAGGGTTCTCACAAAAGGGAGGCACTGGGCAAGAAAATGACAGAGTAAATTCAGTGTTGACAAGGGCAAAGTAATACACATAGGAAAACATAATCCCAGCTATACATACAAAATGACAGTGTCCAAATCAGTTATCACTCAAGGACGAGATCTTGGATAGTTCTCTGAAAACATCTCTTCAATGTACAGCAGCAGTCAAAAAAAGCTAACAGCATGTTAAGAACCATTAGGAAGGGGATAGGTAATAAGATAGACAACATCATAATGTCACTATATAAATTATTGGTACACCCCCATCTTGAATCTCCAAAAAGATATATTAGAATTGGAAAATGTACAGAGAATGGGAACAAACTTGATTAGGGGTATGGAACAGCTTCCATATGAGGAGAGATTAAAAAGACTGGAATGGCTGAATTTCAATTCAGAATAGAGACGACTATGTGGGGATATGATAGAGGTCTGTAAAAATCAAAAATGGAGTGGAGAAAGTGCATAAGACCTTGTTATTTATCCCTTCACATAACACAAGAACTAGATGTCATCATCCAATGTAATTAACAGGCAGCAGGTGTAAAACAAACAAACGGCAGTACTTCTCACAATGCACAATCGACCAGGGGAACTCGTTGCCAGGGGATGTTGTGAAGGCCAAAAGTATAAGTGGGTTCAAGAAAGTATTAGATAAGTTCATGGGGGAATAGGTCCATAAATGCTATTAGTTAAGATGGTCAGTGGAACAACCAGGGATCCAGGGGTCCCTAAACCTCTGTCTGACAGAAACTGGAATTGGACAGCGATGGGAGGTTACTTGAGAATTGCCCTGTTCTGTTCGTTGCCTCTGAAGTATCTGGCACTGGCCACTGTCAGAAGACAGGATACTGGGTTGGAAGGATCATTGGTCTGACCCAACATGGCCTTTTTTATATTCTTATATTTTTTCCATAAGTGTGGCACCCCGAGGCAAACTAGGCACCTAAGTTTCAGGCTCTGAGCATGTGTACTGCTGCCTCCCCCTAGGCACCCAAGTGTCCATCTTCCCACCTAAGCCACAGAGTGATTCACAGACCAGGGGAAGACATATGTCCAGCCACTCAAGTCATTTGTTGGAGCTGATTTGGTAGGCGTGAGCCAAGGCCACCTACTGAATTGGGTCCATTCAAATTCCGGCAGCCGTTGCTGGATGATGAGGTGGTGTCTATCTTACGTCTTTTAGTCCAGTGATGAGAACACTTGCCTGTGATGTGAGAAACCCAGTTTCATTCTCCCTTCTCTGTCAGAAGGGGAGAAATGAGGTAGGAGAGCCCATTCAAATCTTAGAAGAGTGCTCTAATCACTGGACTATGGGGTATTCTGAAGTGGGGGCAAGAGAGCTCCCTCAGTCCCTCCTGTTCAAACTGTTCCCCTGTGCATAAATAATGAATGAGTGATTGGAGCAGGGAGACTCGTCCCAGCACTGAGTAGGTGCTCTAAGCACTGGGCTATAGAGTCATTCTCTCCTCTTTGTCTGGGGCCCAATGACTATTTAAGTATTAATTCACAGGGGAACAGTCATTGGGCGAGAGAGAGAGAAAAAAATACATTGCAATTCCTAGTTCCCAGGACTTAGTAATTAATTGGCACACCTAGACAGCCGCAAATCCTTGTGATTGTGGAGAGTTAACTATTGCAATAGGTGCTCAGTTCCTTCTAGAGGCTTTACGAGCTGTGCATGATAATCTATTTGCTGTGTACAGCAAAAATAGGTTTAATTGGTCCCACAAATCCCAGGAGTAATGCTGTAGATTCTTGAACACCATCCACTGGTTTCCTTATTGGTTATATATTATTTAAATATTGCCTCTATATAAATCCATGGTATGCCCACATCTTGAATACTGCATGCAGATGTAGTCACTCCATTCAAAAAAGATATATTGGACTTGGAAAAGGTTCAGAAAAGGGCAATAAAAATTATTAGGGAGCAGCTGCCACATGAGGAGAGATTAAGAAGACTAGGATTTTTTAGCTGGGAAAAGAGAAACTAAGGAGGGATATGATAAAGGTTTATAAAATCATGACTAGTTTGGAGAAAGCAAATAAGGAAGTGTTATTTACTCCTTATCATAACACAAGAACTAGGGTCCACCAAATGAAATTAACAGGCAGCAGGTTTAAAACAAAGAAAAGGAAGTATTCTCATTACTCTTACATTATAACCTGTGGAACACCTTGCCAGGGGATGTTGTGAAAGCCAAGACTATAACAGGGTTCAAAAAAGAACTAGATAAATTCTTGGAGGATAGGTCCATCAATGGCTTTTAGCCAGGATGGGCAGGTACGGTGACCTTAGCCTCTTTGCCAGAAGCTGGGAATAGGCAACAGGGGATAGATCACTTGATGATTACCTGTTCTGTTCATTCTCTCTGGTGTACCTGGGCTAGATGGACCATTGGTCTGACTCAGTGTGGCCATTCATATGTTCTTATGACAGTCATCTCTTTTATAGCACACTCTTGTAGTGAGATATTCATGCTTGTCTTCTCCCCCTTCAGAACTTGACCATCACACAGAGCATGGGCCTATAAAACTGATGATGAAGATCTGTTGTAAGTAGGCCAGTCTATTCCGGTAGCTTATGCTTAAAACCTTGCTAGGAAAACATCTCTCCTCTTAAAGCTAATGTGTCTGCTTCTAGGTGGGCTTGGGGAGTTGTCCCATAGATCTGATCTACAGCAGAGTTCACAGTCTCAGAAAAATTAGATTATGATATTGCCCCAAAATATTACAAGCTCTATTGAGCAACAGCCTTGGCCTAGTGACTTTAGGTACCCAATCTCTGACAACTTAAAAGGGGTCTTATTTTCAGAAAGTGCTGAGCACCTTTCCTCTGAAAATTGAGCTCCTTTAAGTGGAACCAGTAGGGAATTTTTCAGTGAAGTACATCCATACCAGGTCAGACCAATGGTCAGTTTATCCCTGTATCCTGTCTACCGACAGTGGCCAATGCCAGGTGTCCCAGAGGGAATGAACAGAGCAGGTCATCATCAAGTGATCCATCCCCTGTCATCCATTCCCAGCTTCTGGCAATTGGAAGCTAGGGACACCGAAGAGCTATGGTGTTCCATCCCTGACCATTGTGGCTAAGAGCCATCGATGGCCCTATCCTCCAAGAAATTTTTCATTTAGTCGGAACCAAAATATTTTACAGGAACCTTTTGGTTTCAATGAAACTTCCATCAGGAAGGTTTCTTAGATTCAGGATGGAATTTGGAAAACTGAGGGGGAAGAAGAGAACAGGAGCCCCACCCTGGACTAGCCAACAGCCCAATGTTTAGGGAACCCTCTTTGGATGTAGGACATCCATGTTCAAGTCCCTAAGTTGGGCAGGGACTGAAACCTGGGTCTAGAACACTCCAAGTGAGGGCCCTAACCACAGGGCTATTGGCTAATCTTGGTTTTGCCCCAGTGCCGAACAGGAAATGTTTTCGTTTCTCACCCAGCTCTTCTTTTAAGATGTCTTTTAGAGGGCACTCAAAACTCATTAGGCATTTCTGAAAATGTTCGTCATTAAAGAGACAAGGTGGGTGAGGGAATATCTTTTATTGGACCAGCTTCTGGTGGTGAGAGAGACAAGCTTTCGAGCCACACAGAGCTCTTCTTCATTTATGTCCTTCATGAAGAGCCTTGTGAGCTTCTGGATCTCTGTGCTAATTTGTAGTCATCGTTGTACCATGTGATTCCTACTGACACTTCGCTCTCAGCAATTTTTTTTTAAAAAGAAATCTTTGAAGGCAGAAGAAAAAACTAAATTGCCATGAGTCCATCTTACTATTGCCTTTGATTGGACAGCCAGGCAAAAGGATCTGAAGCATTCTCTATCACACACATTTCTAACAAGCCCCAAGGTGTTGCAAGAAGCAAGCTCTGATCTACAACACCTGTAATATACATTAAGTCCTTTAATGCAGTAGGAGGGAAAATAGGAACAAAGGCAATATTCTGGCTCCCTGCAGATTCCCTTAGCTTGGAAGGCGGCAAGGAGAGGCAAAGTTGTCTTCCCCCCCCTCTTTTTGAACTCATAGACTTTAAGGCCAGAAGGGACCTTCATGATCATCTAGTCTGACCTCCTGCACAATGCTGGCCACTCATCCACTCCTGTCATAGACCTATAACCTCTAGCTGTGTTACTGAAGTCCTCAAATCTTGATTTAGAGACTTCAAGCTACAGAGAATCCATCACTTATTCTACTTCAAACCAGCAAGTGACCAGTGTACTATGCTGCAGAGGAAGGCAAACCCACTCTGCCAGTCTGACCTCAGAGGACAATTTCCTTCCTGACCTCAAATATGGCAATCAGACCCTGAGCATGTGGGTGAGACCATGTTAAACCCCTCAATCTGGTGCAACAGTATTTGTTCTTTGATGCTGGGACCTGGCGTGCCCTGGGACCTGTGAGATGGTTTGAAGATAGAATGCTTTGAGGGATTTCATATTTATCTAGGGCTGAACACGTGGAATAAAAGCTCTGCATTTTTAGCTCAATTGTGAGGCACAGGCACGGAGCCTAAGTCGCTCTATACAATAGAACTTTTCAGGTCACTACAAAACTCAAGACAAGTGGTATTTGAGGAGTCATTCCACCAGCAAGATGGTATTTATTGTGTGTATTACTGTTGTACCTAGAGCAACGGTTCTCAACCTGCAGCCCAATCAGCACACAGCTGCGGCCCATGTGACAACCTCAGGGCTACACTGGTAGTATATATATTCTGCGGATGTGGCCCACATAACAGAGAACTGCATACAGTGCTAAATAGGTTGAGAACCTAGAACCTTCAACTGAGGTCCTACTGTGCTAGATGCTGTACTGACATCTAATAAGAAAAGGCTCCTGTGTCAAAGAGGTTAAGATCGAGATAGACAAGAATGAAAGAATTTCCATTCTTACTTTTTAAATATATATTGACCAGGAATCTAAGGATCAGAGAGGTTGACTTACCCATGGTCACAGATGTCTATGGCAAAGCTGGAAATATAACCCAGGTTTCCAATTCCTTAAACACAAAACCATCCTAAATCACAAAGCCATTCATGCTTTCTTCCTTTGGTGCATTACCAGCGGAAAAGCCATCTCCTTAAAGCTTAGAAATCCTTCAGAATCTTCCATTTTAAAAACAAGCTTCAGAAGGACATTCAGAATTAAGGGGCTGATCCGGAAGACCTGATAGACATGAATACATTTTACATTCAGAGATTAGTCCTATTTAGTTGGGGTTGGTCCTGCTTTGAGCAGGAGGTTGGACTAGATGACCTCCTGAGGTCTCTTCCAACCTTAATTTTCTATGATTCTATGATTGACTACAGTGAGACTATTCCCAGGAGTAAAGGTCATAGGATGAGGCCCTAGTGTCTGTTACTATGGGGAAACAGCAACAGGAACAAATGTTAAAGACCTTTAAACAACTGATGCCTGAAAAAAATCAATTGAACTTTACAAATGCTCCTTGAACTAGCAATAATGGCTTTTTAATACCCCAGTGGAGAAGAACCAGTGGTATATTGTTTCTAGCAATAAATGGGATGTATTATGTCAAATGCTTTGCTAAGCTCTTCACATAATGCATCACCCTTCAGCTCGTTATCAATAACAGAACCAGTTCTTGTCTGTCAACTTAATAGAGCTGAACAGACTGGCAGTTCAGTTCAATTGGCAGATTAAGTTAGCATCTAGCGCTCAGGCTGATATCTCTTTGCTTATTCAATGAACTAATCTTTCCATCAAGTTGTTAAATCCAGACCACATGCATACAGGCCACTTACGCAGAGTGCAGTGAGAGATACCATTTCCACACTACATGAATGCAAATCCAATAGAGGATTTAAAAAGCATGTCCAAAAATTGCCTGCTAAAACGCTATTTTCACTAGTCACAGATTATTATTTATCTGCCACAGGAAACTTAAAAAATCTCTCTCCTCCATTACTGGGGTGGTGAAAGAAGATGGCTGCAGTAAATCTTACGTGGTCCAGACACCTAAAAGTTTCACCAGTCCTGTAGAAAGTGTTTGCTGGTAGGCACTGTCGACGTTATTACATGAAATTCTCTCCACATGCAGCAAATGCCCTGCATGATTGGTGGAATTTCAAAGCTCTACAACTTCCGCAGAGCAGAAAGATTACTTTGTGTTGTTCCATTACTATAAATAGATCTAGATACTATACATAGGTCAAGATAATACTTAGTCCTGGCACGAGTACAAGGCACTGGACTAGATGACCTCTTGAGCTCACCCACGAAAGCTTATGCTCCAATACTTCTGTTAGTCTGTAAGGTGCCACAGGACTCTTTGTTGCTTTTTACAGATCCAGACTAACATGACTACCTCTCTGATACTTCCAGTTCTATGATTCTATGATATTAAAAGATTGTTAATGCAACCTTAACTCTGCCCCCTTGTATTTGTGTATTAGGATGCGGTCTTTAATTATATGGTCCTATAATCAAGGTCCTGTGTATTCCATAAACCTATTGCCACAGAACTGGCTGCAGAATCCATCCCATCCCACTGAATCATGCTCCAGAATCTAAGTTTTATGATCAATGAGGTTTTTAAAAGCACTCAACCATAGCCTAATCCCACTCCCATTGAGGTCAAAGTGACCCCTAGAAGTGCAATGAACCATGTCAATGCAGAAGATGTTTTCATCTACTGGCATCTATCAGAGAGCACCCACTTTAAGGATGCCCCCTTGTGGCCTCAGAGCAGTCCTCCAAATGACTCTCTGCCTTGATTTTGCTCTTCCAGGCACTCAGTTCCCCTGTTCCCAGGGATGGATTGCCTGCCTAGCTTCTCCACCATATTGTCGTAAGGTGGTCTCTTCCTGAGGTCCCTCCTGCAGTAGGATGTGGCATGACTGGTGCTCCTGCCTCAGTTTCCTCTTTCTTCTAGCATCCCCAGTAACTCCAGGCAAACTTTCAGCATACATATAGCCCTTTGTGGGTCAACTTTTTTAAAAAAACTCCCACAACCATAATCCAGATTTCCCCAGCACAGTCCAAACAGTACTTTCAATCTTTCAAGTCCCAAGAATCCATCAATTCACCAAATACAGCTCTGGTAACTCTCACCACACTCCAGCTCTCAGCTGTAGCTCCAGCATATCTCCCCATGCCTCACCCAGTTCCTCTGGCATTTCCTTTCCAGGTATGGCTCCATTTCTTGTCCAGAGACATCACAGGGGCACCCCTTCATCATTCCCCAGCCTTTAGCTCTCTCTGGCTTTCCAGCTTCAGGTATCCAGCTCAGGGAACCAACCGGCATCTTCCTCTGCTGCTGTCAGGCCTCTCTGGTCATGGCTCTCTAGCCTGGAAAAGTTAGAAGGTGACCCCCTGCCTGCCTTATCTGGCTCCACTGTTGACTAGGAGCTCCTATTGCTTCCTCCTTCAGGGGCATCCCATTTCCTGAAACTTGCTCTTCTTCTAAGCTATCTTTCTACTCTCAGGACTAGGGATTCAACTCTCCCCCTCTGGATTCTGGTGCTTTCCCTTCCTTTAGCCTCTCTCTCATTTATAACTCCCAGCCCCACTCCCTTCATGACACCAAACTAGGGTGCACCTGGACTGGAACAGGACAGCTGGGACTGATTTCATTTAAGGAACCAGCTACCCCTGTGGTGAAATCTCATTGGTCATATTTAGGCTTAGAAAGAGTAGGTTAGTAATCGGTGTATGTGGTGTGACAGATCCAGACTAGTGGGGTACAGGAGTCTGGTCCTATTGGTATCCAGGTACAGGAGTCTGGTAGAGGGCAAATATACTGGTTACTGGCTGAGTAGTTTTCTGTTCCCTGAGTGACCAAAGCAGGGGCTGCACTAGAGTAATCAGGAACCCGTTAGAACCAATTCAGGCAGACAAGCTGATTAGAACACCTGCAGCCAATCAAGGCAGGCTAATCAGGGCACCTGGGTTTAAAAAGGAGCTCACTCCAGTCAGGGAGGGAGGAGCCAGAGGAGAGGAAGCGTGTGTGAGGAGCTGGGAGCAAGAGCAAGAGCAAGAGGTGCAAGGAGCTGAGACTGAGAGGGTGTGCTGCTGGAGGAGTAAGGAGTACAAGTGTTATCAGACACCAGGAGGAAGGTCCTGTAGTGAGGATAAAGAAGGTGTTTGGAGGAGGCCATGGGGAAGTAGCCCAGGGAGTTGTAGCTGTCATGCAACTGTTACAGGAGGCACTATAGACAGCTGCAATCCGCAGGGCCCTGGGCTGGAACCTGGAGTAGAGGTTGGGCCGGGGTTCCCCCCAAACCTTGCAACTCCTGATTAGACACAGGAGGAGTTGATCCAGCCTGTGGGTTCCACCAGAGGGGAAGATCACTGAGGTGAGCAAATCCACCAATAAGCACAGGACCCACCAAGGTAGAGGTGGAACTTTGTCACAGTGGGTAAACATTGAGTTCACCCTACACACACCAACTGACAATAAATATGTCCATTGATAACAATCGATTTTACAGAGATGCAAAGTAAGAAGAATACTACTTGAGAACTAATTTAGTGGTTAATCTAAGGATACTGACATTGTACATTTTGACACATGATGTCTAAGATGTGTGTTTTGATGGTTAGAAAGCTTTAACTTTTCGAATCCCAACATCTACTGCACCTGTGAAAATTTAAATCAATAACAATTAAAAAATGCCTAAAGCTAAACATCAATATGCTGCATCAAAATTATAAATAAGACAAATTGAATTCTGCCAATCCTAGTCAGATTAATATTTTTGAGGCCACTTGAGGTTTCTCTTTGGGTCAGCTACAGGCTGGTGGCTCCCATCTGAATGTTGTACAGTAAAATGGCACAGCCCAAAGCAGAGATGCAGCAAAGAGAATGGAGCAAAGGAGAAGTCAGCAGTAGAAGCAATAATTGATTCAAGTCCGGGGTGATGGACGATGCAACAGGCTTAACGAGGGATAAAATCATAATCTCACTGTTTTACCTTTAGCTACACTTTTTGTGAGATGCTATAAGGCCCAGACTAGGGGTGGCCAAAACTGCTGCTTGTTAGTCACAGTTCAAGTGCGGCTCGTAGAGCCCCCAACCCCCCATTCGCCACCTACCAGATTGGGGTGAGGGGAGCTCAGAGCTTCTGCCCGGCATCAGGGTGGTGGGGCTAAGGGCTTCTGTCCTGTGGGGAGGAGGGGTCTCGTGGATTCAGCCCCACAGGAGACACCTGCTGGGGCTCAGGGCTTCAGCAGGAGCGGGGCAGCTCCAAACTCCAGCAGGCACACCCCGCAGGGCTGAAGCCCCAAGCCCCACCAGATGCACCCAGCTCTCAAACTTCTGAAGATTATTGTATGCGACTCAGAGGGTCAGTACATTTGGCAACCCTTGGCATAAACTGTAACAAGATCTCTGCAATGGAATGATGAATCTGTTATCTGTCCTATTCCACCATGCTGACTTCTAGCTGTAAGCGGTCTCAGTCCAGAATGCCCGGCCCACTCCAAAGCAGCGACATGTCTAAGAACATTTAATGACTATCATTTGGGCAGTTGTCTCTGCCTTACCTGCCAGTAATGCTGCCAAGGCCTATTAGCATGCCAAGATTAACATCAGTGCATATGGCTGGAGGATGGCCATCTTTCCCTTATCTATGCACTAATGTTTTCACCCTGAGATAAGCTGCCCTCACACAGGCCTTGCGATTACTAAGCAAAGAGCAAACAAATGAACATGCAGAGAGACACTGAGCAAATATCATCATCATCATCATCATCATAGTTGTGGGCACTGATACAAAGACTGAAGCACTTCTCCAAACACAGGCTTTGCCACAGAGATTTTATAATTTGACTGTCCAATATTGGAAATCTTTAAACACATAAGGAACTTGACTAGTTCCCTGAATACAGTGGAATGACTCTATTCCACTGAGGGCTTCATCTAGTGCCTATTGAAGTGAGTAGAAAACAGCTCTGACTTCTATGGAGGTTGCCTTCTGCCCTGATTGCTGATATATGTGTTTAACCTGAGGTTTATAAAATGGAATGACTGTAGAAAGGTCAAAGCTCTCAAAGTCCTGAAGACAATTTCTCAGTATTATCACATCATGACTGGTCATTGATTGGGGATGCATCATTGTGCTTTGAATTTGATTTATCCCTGGTACATTGTTGCGGTCTGGTTTTTACTGAGTCTCATAAATAAAACAAAAGTAAACAAAGATTCTAGGGATGGAAACATTGGGAGGGGGGAATCCTTCATTATAAATATGATACTAGGTAACGTTCAAGGACAGAGCTGAAAGGCCCAGGTGGGAGACTCTCTTTAATAAGCAGGGAGAGGAATTTAGTGTGGTAAAATGGCGTATAACTAGGCATATGGGGAGGGAATCTTAGGATTCACATCAGGAAAAACTTGAACACTAACTGCCCGATCCTGCAGATATTTCCATCTGTGAGTAACTTGACTGTCATTCCTAGTCTCACTGAAGTGACGTTACTCACATGCAGAAGTGTTTCCAGAATCAGGTCCTAACGTGTATCAATGAAAATACTGTGCCTCGCCCATTTGCACATTAACCCAGGTAGGAGCTTTAGGGCAATAATCTGAGTTGCAGCAAGACACACCCCACAAAACCGGCACATTTCAAAGCATGGACATAAGTTAATGGAAAAGTCCCCAGCATTCATTATCACCTTCCCATCATCCACAAATCAACATGCGCCGTAAGTTCTGCGCTTCCGTTGCCAGCACTGGGACTATTGTAAATTTGTTTAGCTCCATTGGAATCAATGGCCCTTTGCCAGTACATACCAGCTGAGGATCTGCTTCAAAGCAGTCAGAGGGCTGACCAGCATGTATTATGTTGGATTCATGTTTTACTTTCCTTACAGGTAAACTATCCCTGGTTGCCCATCTACCTACCTAGAGTTACGTCTCTTCTTTTCTTTATCTATCTGACACCAATGTTTTCCAATACTGCTTGCCATCTGCGGGGTTGTTGTATTTGCTACTCCATTCTGGACAAAGTGATAGTGCTGGAAATATTGATGACAACAGAAATACAGCCACCGTTGGACTATCTGCTGTCTAAGGATGGTGTCCATTGTCACAGTGTAACGGGGGCGCTCATCTCTTGAGCATCTCCTACCGCAGTCCTTTTCTAGCCACTGGCACACCCCTGAAGGCAGCTGGCGGACTTTTGTGGGTCTTCAGTGGCTTGGTCCTCAAATGAACCTTTGATAGGATATTAAAGAGTTTATTTGCCTTTGCTAGGCTCTTCAGCCTTAGCTGTTCAGTCCTTTGTTTGAGCTCCCAAATAAGACCTGTCCCCTTCCTGGGGGTTATGCCATTTTACCTGTGGCTGGCCAGGCCCGCCCACCCACTGCTCCAGGTTCCAACCCAAAAAGCCTACAGCCAGCAGCCACACATGCTTAACTTCAAATGTCTGCTGCAATTTCTCTGGGCCTCTTCCTGATAGACCTTTTATCTCCAGCTCTGTCCAACATCCTCAGATTCTTCTTCCTCTGAAATCTCAGTGTAAGCTCAGCCACCACTAACACTAGCTAGTTGCAGAACTCCTGTGAAGTCCTCTACTTCACTCCTCTGGTCCCAGTCAGGCACTGACCTGCTAAGGCCCAGCAGGTCCTTTAACTGAGCCTGCTGGGCTCTGATTGGCTGCTTCTGTGAGGCCTTTCTACATATGCCTGGAAGACCCACCTTCACAGCTCCTTTCCCATCACTTTTCTGCTTCATGAGGAGGGTGTAGTAGGACCGCAGGGCCTCCAGAAGGGAGCCACAAAGGCCAGGCATATCCTGTCACACACAGTTACTGCACTAACTGCTGATCTCTTGGAGTGCATTCCATTAGGTCTCAGCCTCACTGCCTACTTATGCCATTCTCCTGCTCTCAGACCAAGCTTTGGGATGCAGTGCCCAGTGCCCCAACCATGATTTGTCAGCACGTCCAGTTGGGTTCACCCCTGCAGCGCTCTTCCCTGCGGGATCATCCAGACAACTTTCTGAAACTAGAGTATTCTTTACTTAGAACCAGAGCATTTCAGAGAACAAGAACTTAAACAGTAAATAGTCTATATGCCTGCCTGTCTTCCGGAAGGATTGCTATCCCCAGGGAGCATGAGGAGACCTAACTGCTTCAGACATATCCCCAGCACTTAGTGCTGTGCTCCTGTGAGTCTGTTTCCCTACTGACAGCTCCTCCCTCCCTCCCTCTTTTTAGTCTTTTAGATTGTTTTGTGTCCCTTTGGTCTGTAGTTCCCAGCCTGGGTGAAACAGCTGTGTCACTAAGGCCACAGGCCAGAGCCTGAAGGGATCATCTTCATGACGTCAAGTATCAGAGGGGTAGCCGTGTTAGTCTGGATCTGTAAATGCAGCAGAGAATCCTGTGGCACCTTATAGACTAACAGATGTTTTGGAGCGTGAGCTTTCGTGGGTGAATACCCACTTTGTCAGACGCAGGTAGTGGAAATTTCCAGAGGTAGGTATATATATGCTAGCAAGCAAGCTAGAGATAACGAGGTTAGTTCAATCAGGGAGGACGAATGCCTTGGCTATTGTCTTGAAATTTCCCCTAAGCATTTGATGGGAGGCTGCTTATCTAGAGCTATTGCATTGCCTTCCTGCTTGTTTTTCCAACAGCCCCCTGTTAAACTAAACCAGGGACTCTTCATCGCGCCCTGACCCCCTTCTGATAACAAAAAATCCTACATGACCCTAGGAGGGGCGACCGAAGCTTTAGCCTGCCTGAGCTCTGCCCAATCCCCACAGCCCTGGGTGCAGAGGGCCAAAGCACAAGCATAAGGGCTTCAGCCCAGGTGTGGGGGCTGTAACCTGAGCCCCACTACCCAGGGCTGAAACCCTCAGGCTTTGACCCCAGGTGGTGGGGCTTCTGTTTCACCTCTGGCCCTGGGCCTCAGCAAGTCTAACACCAGCCCTGCGGTCCCGACTTTGGGGTCCTGACCCACAATTTGAGAACCACTGAACTAAACCAAAACATTCATATAGGAAAGCCCAATAACACAATATAGCTGTACAGAGACTATGGACCAGATCCTCAGAGTTATTTAGGCTCCTGCTGAAATCAATGGAAATACCTGTGAGGATCTGATCTTCTCTCACCAACCAGGTCACATACAGGATTCATAAATTTATCACGGGTAAATATTCTGAGATTATTACATAGCAGTTTTTATCCATCAAACCCATATCTACCTGTAGTGATGCGGACAGCCTCTCTCCTCTGGGGTGAGTGAGAGAGTGTCACCCGCTCCTTGGAGGGTGGAGCCTAGACCTCCCAGTCCCCCTTGCTGGAAGGACAGGGGTGTGGCTGGCAGTATAAAAGACCAGACCCTCAGCCTATTCAGGGGGAAGCCTGCAGAGGGGAAGGAAGTCCCGCTGGTTCTGGAGCAGCACAGAGCGGATCCCCTGCTTGGCTTGGCCCACGCCCCGGACATGGATGACAACTGGCCCAGAGTGCCTGCCGCTGCTTACCCAGAGGAGCCAGATGACGACTGGATGTCAGAGGTACCCACCCCAGGGGAGGCAGAAAGTGGCCCGGGGCAGCCGTCGTAGGGCTGGCTGCAAAGCCCAGAGCCCCAGCGTCGGCGTGTTGTGGCTGGATCCCCGCCGACTCCCAGGCAGCTCATTCTGCCCCTGCCAGGGCCAGTAGGGAGCCTCCCTGCTCCCCCCCAGTGGCTGACCCTTGTTCATCTGCAAGGGGCTCTCGCTCTGAAGAGAAGCCCCAGCCCCTTAAGACTGTTGTTTTCTGGCTGCCTGAGCCCTGTCCAGGCTATAGCCAGCCCCTTAAGACTGTTGTTTGCTGGCTGCCTGAGCCAAGGCAAGCCCAGGCCCCAGTGAAAATGAGATGAGCTTGGAGGGGGACTACCGCCAGCCCTTCAGTGACCTCCCTCCTCTGGGGTGAGTGAGGGAGTGTTACACTACCCCTCTTCTCACCTGCCTGGTTTTGCATCACCGTCACTGTTATTTTATTTTGGATATGTCCTGCCACGATCTCAGACACTTCAAGTTTTAACTCGCCTCCTAATCCTGCCCCTTTCTCCACCTCCATTGGAATAACTCCTGGCTCATTGCTAGATGAACCATACAAAGTGATATGGAAGGTTTGCAAGCCTTTTTTCTCCTCTTCTACCCTCATTTCCAAACTACCGCTGGGTCCTATCACTTTAATATTGCCAGAGCTCAGTACTAAGATAACTGGGTGAAATGTAATAGCCTGAGGTCAGTCTAGATGATCTAATGATCTAATCCCCACTGCTAACTCCCTGCTTGCTTGTCTCTCACTTTGAGTTCTGTACCTTTCTCCTGACTCTGTTGTCACTTCTCCCCACTCCAGACAAGCCAAAACCCTGCTGCCCCACCCACGTCACTCCCTCTTTGAAGGCTTCACCCAAGGCCCACTGAAGCCAATGTTATTTATTCTTTGTATTCAGTGGTGCAAATAGAAATCGTTTATTACTGGTACGCTGCACTCATGGGAGGACACAAATGAGGGGTAAGTAACCTCCCCACATGACCCCCCATGTGACTCCTCCCTGGCCCACCTCCATCCCCTCCCTGTGATCCATATCCATCCCATGTTACCTGGGAGTGGGGGATGGGGGGCTCTGTCTTTCTCCCACTGTGCCGGAGACTTGTGCTGTAGAGACCCCAAGGAGGAGGACTCAGGAGACGCAGCTGCATGGAAGGGCTAGGGGCCAGGCTGGGGGCAGTACAGCCGTGCTGGAGGAGCTGTCGGCATGGGGAGAGGTGACCCCATGTTCTGCTCCTTTCGCCTCTGCAGTTCCTGGGAAATCAGGGCTCTCTGGAACTGCAGCAATGAAAGGAGCATAAGAATTTGAGCCCCCGGGCAACCCCAAGCCGGCAGCTCCTCCAGTTCCCAGCAGGGAAAGGAGCAGATTGCCAGCAGCTCCTCCGGCAGCTGTACCACCCCAGCCCCATCCTTTGGCAGGACCGCTGCACAGATGGAGGAGACACAGCTCCGTGAAAGGGCAGGGGATGGGGATGGGGGTTCTGCTCCTTTCCCTGCTGCGGTTCCCAGGAGAGCCCTGCAGCTCAGCCTCACCCCCCAGGCCTGTCCTCCTGCCTGGCTGCTGTACAGACCCGAAGCAGGAGGACTCAGGAGACACAGCTGCATGGAAGGGCTGGGGGCGGGCTCTTCCTCTGTTTTGCTGGTACGGCGCACTGGACTGTACCACTGTACTCGCACCACTGTTTGTATTACTGTCGTGCTTAGGAGCCCCAGGCATAGACCCAAGACACCATTGTGACAGGTGCTGTACAGACGCAGAACAGAAAGATGGCTCTGTTCCACTGACTTTACAATCTAAGGGTAAATCAATAGACAACAGGTGGATATAGACAAATGAGGATCCAAGGAAACAATAACACAGTAGTGGTCATGGCATGGGGATCAGCAGTCTCAGCACACCAGCAGTCTAACCGTTGTTAAGGTTTTTTTTGGCATCTCAGCAAAGGAGTTTTAAGAAGGTCAATGAGTTGGCTTTGTTGATGTTTATGGGTACATATGGGCATCTTGCAATGGGACATCCTTGCTCTGACTCCATTAAGTTTTGGATCAGGTCTTCAATCCCTCTGTTAGTTTTCTGCATAGCATGAATATGATAGTCAATGTTGTTACGATTGTATTCCCATCACAAGTGAATGAAAAAAAATATTTGATGGCGTTTTCTTACCTACGGGCATCTTGGAGATTTCCCTCTTTTCTTTTATTAACTTACAGTGGAAGCAATACTCCTCACTGAAAGCTGTGCTTTATTACTTTGACTTGAGCTAGACAGAGCTGAATGACCACAGAAAGGTCAACGCTTTCAAAGTCTGTAAAACCATTTCCCAGTAACAGCACGTCATGGCTTGTTCATTGATTAGCATGCACTATCTCAGTGCTTGGGTTATACTGGTGCCTTTCCGTGTTCTGTGTGTTACTACCTTGCCTAAATGGAACAAAAATAAACAAAGAATGCCGGAAAGGTCATGGGAAATGGGAAAGAGCATACACCACTGTCCATGTTAGACCAGGTGCTGTATAAGTGTAAGCAGAGTCAGGATGAGCTGTACCCTGACATCTGGTGGTGAAGTATGGGAAGTGTGGAAAGAATGTCTGGAATGCGAAATCTCAAATATTTGCATAGGCACGCCTACCCCATCCCAGACTGCCGAGCTGTGGGACTGCTTTGTGACAGAAATGACTCAACCTCAGTTGGGTGGTACTTGCTAGACAAGGGACATGGGTTCCAAAACCCTGTGAATAGAGAGAGGTTGGGGACAGGTATTTGTGCCTGGTGGTGCAGGCTCCTTGTGGAGCTAGAAGCACCAGTTGCACCTCCTCCTCTCTCCACTGTGGAATGTCAGAGTTGATTTTTTATTCCCTTAAGACTCTAGATACAGGTTGCTGAGCTGAACTCACTTTGGGCTAATGGTGCACTAGCAGTGGGCTCCCCTACTATGTGCTGAGATCACTAAGAGCTGAAATCACAAAAGAGCTGAAATTACTGAGCTGGGAGCACTGAGTACTGTGCTAACTAGTGGGGGAGCCTGAAGCTATACTGTGGAACAGAGCAGCTGGCAGAGTGGATCAGTTTATGGGGATGGCTGGAGCGGACCACAGGACAGCTGGTGGAGTGGAGCGGCTGGCAGAGCGGAGTAGCTGTGGGGCGTGTGGAGCAGCCCACAGAGCGAGCGGAGCCGAGCAGTTTGCTGGGACAACTGGAGCAGCTCACGAGGCAGCTGGTGGAGCGGAGCAGTTTGTGAGGACGGCCGGAGGAGCAGAGTGGAGCAGCTGGTAAGGCGGAGCAGTTCGTGGAGAAGGCGGAAGCAGAACCCACGGAGAGGCAGGGCAGTTGGCCCTGGACCACGTAAGGTGCCCCTTTCACCCAGGCTGGGGGGAGGGACCTCTACAGATAGACTCTTGAATTCTGGGGTGGCATTGACCAGAGACTTTTGGGTTGTTGGACTTTGGAGTGATTGGACTTAAGACCCTAAGGGGGAAAGGACATTGCCAAATGTACTTGGGGGGTGGTTATGGTTTGTGTTATAACTCTGTTTGTGGTGTTTCTCCAATGGGATGCCACATTGATTCCTTCCTTTATTAAAAAGATTTCGCTACACTCAGACTCCGTGCTTGCGAGAGGGGAAGTATTGCCTCCTAGAGGCGCCCAGGAGGGTATGGTATGTAAGTGTCCCAGGTCACTGGGTGGGGGCTCAAGCCGGTTATGCCTTGTGTTATTGAAACGGAACCCCTGGATACTGAACCTGGCCCTTGTTGCTGCCAACTCAGAAGGGCAGAAGGGTTACATAAGCACAAAGATACAAGTTTGAAGAATACCAACTCTAAGTAGGGAGAGGAAATGTTTCATGTTGGAAACAGAGTGTCACTGCTTGTAGAGAACCAAGCACAACAGGGTCCTTCTCCTTGACTCAGGCTCCTAGGGTATGTCTACATTGTCCACTAAGCCTGGGCTCTGACTCCAAACCCGTCTTCTGTCCACACGCTGACTAGGGTCAGCAAACATTCAGGAAGGTAGGTCAGAGCCTGAGTCTTGCTGTGACTCAGGTCCAAGCCCTGTCATTCTGCAGTGTGGATGCAGGTCAAGCCACAGACCTGTAAGATCTGCGTTCTGCACTGTAGACACATTAGCACAACTGTGAGACCTGTCCCAGCAATTGTAAATCTAGGTTTACAGTGCAGTGAGGATACTCAAGCAGGGCTCAGAAACTCTGCATTCATAAGCCCAGGTCCCACAGACCCATGTTTACAATGCTGTGTAGACATATCCCTAGATGCTACTGCTATAAAAAATTATTTATTTAGCGTGTGCATAGTCATCTAGCCAAGTGATGGCATCTTCAGTGACATGATGCAGTTCTTCCAGGCCACCACTGAACCCAGCCAGTAGACATTCCTCGACAATGTGCGTCATCGTCTGTGTTGTGCCACGGCTGCACAAAGGGCTGTCCTGAAGGCCCCAGTGATACTGGCTGGCTGCACAGAGACCTTGCCCAGTCAGGAACCTGTTCAGCAGGGACCATTGGTGATGGGGCAGGTCAAAACCAGGCGGGCAGACTGTAGGGTCGGTGATGAGGGACTGGTTGGGGATTATAATAGATATCTACTCCTTTCGCCAGAGTGTTTCCTCCCTAATGTCCTGGCGTGGAGGATAAGACCATAATGGGTGAAGTGACAGCAAACGTGTAGCTGGTGGTTCAAAAAGGTCATTGTGCAGCGGCAGGCTCGAGCTGGTGCATAGTTTCTCCAGTAACTTGCCAGTGGCAACCTCTTGTCTGATCTGAGGAGGAGCAATATTGCTCAGAACTGGGAGCCATGGAAGTGGGATCGGATGCAGGGTGCGGAGATTATACACACGGCAGCATGCAACTGCGTATCCACCAGTTTGGTATGTGACAATCGACTCCAAACTGGAGTGCAGGACTCCACCACCAAACACAAGGTGGCAAGAGCTGACATCTGCAAAGTTGGAGCACGAGCACCCAATGACGAACCTGCCAGTTTGCCAAGAGGATTGCAGTGCATCTTAACTTTAGCTGCTGTCTTCTTCAGGTGGGCACAATAATTCAGTGTGGGGTCTAAGGTCACACCTAGATAGACTGGGGGTAATGGATCAGCGTCCTCGTCGCGTCACCCACCAGTACCTGACAGCAGTCAGGGAAGCTAATGATCCAACCAGCGAGTTACACGAGCTCCAGCTCAATGAATCCCAGCACTGTCGTCACCAACCATCCCAACATCCTATCAAAATAATAAATTATGATAAAGATAATCAGGAGCAATGTGAGGGAAATGGGGCAGGCCCATCTTTTTGTCCTGTGTTTGTGAAGCACCTAACAGCATGGGGCCTGGTCAATGTCTAGGGCTCCTTGTTGTTATAGTAATGCAAATAATAAAGAATAAAAGGATTATTGAGTTTCGATACCAGGAAGAGGAAACTAAGAGCCAGATCTTGCAAACACACACACAAGCAACATTACTTTAAAGAAGAGACCTGCAGAGAGAACAGGCTTAGCTAGTGTAAAACCATGCAGGAGTTATACCGCTTTACAGCAGCTTGAGGAGCTGGCCCTATATTATGATCCACTTTTGGATCATTTTCTCCAGTTAGCTCTCTGCTTGTTGTTTCCTGCTTATCCTATTGCAATCTCTCTCAGACCCTCTCTTTTATCTCTCTGTCTCACAGCTGTTTGTAGAGGCTCCAGAGTGAGAGGCTCCCTCTCTCAGATGGAGGGTGGCCCCTTTGTAAGGCCCCACCGGCAGCATCTGGTTTTATAACCAGCTATAAAATTCCCCCGTGTAGAGGATCCCCCAAGCAGCACAGAGCTCGTAACAATAACCCCCAGCTCTTACACAGAGCTTTTCATCATAGATCTCAAAACTCTTGAAAAAGGAAATAGGTATCATTATCTTTGCAAAGAGTAGCCTCTCCCCAGGAGCTCTCTTGCAGCCTCAGGGCAGCCCTATAAACTCTCCTCAGTTATCCCCTCTGGGATCCTCAATGAACTCAAAAATGCAGCTTTTACAAATAGAACAACAACAACCCTCTCCAGGGTCTCCTTTTAACTTAAAATTCAAAAAACACAGAAGTTCCCCCTCCAGCCTAATCTGGGCACAGTCCCCAAACTCCACTGATCTGGTCAGAGTCCTGCACGCTTTAGCAGGTTATTCCCAGCCAGAGCAACTCTCTGGATCTTCCCTTGAGAAGCCTTTCTCACTCTCTGCAGTCTCTCTACAGCTTCCGGAGCAGGCTCCAGCTGCTTCAGCGTTTCCTTTTCTTTTTCTTTTTCTCCTTCCCCCTCTCCTTTCCTCCAGCTTTCCACTGCCCTTTGTTGAGGGAACAGCTGTTCTCTCTCAAGTGCACTGCCTCTCCAGTAATCAGGGTTGGCTGGGCCCACAAAGGGGCAAGCCGCCCTGTTACAACCTCCAAAGCCGAGGAGATCCCATTGTCAGGCACATCTCCCTGGGAGTCTATATTGTTTTTCATTTCCAAAATTTCCCATCACTCATAATGTCCCATCACACATAAAATGTCAACTTCCAACGCTTACAGGATGGGACTCTGTGCATGGGGAGGTCAAATGTTCTGTTTAGGCTATTGTTGCATTTCCATTAAAAAAGGGGTATGGGGGCGAATCCCCCTTCTGCCATATAGTAAGAAACTCTGAGCTCTTCTCATTAATGATAACACTCAGCTCCTACATAGCACTTTCCATCAGTACAGCTCTAAGTGCTTCACAAAAGAGCTCAGTATCATTTATCCCCTTTTACAGATGGGAAAACTGAGGTACCATGAGGCAAAGTGACTTGCCCAAGGACACCTAGCAGGGCAGAACTGGGACTAGAACCCAAGTCTTTTGAGTGCTAAGCCTGTGCTCCATCCACTAGGCAACACTGCTCTAGAGAGAAACCAGTTTTAGTTCATGGTAGTGATTACCTCTTTAGGGGCTGAATCAAAGCCCACTGAAGTTATATGAGAGAAGTGAAAGTACCAGCTGTGATATATCACAGTCCTTCATCAATATTTGTCAGAGGTAGCACTGTTGCAGTCCAGCATGCACAGAAGACAGAGGAGCAGAAAAAAAGGAACATTCCTTGTCAAAATAATGAATGTACCAGTGTAAACAAATGAGTAACTGTTTGTGGTACAGTTACTGAGCTTTACTTCAAATGAAAAGAGTTTTCTTCAATTTACTAAAAACAATTATTTGAGCATCTTAAACCTCTTCTTTGGCATTTGATCCATATTAACTTTTTGTTGTGATGAGTAGCTAATTGTTTCTCGCGTTCAAACTAGCATGGATTTTTTTCTTGTTCTTTCTTAAATGAATCGATTGTCAAGGGAGGGAATGGGGAGAAGTCATGTGTAAACTTCTTCAAAGATGACCAGATCCCCAACTGGTATAAAATGTGATAGATCCATGGATGTCAGTGAGGCAGATCTCCATGTGGTGATAAAATGTCACATCACTATTGAAGTCAATGGGGCCAGATCCCCATCTGGTCAGTGAGGGCAGATCCCCGAGCCAGCAAATGTCTATTGATTTCAGTGGATCTACACCAGTACACGCTACCTGAGAACCTGTTCTGGAATTGTGGGGAGAGAAAAATGAAAATAGATGGGGATCTTTTATAATCTAGGGCCTGATTCACCAGTGTATTACTCTGGATTTATAATGTCACAGAGAAAGAGAGAGAGGCTTCAGAGATAGTACAAGGGGCAGATATAAAGCAAATGAAATCAACATGATGGAGACTACCAAATACCATGATGGGCAAAGGCAGTGAAGACGGGCAGATAGGGAGACAGCGGCAGTAGAAGGGGAATCAATCTCCTCATGGACAGTCTGGATTTGAATAGTCAGGAGGCCATTAACCTAATAGCAAAGGAGGAGGGTAAAAAGAGGGAAGATATGGGCACTCAGCACAAAATCAGGATGCTGAAACTAAAATTAATCAAGAAACCAAAGGACATGAAGAGAAGAAATTCTTGACTTGCCTGTATTCTGTTGCTCAGAGCCTATGTAACAAATGAGGAATTGCCACTGTAAATGTATGAGCATAAATGTGATCTAGTTTGTATTACTGAAACCTGGTTGGATGATTTGAACTGCCGAAGTTACATCAAAGGTTATAAGATAAGAAAGCCTACTGGTCCGACCCAGTCCATCTAGCCCAGTATCCTTGTCTTCCGCGTGGCCAATGCAGGTGCCCCAGAGGAATTGAAAACAGGGAATCATCAACGTATCCATCCCTTGTCGCTCTTCCAGCTTTGGCAAACAGAGCTAGGACACATTCCTGCCCATTCCTGGCTATATACCATTGATGGACCTATTTCTCCATATTTAATCTAGTTCCTTTTTGAACCCTTTATAGTCTTGGCCTTCACAACATCCTCTGGCAAGGAGTTCCACAGGTTGACTGTGTGTTGTGTGAAGAAATACTTCCTTTTATTTGTTTTAAACCTGCTGCCTATTAATTTCATTTGGCAACCCCTAGTTCTTGTGTTAAGAGAAGTAGTAAACAACACTTTCTTATTTACTTTCTCTCCACAGTCATGATTTTATAGACCTCATATCTCCCCTTAGCCTGATATAGCCATCTCTTTTCCAAGCTGAAAAGTCTCAGTCTTATTAATCTCTCCTCATATGGCAGGTGTTCCATACCACTCATTATTTTTGTTGCCCTTTTCTGAACCTTTTCCAATTCCAATATATAACCGATTTAGAACGAGTCGAGTAGGCAAAGTGGGGGGCAGGAGTGGCACTTTATGTCAAAAATGGCATTATCTGTTTCCAAATCTCTGATAACTCAGAAGAAAATGATCTGGAATGCTTATGGATCAATGTCCTAACAGATAAAGCACAATATGGGGTATTAGTGGGTGTGTGCTAAAGATAAGCAAATCACAATGGAGAACAAGATGACCACTGTCTTCTGCACCTACCTGTTATGTGTAGGAAAAAAGGCTGAATGATCCTGGGAATCACCAGTGTGAGTGACATATGCTGGAGGATTCAAGCTGCCAGGACTAAAACATCCTTGGAACTTGTAAGCATTATAGATGGCAAAGTCCTAACTCATAATGTGTTGCAGCCAACACTGGGGAATTCTTTATTAGACCTTGTTGTAACAGATGAAGAGAAACTGACCACAGAACTAAAAATTAATGGTAACTTAGGTGCAAGTGAGGATGACTTGATCATATTTATAATGTGCAATCTGGATAAAGTCCAGAACAGTACTATATATATTTGGTATTTTAATAGAGCCAGCTTCACAAAGCTGAAAACAGTTATGAGTCAAATCAGCTGGGAGGAAGAATTAAATTAGAAAATCAAGGAAGAAGGCTGTACCAGTTGAAAAATTCACGTCGTTTAGAGGAGAAGTGAAGGCAGCCCAAACAGACAATATGTGTTTTAATGCAGCTAAATGTAAATGTGTACATCTTAGAACAAAGAATATAAGCTCTCCTTACAGGATGGGGGACTCTATCCTGGGAAGCAGTGATTCTGAAAAAGATTTTGGAGTTGTGGTGGATAAGCAACCGAACATGAGCTCCCAGTGTAACACTGTGGCCAAAAGAGCTAATGCCATCCTGGGATGCATAAACAGGGGAATGTTGAGTAGAGTAAAGAGGTTATTTTATGTCTATATTTGGCACTGGTATGACAGTTGCTGGAATGCTCTATCCAGCCTGGTGTCCACAATTCCAGAAAGATGTTGATAAATTGGAGAGGGTTCAGAGAAGAGCCACAAGAATTATTAAAGGATTAGAAAACATACTTTATAGTGAGATGCAGGGAGCTCAGTCTATTTATCTTAACAAAGAGAAGGTTAAAGGGTGACTCATTTACAATCTGTAAGAACCTACATGGGGAAGAAATGTCAGAAATAGTGTCATTATTACACCTCTACCCCAATATAGCACAAATGCTGATATAACACAGTAAAGCCGTACTCCAGAAGGGTGGGGCTGTGCACTCCGGCGGATCAAAGCAAGTTCGATATAACACGGTTTCACCTATAACACGGTAAGATTTTTTAGGTCCCGAGGACAGCGTTATATTGAGGTATAATGAGGTAGAAATGTATGTAGTCATGCCTTGAGTGCAGGGGATTGAGCTAGATGACTTCTCAAGGTCCCTTGCAGTCCTACACTTCTTTGATTCTATAAACTCTCAGCCCTTTTAGGTGTGGTCTCCTATTCTGCCTTCTGCACTGTTGTGTTCATGACATACAAACACGGAAGATGGAGTATTTTATGTTTTTGTCTTTCTGGAAGGGTAACACTATTTTTTCTTAAAATCCAGAACCTTAACACACAAGAACCAAAGACAGAGAAAGACAAAGCAGGCTGCTCCCTCGCCCCACTTTAGTCTGGGTCTTTGCAGACTGACTGCAGAAAACCAAGATTGCATGCTTCCCTAGAGATCCCACTAGCCTGCAAGCAGGACCAGGAAATCCTTTGCACTTTAAGTGATAACTTGTAATTTTAGCACAGTTTTCAGTGCATTACGTGCACAGGTAGGAACTCCCCTACTTCGGACTGCTGGCTGTAATTGCCTCCTAACTATTCCGATGAACCATCTACCCATGCTTTGACTCTCCAATTGCTCAGATCAGCTACTCTAAACCATAGCCCCTAACAATGCCTGGAGTACCAGAGCTCAGACTCCTTAAAGGAAATTCAGAAGGAAGAATCACCCTGTCACGTGCCCCTATCTTGCAGAAAACAGGAATCTTCAGCTGCATCCTGAATATGGCATTTATTATAAAGAAGAAAAAGACTGTGAGAAAAATAATACTCCCTTAGGCTCAGATTTTAGCCTTATAGTGAGTACGACCTTCCTTCAATGGGGCTCCTTGAAGAGTAAGGTAAATGAGTACAGCTATCGAAATCTGTCCCTTTTGGGGGCATGCCAGTGTGGGGTTTACGATATCTATTATAGAACATTGGGGAATAACAATAAGTAGACTTAATAAATATTTCCTCATCACTCATTTTACCCTCACTAATTCTCCTATATGGAACTCCTTCAAAAAAGTTGGGGAAACCTGCTATTTCATGTGACCCTTTGCAGAGAATCTCTTTGTCATGTCCTTCACTTTGGTAATGAAGGAATTTCAGAGTGACAGAGCCATTTCAGGCTGAGAGGCAGATTTTCCCCTGCGGGTAGTCAAAGGAGATGAATTTGCTGTATTCTGTAGCATGCACTGAGGTACAGTGATAAATAATAGTTTGTAGAGGGAAGAAATCCTAGCATAGAAGAGTTAATCATTCTGTTCTACACATTTCCCATAAGAACTGTGAAATTCCTCTAACAGAGTAAATAGTCTAACTTGGAGTTTTTCTCTGCAAAGGCAGACATTAAATTCCACTGGGGTATCCTAGAGAAGAACTGGCCTGTTTGGGGGGAACCTGCCTTCTATTTCTAGCTCTTATTTACTGGGTGACATGCGGCAAGTCACTTAGGCCATAGTACTCAAATTCATAGATCTGTTATTTGGACAACTAAATAAATGGCCTGATTTTTCTGAGGTGCCATGTGCCTGCAGGTCCCACTTGTGTCAAACCATTTTATCCAAAATACAAAGGGCCCTGAATTTAGGCACTCAGGTTTGAAACTTTGTCTTTATGTGATTACAGGGGCACCACACCACCAGGGAACAGGCCCCCTCTGTTGAAAGTGGTGGGTGCAGGATAGTTCTTCAAAGTGTTTCCTTCTGACCACCACCTCTGTCTTGCTTAAGTTCAGCTTCAGCCAGCTGTTCTTCACCCATGAGCTGATCTAATCTGCACACTGGGATAGTTGGGGGAATGGTGTTGTTAGCATCTGATCTACAGAAGATGTAAAAGCAGCAGAGAATCCTGTGGCACCTTATAGACTATCAGAGGTTTTGGAGCATGAGCTTTTGTGGGTGAATACCCACTTCGTCAGATGCATGTAGTGGAAATTTCCAGGGGCAGGTATATATATGCTAGCAAGCAAGCTAGAGATAA